>NC_133377.1:7017278-7261200 GCF_049309525.1 Garra rufa
AAACAGTAACAGTAGCCCTGGTAAAACAGAGAATATACAGTAGGAAAATCACAGGATATCTAGCACTCACAAATACACACACCAAGAGAAGCTTGTTGAAGGTGATCACATTTTCTTAATTCTACAACACAACCTGTGCAAGCCTGTGAAAGCAAGCAGACCATAATTACGTTTGTCAGACTGTAATTCAGCAGATGCCGTGCAGTGCTCTGTGTACTGCATTAATACGTTCAAAGGGACTGTGTGCATACTGATTTAAAATGTTTCTAGCTATAGTCTAATCACCAAACTTCCTAAAGGAATACTTTACCAAAAATTTAAATTGGCTGAAAAAGTACTCACCCTCAGGCCATACAAGATGTAGATGAATTTTTTTTTTTTTTTTTTTCATCAAAACAGATTTGGAGAAATTTGAAGAGCATTACATCACTTGCTCATTAATGCAAGTACATAGGTGCCATCAGAACGAGAGTCCAAACAGCTGATAGTCCAGTCCATCAGTTAATGACCTGCAAAGTGAAAAGTTGAGTGTTTTGTACTAAACAAACCCAACATTATGGGGTAGTACGAGTCCAAAATTCATAATAATGTTTCCTGAAGTGAAAAAGTCCATCCCCTGTTGTCCTCTCACACCTGTTTTAGACTTTTTTTTTTTAAATTTGTGTACAGTGCTTGATCTGTGCATATTTCTCTTCAGATTCAGATTAAACAACTTTTTATATACGAGTCCAGTCTCTATAATATAGCCATTTTACTAAAACTGTACAGTTACTATATAGTTGGAATAAAAATTATTCAACCCTCTGAGACTGCTGTACTTTAAAAATACCAGTTTTTTTTTTTAAATTTTTTTTGAAGATCCAGATCTTTATAAAAAATTCCATTTACAACAGTTTAATGTATATATATTATGTAATGTTTTTGAGTTATATGATCATTTCCTAACATGGCTATGTCATTGTTATTCAACCCCTATTCAACACTGCCGTTTTAATTCACTTATTTTTATTGTAGGGAAGAAAATGGTTTTAAAACTTAATTAGGCCTTTAGAAAATTTTAAGAAAACAGAATTAGCTTGGGCTGTTACACGTACATATATACATACATACATACATACATTTAGCCCATGCATGTGCTGAAGGTAAGTAGCAAATATGGTAAAGTCAACAGAGCTCTCACAAAAGCTATAGAAAAGAAATGGTTTTATTATATTCGAAAGTCTAAGGCTACATAAGGATTTCCAAGACATTAAAAGCTCCTCGAGATACAGCTGGCAGCCTTATTCATTAGTTTAAAGTGTCTTGTACCAGAAAACCTTTAAGGGTGTTGAACAAAAAATAAAATGTTTGATCAGAGCAACTGTGAAAAAACTGCAATGTACAGCCAAAGACTTGCAAGATGACCCAATGAATGAAGGAAAAACATTTCAATGCACAGTAGAAGATGAACACAAGACAAGCATGGCCTTCATGTTGAGGCATCTTGCTGAACCCCATTTTTGACCAAGCAGAACAAAAAGGCAGATTTGAACTTGCTCCAATTCAATAGAACCTGTGGAGTTCTGGAAGAATGCTTTCTTGAGTGATGTGACCAAACTGGAACTTTTTGAGTCCATCTTCATCGTCAAACATGGAGGTGGATCGGTCCTGTTATGGGGTTGTTTTACTGTAGCAGGAAGTGGAAAACATGACTGTATGAAGGGCATCATATTCTTTGAAGTATCAGGTAATTTTGACAAGAATTGTGATACATTTGGTCCAAAGTCTGAAGCTAATGATCAATGGACTTTCCTACAAATCTACTTATGCTTGGTTCAATGATCGGCCATAGAATGCTCGAGTGGCCTGTTTAGCCTCCAGATTTAATTTTCATTGAAAACATTTGGTTTAATTTGAAGAAAGCAGTGGCAAGGTAAAAAACTAAAGATTATCAGTTATCTGAAAGCTCTTCAGGCGAGGAATGTCATATGGACTATGTTTGTTTTTTTAGAAGACAGAACTGTTATACTCCTTTAAAGTTGTCCTTGGGTTAATATATGGTTCAGCTGAGTGAACCATAGCTGGACTGAATGACCATGAAGAACTCTGACCACAGAAAGCACAGAGTCAAACTCTACAACTTCACACAGTCACAAGCCAAACAATACAGTACCCATTCCACGAGTGCTAGTGGTCGCACACAACACCTCCTCCCTGACTCATGAGACTTCACCTCTAAACACCCAGGTCAAACATTCTCTGCATGTTTTAAGAATATAGGGAAAAGCATGTTTACGATGAATCTAGAAATGTCCATAAATATCAGACCTCAAGCATGTCGGGGAGGTGAATTCTAGGCCTCTGAGGCATGTGGGCGAGGTCTACGCCGGCTAAGATATCTCTTCTTCTCCCCTTGTCTCCTGCTCATCTCTGGTGTGTTTTGTTGCACGACCACAGGGACAGTGCTGCTTCCCTGATGGGGCTGGGAAAAATGTCAGGAATGCGCTCCGCACCGTGATAACCCTCCAAACTGTTTACGTTTAGAAAGACAAGAGAAAAACAGACAGAAGTGGCAGCGGGGGGAGAAGAGGAAGGAGGGAGGCACAGGATGAAGGAATCGGAGGCTTTGGGTGTGATTGCGTTCCAGGGTCTGACACACATAGTACTACATTAAGCATAGAAAACACGGGAAACATTCACTGCATACCAAGATATCAAGTGGACGGGCATGTGACAGTCTGCTGGTCGTGTTCCAGTAAATGAACCCATAGTTCGTATGGACATAAATATTTAGCTAAAGGCGCTAATACTACTGCAAACGCATGAAAGTTTGTCCTTCACTGGAATGTCATATTACAGAGCTGAATGCTCTTATTAGCATAGTTTGCTAAGGAAAAATCACACTTGCACTTACTGCAAACTCATACTACTATTGTTTTTAGTTAAATCTTCCTTTGCATTTTTGAAAAGTTTCACATATAGCTGTTTCCATCCAAAACCTATCAGTGAAATTGGATTATCACATAAAACATTTGCGAATAAAACACTGTCCAGTGAGATGGAAAGATCACAATCGTCACTTCCTGATAAACTGGCACCAAATATCACAAAGAAAAAGGTAATTTGCTGCAGCAGGAGAAGCCACTGTGGGTCGTTTCGGTGTATAATAAAGTACTTGTGTCTCAGAGTGTACAGACGAATCGCAATAAATGCGTTCGTGCTTTATTTTGCGTTCAGAGACGAATGCCTGCTGTTTGGGAGCGCAGTCATGTAAGACAGTCCTGGAAGGTTATTTACCAAACCACTTTGATGACTTTGGCTCAGGCATTTTAGAATGACCAACACAATATTTCTGTGCAATGAGATCGGTCCACTGGTTAGTCCAGTTATTCCATCCCATCATGAAAGTCACATAGTCTCATCCTCAGATGTCACACCTACGGACCATTGGCTGAACATCTGATGCATATGGCACACAAACTTGGAAATGCTTCAGGATTTTCAAAGTCCCCCGTCATGGAAGAAGAAAGCAGTTGTGTTTACAGCTGTGACAATGAGCGCTTATCAGGATTTTCAATTTTCAATTTTTTTTTTTAAATACATCCAAGAGTTTTACTCATCAGTCTGTTATTTCACGAGTTCGCCCTTATATCTAATCTGCTTGAGCGAGTAATAAGCATATTTTGGCGTGCTGTCCTGGGGAAGGGTTCCGGGCCCGGAATACAGGCCAGACCCAGAGAACTCCCCCTGCTAGTTTAGGATAGAAACAGATTAGAAGTGGGGAGTAGGGGTGGAGGAGGGATGCCAAGAAACTGTCGCTGGATGGAGGTAAGACAGCTGGCAATATATAGATGATGCGCTAATTCAATAATTGGTTAAACGAGTTGCACCTGTGCCGAATGGATTGATTATCTGATCGTGCTCCTCCCGAACCTTGTTAATAAAACATCATTTGTTGGGACATTCCCACGCCTCTAAACATGACGCGGCACAAAATGAAACTTGAAACTTGGTTGCTTTACCTGTCGGTCATATGGCCTCTTGGGCTATGCAAGAAGAAGCCTAGCCAGTCTCACATTACTTTTTTTTGATGTGTTGCCGTTGTAGATTATCCAACTCAGTAAAGCATATGTTTTTTTAAAAAGCTTTTTTAAATGTCTGCACATCTTGGTGTTTTCGTTTAAGATGGCACTCTCTATCTGATGGCACGCTCTACCTGATCTCATGATGAAAACGTACTTGTGGGAACCTTTTTACAAGACAGTAAGGAAAACATTTTTTAAATTTCCCCCCTTGACAAAGAAATGATCAGTCTAAAATTTTAATGGTATGTTTATTTGGACAGTAAGTGACAACAAAAAATCCAGAAGAATGAATTTCAAAAAAAGTTATAAATTGATTTGCGTTTTAATGAGTGAAATAAGTATTTGGCCCCTTCACAAAACATGACTTAACAAAACCCTTGTTGGCAATCACAGAGGTCAGACGCTTCTTGTAGTTGGCCCCCAGTTTGCACACATCTCAGGAGGGATTTTGTCCCACTACTTTTTGAAGATTCTCTGCAAGTTATTAAGGTTAAGAGGCTGACATTTTGCAACTCAAACCTTTAGCTCCCTCCACAAATTTTCTATGGGATTAAGTTCTGGAGACTGGCTAGGCTTCTTTTTGAGCAACTCCTTTGTTTCCTTGGCCGTGTGTTTTTGGTCATATCCATCCAAGCCCCATTTTAAATGCCCTGGTCCTGATGACACATGGCCCTATCCATAATCCCTTTGATACAGTGCAGTTGTCCTTCCCCTTAGCAGAAAAACACCCCCAAAAGCATAATGTTTCCACCTCCATGTTTGACAGTGAGGATGGTGTTCTTGGGGTCATAGGCAGCATCCCTCTTCCTCCAAACACGCCGAGTTGAGTTGATGCCAAAGAGCTTGATTTTGGTCTCATCTGACCACAACACTTTAACCCAGTTCTCATCAGATGTTCATTGGCAAACTTCAGACAGGCCTGTACATGTGCTTTCTTGAGTAGGGGGTCATTGCGGGTGCTCCAGGATTTCAATCCTTCACGGCATAGTGTGTTACAAATTGTTATTTTTGGAGACTATGGTCCCAGCTGCCTTGAGATCATTGACAAGATCTTCCCGTGTAGTTCTGGGCTGATTCATCACCGTTCTTATGATCATTGATATTCCACAAGGTGAGATCTTGCATGGAGCCCCAGACCAAGGGAGATTGACAGTTCTCACCAAGCTGCTTGGCGATGGTCTTGTAGCCCATTCCAGCCTTGTGAAGATCTACAATCTTGTCCCTGACATCCTTGGACAGCTCTTTCACCATGAGTCCTGTTTACAGGATTTGTACCCAAGGATTCTGCATCCAAGTCCAATTCGGTGCCGGCTGAGCTATCGAGCAAGCTTGTTAAATCCAGAAAGCTAAACATATGGAGCTGTAATAATAACTGTGTACAAAAACATTTACATAGCTCACCGTTTTACCGCGTCTAGTGTTCATTTCTGTTGGAAAATGCAGTGATATGTACTTATTGATACATATTTCACGTCTTGTGAAAAAGTTCCCACTGGTATGTTTTTGTCATAAGATCAAGTAGAAAGTTGTTTATAATTTATAATGTATAAGAATCCTCTCGTCAAATAATAATAATTGTCTGTAGACAATAATTACAAATGAAGCAGTACACATCTTGTGCTTTCTGAGATATGACCATGGTAACTTCACGCGCACACTATAAAAATAAGCATTCTGGCCACAGAACTGTAGAAGGCTTCTGATACAGTAAACAAACAGGATTTTGCAGAATTATGCGTACTTCCTGGGAACATTTTAGCATTTACAGTAATTACCATGACTCTAGAATTTCATAAGAACTCCACAGGTTTGGCCCGTTTCTGTTGTTTTCATTTCACACATGTTGATTGTAAAATCCCTAACTCCATTAATAACATCTCATTTCACCTAACAGACTCGATCCTGATCTTATCTAAGCCATATCTCTCCGTCTCCTGGTGTTTGTAATCTCTTTATGCAAATCTGCAGTCTCTCTCTCTCACACACACACAAACAGCAGCTACCTCACTGGTTTTCTCTCGGATGTGGAAGGTATTTAATTATACAGGTTTGGGAGACTCCAGCGCTTGTGCAATTGGCTAGATGCAACAATTGTTTGTTTTGGGTTATGAGTTTGACATTCTTTGGAATTTGCTGGAAAAACAAAAACATCTTTTGTGTACTGGAGAAGACTCGGAAACGAAACCCAGAGTTTTGTGGAGTCCTTTCCTGACTTTGGTCATAGACATCAGAATTCCAGTCAAGCGTCTCTAAACAAAAATAAACTCTGACAAAAGCATCTCAAGAGACCCACCTTTTAATTTTTTTTTACATAGTCTGAGGTAAATGTGAGTAACAATGTGCAAAACCTTGATCTTAGATGAAATATAACCATTTGGAAGCTTTTCAGTATTTGCAATATCAATTAGAAATAGGACTGATTATATGCAGTTAATCTTGAGATACATTAGAAGTAGACAGATGGGCTTGACCCAGACCTGATTCAGGATAATGAGCCACAGCCGTCTGAAGGACAGTGGAAGACCTTGAAGACCAATCGAAATTAAGGCCATTACTCCTCATTTCCTTTACATTTACAGCTCATCGCCAACCTTCATAAAAAGGACATATTGTGTGTGTGTGTGTGTGTGTGTGTGTGTGTGTGTGTATTTATGTGTTATGTGTGTGAGAATAAAATCTGTATTGTTATGAGAATGAAACAGGGAGTGGGGAAAAAAAAGATGTGCAAGGGCTTTCTGATTGTCTGTTCCTCACGTATGGACTGCTCACTCTGACCTTTGACCTCTGCTGTAGCTCCACTGACGCAACTCAAGACAAAACCGCTACTCTTACTGCTGTGATGACGTCATACATGAGAGATGAATTCAGTTATCGTGCATTATTCACTGTTTTGAGTCTTTGTTCTATTCAATTCAGTGACCTGATGGTGAGTGTGTGTGTGCAGAACCATGAATGTGAATGGTAAACATCATGTTAAGATCAGGGCTAACTAACTTGAGTAGCAATGCTGCTAGTCTTCAGTAGCAGGACAGTAGCTCAGCTGTTTTCAGTGCAGCTAAACCAGCTTCTCTAAGCTAATCTATTCTTCTATTGTTTTATCGTTCAAAAGCATTCAAAAACGGATTTCTGCTGCTCACTTGAAATTGTAACTACAAGTTTGTTGTGTTTAAGTGCATTGTTGTCAAAAAGAATAGAAATCACGAAGGACGGCAGGTTCGTTCTCATCTGTTTCTTGGGGAAATCTTTTTAAAGCTAAAATGGATAGAAGACACAGTGGTGGCCACAATTATTAGACCACTAGTATTTCTATCTTTTACATTTCCAAACATTCCTTTTGCCATTAATTGTAGTAATCCAGTGCGATTATTAAACAAGAGATCTGATCTCATCATGATCCAGTCTGTCTGGAATAACATGAAGATCAACAATCACTAATCACTAAATCAACATTTAATGTGCCCATCCTTTGCGTTTAAAGCAGCTGCGTTTAAAGCAGCCCTAGGTGCTCTTGCACTTTTTTTTGGGGATTGCCTATCCCTTTAAATTTCAAGCATAGCTTATAGACTCTACAGTTTGAAAGCAGCTACAGCAACACTGGTAGTGAGGACTGTGATGCAGCCTGTAATCAGCCCTCAAATTGAAGTTGATAAGTAGTTCAGCTTTTTTTCTTTTGCAAATCAAGGCTCTAAATCAGTAATAAGTCAACATGCTTTGCTGACCTCATTCATTAGAGTTAGACAACCTGTCATCCTGCCAGATCTCTCTATGCAGGAAAACAATGTGTTCTCATACAAGAGTACAGTGTGGAGCCCTGATGACCGGACTACATCAATTAAACTTCCTCAAGCTTTCATAAACAAAGAGAGCAAGCTCACAAGGCTGTCTTCTCAGACATGGCATGCCAGTCAAACCACACTAACCAAAGAATTTCATATAAAGCAAGTATCACTATTATTAACGCTCTTTTTTTTAACAGTTAATCCGATTAGAATTTAGAGTTTATAGCTTTATTACATATAACCCACATTAAAGAAGAAGGCAGTCAAATCACACATTGAAAATCACAGAGACCACTGAGTCAACTAAGCACCACGCTTATTAAACAAGGTCTTTGTTGGCGTTTGTGGTTCCATGAAGAACCTTTAAAGGTCAACTGATGTGCTTTGAAACGTGCACCGTTATTCTATGTGTTGATGTAATTTTAACTGAAACAGGAAGACAGGGCGGGACATATATAGCAAAGGTCCAGCCTCCTTTTTTAAATAGCCAATAGCGTTTCATTTATGTCACAGCTTGGACCAGAGCCGTTGACCTGTGTAAAGCTGCATTTGACATCGTATTACAGCTACAGTCTCATCCATATCAATATAAAATATAGCATTCTGTGCTGAATTCAAATGGGTCTGATTTCTGGTTTTGTGGTCTCTGCCAGTTTGCGCATATGATCCGCTCCGTGCTATTGTGTCTCCGGACCGGAGCAGACTGTGTGGCGGTTCATGTAACACAACGCAAAACCAGAGTTCTTTCACCCCAATGGAAAGCATATTTACACTCTTAATTATTCCCTATCCCCTATATAGTCCACTACAAGCAAGTTAAAGACTGTAAGTTTTGAATGCTTATATCTTGTAAATACGAATTTTGGCATTGTTTTGGAGCACAAACAAGCACTGCTTTGTTTACGTTTTGTATACAGTATCTTACAAAAGTGAGTACACCCCTCACATTTCAGCAACCATTTTAGTATATCTTCTCAAGGGACAATTCTACAGAAATGAAACTTGTATGTATTTTAGAGTAGTCAATGTGTAGCTTGTATAGCAGTATAGATTTACTGTCTTCTAAAAAAATACATCAACATACAGCCATTGTCAAAATAGCTGGCAACTAAAGTGAGTACACCCTAACCATTGTTTAACCATGCAAAGCCACATGTCCTGTTCATCATGTTTATATTTTTGTCTGCTTGACAGGGCTATACAAACTTGTGTATCTTGGATTAAAGCAGTTAAAATTAGGTGCTTTAAGTACAATTCTCTCATACTGACCACTGGATGTTCAACATGACATCTCATGTCTAAGAACTCTCTGAAGATTTGAGAACTAGAATTGTTGCTCTCCACAAAGATGGCCAAGGCTATTAGAGGTTCAGTAACACCCTGAAACCGAGTTACACTACAGTGGTCAGGGTCATACAGAGGTTTTCCAAGATGGGTTCCATTCAGAACAGGCCTTGCAAGGGTTTGATCAATGAAGTTGAGCACTTGCTCTGTATGTCAGGTGCAGAACCTGGCTTCAAAAACACCATTGCTTAAAGTAGAAGTAGAAGGTCAGCTTGTCAGTGTTCGGACCATACGCTGCACACTGCAACGCGTCAGTTTGCATAGCCGTCATCCCAGAAGGAAGCCTCTTTTGAAGCTGGCTCACATAAAAGCCCGCAAACAGTTTGCTGAAGACAACCTGTCCAAGAGCATGAATTACTGGAACCATGTCCTGTGGTCTGATGAGGCTATAAGATAAACTTGTTTGGCTCAGATGGTGTCCAGCATGTGTGGTGATGCCCTGGTGAGGGGTACAAAGAAAATTGTGTCTTGCCTACAGTCAAGCATGGTGGTGGTAGCATCATGACGTGACGTTTTAAAATAAAGTACAATCTGCACTACACCTAAACCTACGCAATAGTTTGAACATAAGCGAATGTTACGTAATAACACAACTGGATGCATACTGTTTTAGTTAGTTTTTCGATCTCTCATCTTTCAGCTCTTTCATTGTGCTGTTATATTATATTGTTCATGGGATTCGTACAGAAGGACTCCGCATCGTAAATCCAATCCGTACCGGCTGAGCTACCAAGCAAGCTTGTTACGTCCAGAAAGCAAAACATGGAGCTGTAATCATAACTGTATATGAAAACGATTACATGTGCTCACTGTTTTACCGCATCTAGTGTTAATTTCTGTTGCAAACTGCAGTGCTACGTACTTATTGGTACGTATTTTGGGATCCTCTCATGCAGGCGCAGAATGCATGTTAGCTTGCAATCGGCTGTAGTTTGAGTGGTGTGTTCAAGTGCAGCTTTTTGGTCCAGACGCTGCCAACACGAGGCGACAACACCGTTGGCATTTGTCATCCGCAAGTTTTTTAAAGTTGGCTTGATGTGTTCCGGCCTTAAACTGAACATCCAATCAGAGTTCTCAATCTCCCTGATGCCAATTCAACGTGTTGAACCAATGGCTTGGTTTGTCCTGGCCTTTAAAAATTTCAGTGGATGGTCTGAAAATAAGCGGATATGTTTTATGAATACACAGCACCCTAACAAAGCCACGAAAGGCTCCATATGAAACACCTTCAAATGTCTGAAGTGACAGATCTAGCACATGATCATTCATCTATTCTTTAAACAGACATGTAACATAAATCTAGAAACAATCCTCAGCTTTACCGGAAGTGAGGTTTGGACAGAGTGATAAAACAGACCAAAGACAGTATGGTAATGTGATTTTGGTGCAGTTATGATGTACAGAAATGTCAGAATGCCCATAGAAATGTGCAAAACTGAAGCATCAGAGACACTTGAACAACTGTGCAGTAGTCTCTCTGGTTGAGTAATGGATCTCTGATAGCAGGGTTAGTGTTCGATGTGCTCTAGGTTAAGTGGGTCTCATTCAAGAGCTCTGGATACTTTGCGTAACACTCTGCATTTATCATGAAAACTCCTCACATTCTCAGCAGGTCATGCAAATTCAATTTTACAGCACAGCCAATGGCATCCTAGCAGTTTATTCAGCCACCTTTCTGGCAGGCATGGCTGACTAAATCAATTTCTCTTAAAAATCCCATATAAACTCCCACAATGTCTTCACTATATTACACCCGTGCCTGCCAAAGCGCAGCACCACCCAAGTAAGCCATCACAGCTACAGGTCACAAACTCAGCAGAATACAGAAACACAAAGTGATGATCAGTTACATTGGGCCAAAGTCAGTTTCAGATGTTGTCCCTTTATAACCTTAAAGGGATCGTTCACCAAAAATGAAACCCAAAACAAGATATTTTTTGTCCATTTAATGAAAGACAATAGTGTTCTGACAGCTTTGGAACAACAAGAGGGCGAGTAAATGACAACAAAAGATTAATAAGATGACATGAAACTGACAAAAATGATTAGATGCTGACTGAAACTTTGCAATAAAGTGCTGAAATACTGATATTTAGCAGCATCACCTTTTCTTGTCAGGCCTGACTGTTCATATTATCTTCATTGAGTGCCTATTTGCCAGTTTCGGGGACAGACATCACTGGTCATGTGGCATCTCTATCCACTTCACACTGTCCGCAGGGAATTGACGAGGCAAAAAGCCCCTTCTAATCCTTCTGTCACCCAGAAACACTCACACACACACTGACCAGTGCTATACAGGTCAATGGCAAGCTTCTGGCCCACAGACAAGAGCTGAGCAGGATTGGAGTCTGATTGAATGTCCTGGGTTAATTCCAGTCTCAGCACACACACACACACACACACACACACACACACACACACACACACACACACACACACACACACACACACACACACGCACACAAAACAAACAGAAAAACGGAAACACTGCGATTAGATTGACTAGATGAGGTCCGCTGGGCAGTTCAGAGGCAACCAAAGAGAAAGTAGGACTACAAGCACAGGAGGGGCGATGCCAGTGGAAATGAACTAGTGTATGAGCAGACATCATGGCATGATGGGAAATGTGGTATGTTGTGATCAGGAAATCTGAAATGTATTTATGTAACACACCATTTCATTTATATACACAAGTGAAGCTTTGGAAAACATGGCCAGCTCACATTTCAGGAAATTACATTTTGGTCAAATTAATTATTTTTTGCATTGATATTATTTTCAATACAGTCTCAAAAATTCCCATTACCATAATTCTAAGTAGATCATTATCATTACCATAATGAAAAAAATAATAATAATAATAATAAAATAAATAAATAAATAAATAAATAAAATCATGTCATTATTTTTTTACTCTAATTAAAAAAAAAAAAAAAAAAATTTTTTTGCCATAAATCTCATTAACATTACCATAATGCAAACACAATAAAAAATAAATAAATAAATAAATCATGTGATCTGGATAATTTTTTACTCTAATTCATAAAATAATTATTGTTACCATTAATCTCATTATCATTACCATAATGCAAATAAAAAAATAAAAAAAATAAAAATGCAGTTAAATCATTATCATTACCATAATACAAAAATAAAATAAATCATGTCAGGGAAAAAAAGAAAATAATTTATTTTTGCATGATTTTTTTTTTAATCATTACAAAAATACAAAAAAATAAAATAAAATAATTCACATCATCTAATTCAAAAAAGAATGATTGTTACTATAAATCTCAAAAATAATAAATAAAATAATAAATCATGTCATTAGGAATTTTTTACTTCCTAAAATAATTACTGTTACCATGAATATCATTTTCATTACCATAATGAAATGAAATGAAATTATAAATCATGTCATGGGGGAAAAGCAAAAATTATTTTTACTCTATTTTAAAAATATATATATTGTTAGCTTAAATCTCATTATCATTACCATAATGCAAAATAAATAAAATGAAATAAAATAAAAATAATAAATCATGTCATGGGGATAAAAAGAAAATTATTTTTACTCTAATTAAAACAAAAAGAATTATTGTTACTATAAATATCATTATCCTTACCATAAGCAAATAAAATAAAATTAATCAAAAAAAATAAAACTAAAATGAAAATTAAATCATGTCATGGGGGAAAAAAGATAATTATTTTTTACTGTAATTCAAAAAAGAATTATTGTTACCATAAATCTCATTACCATTACCATAATGCAAATAAAATAAAATAAAATGCTGGGCGTGCACATTGAATGCAATCATTTCCATGCTCAAAATTGTTCCTGGACCTTTGAGTACTTTTACAGATTAGCAGGTTCACTTTGGTTAGAGTTGAGAGTAGGGCTAGGTTTCAGGGATAAGAACAAGGAAGGCCCTAAAAATAGACGTAATTTTCTTTATGCACAATATAATCGTAATACTCACACACGTTTATGATAGGGTTTGTGATATCAACTCTATACAATTTCACATATCTAAGTGAGTAACCCACCAAAAACAGGCATTGCAGGAACTAACAGGCAGTTATTGATTACAAAGAAGAGAAACATCAATTGTAATTGATCCTGACTTCAGTGAAGGCTTGTGGAGGTGAGCGATATGGAAGGAATCACACAGTCTGTTGGGATAGTGACCCGCTGTCTTAATTCATTAGTGCACAGGGTCCCTAACTCTCTGAACTGACCACACAGTCGAAGCGATCTCATCGCTGGAACAGGATTAATCGAAGATCCGGTTCAATCAGCGAGCGAGCATGTTTCCAGAGAGAGGGAGAGAGAGAGAGAGAACGCTCGTCCACTACAACCCTAAATACATTTGTACCCTGTAGAAAACAGCCCATTTCTGGCTTAGAGTTGAACAAAAATTACAAGCGTGTCCTGAATTGCCACACAGCACTCAGACAGAAAGTGGCTGGCGGTGCCCTTACCTTGGCACCAGTCAAACGGATAGGAAAAAGGCAGGAGAAACACAGAGAGAGAGAGAGAGAGACTGAGAGATGGCCTGTCTCCTCTCTATCTGACGGGGACAAAGAGCTCTCTGATAAGAACGGCAAAAAAAGGAGGGATGGATGGAGAGAAGGTGGAGGGATAAAGGAAGGCTAAGGTCAGAGAACATCCTGGAACATCCCAACACAATGCGTGTTTGTGTGCACGCACATGTGTGTGTGTGTGTGTGTGTGTGTATCCTGGTACGGGAAGGTGACAGAAGCGTATGACATTTGCATGCATTAGATTTTGTGACAGGTCTATATCTGGCGAGCTAAAAATTCACATTTCCTTTGTTTTTCCACACTGCCAACGTAAGTGATAGGTGTTATATAAGTCTACGGCAGCTATAAATATCTCCCTGCCTCAGAGTGGTTTTTTGGGTATCTGAACAATTCATAAAACACGTCTGATGTTGCCAAAGACAGGAGTTCTCAGAGGCATATGGAGAAACCAAGCAACAAATTAAATTTCCTTAACCTTGTATCCACATTTGGTCTCTCAACTGGCAAAAACAAGCTCCATCAAAATCGCTACGGAGCCTGAAAAGGCTTGTTGTCAAGTGATGTTGAGGCTTGACGTGACAGATGCCACTTTAGATTTATTTGTACACACGTCAGTGTTTACGTCCCTCAACTGCTGCTCTTGTAAAGGAGCAACATTTGCATATTGCGGTGTGGACGCTAGATTGTGTCTACAGATGATAGACCAACGGAGGCCCATGCGAAGTATTTATTCAACTATGTTTAGCCAGTTTGAAATCAAAATATCAAATTGAAATACTGTACACCATCAAAGTAACCTCATAGTTACACCTCAGAATAACACAAACCATCTCAGCATTACCATGTGTTTGATTGACATGATATAATTCCATAGCTTTTTGAACATGACAGTACCATTGTTTTTTGCAAACTACTTTGAAATACTGTAAATACCATGGTACAAGTGTATGATAATCATTTAAGACCATAATATTAAGCAATGTCCCATGGAACAAACAAGTTTCTGGGCATAGACTGTGCTGATACCATATTTTCTGAGTTTCATGGTAAGGCATATTACCACCATTGTTTTATGTAATGCATTTTGAAATACCATGCAAATACCATATTTTTGGCCATTAAATGTCATGAAAAATACTGTAGTGCCTGGGTATGACATTTAGTACCATAATATGTGACCCTGGACCACAAAACCAGTCATAAGGGTAAATTGTCATTTCCATTGATGTATGGTTTGTTAGGACAGAACAATATTTGGCCGAGATACAACTATTTCAAAATCTGGAATCTGCAAAAAAATCTAAATATTGAGAAAATTGCCTTTAAAGTTGTCCAAATGAAGTTCTTAGCAATGCATATTACTAATTAAAAATTGAATTGTGATATTTTTATGGTAGGAAATTTACTAAATATCTTTTGGCATAAAAAGATGATTTTTGGCATAAAAGAAAAAACAATAATTTTGACCCATACATTGTATAGTTTTTTTTTTTTTTTTTTGGCTACTGCCACAAACATACCCGTGCTACTTATTTTTGTGGTCCAGGGTCACATATATATCAAAGTCCCATTATACCCCTCCTAGGCTGGTTGGCTGGTTTTAGCTGGTCAACCAGCCTGGTTTTAGCTGGTCATAGCTGGTCATCAAGCTAGATTTGGAGGGGTTTTGGCCACTTTCCCAGCCTGGCCAGGCTGGGAGAACACCAGCTAAAACCAGCCTGACCAGGCTGGGAGACCAGCCAAAACCAGCTACTTCCAGCTTAAACCCGCTAAGACCAGCCAACCAGCCTAGGTTGGTATTAGTTGTTTTTTTTTTCAGCAGGGACTACAATGTTTTTATGGCATGTGTCAAGCCTTTACCATGTATTCGTTTTTTTAGTAACATGGTTTTCCTTGACATAATTGGTAGACCATGTAATTATTGTACCATGGTACCTGAGTATAGTTATCATTCAGTATACACAGTTCAGGGTCAAAAGTTTCCATACATCTGCAATAGTTGCAGGGCTCTCAAGTTTTGGAAAAAGTTTGGAGTGAGATTTTATCTGTTAGGGGAGGAGCCACTCAAATATTTGCAGCAGCGGCCGCTCGGACCCACGCAATTCTCTCCAGTTTTTGGTAAAAGTTCAGCTATCTATTGTTCATAATTAACCAGCACGAAATAAAACAATATAACAACTGGTAGATCTGATAAGTCAAATTCATAAAAATAAAATGTTTTAAATATTTCAAAAATGCATATGTATCAAAAGTAAAAAAAGAAATTTGGCCCCAAACGAGCAAACTAAACAGCAGTGCTCAATGCACATACTGTAAACATACAGGAGGATTGCAGAACTTGCTCATTGCATGTATGTCAATCTGTGTGTGTGTTTGTGAAAGAGAGAGGGTACATATTTCAGCTTACTAATGTCATTTTGTAGTATTTCAAGTGTTTATTGCACACTTTGATGCCTTGATGGCAGTGGTAGGGGCTTGAACTTAGCTAGAGTAATTAGCTACATGTAATTGAATGATGTAATTTAATTAAAAACGACATTTAACTAATCTGTTACAGTTACTGAGAAATAACAAATATAGTTTAATTACAGTTACTTTTAAAAATGTTTACAATTACAAAGTGGGTTACTTGTAAATATTCTGATTAATTTATTTCCCAAATCGCATTGACTGCTTTAAAATAAGAGACACCAATGTTTCAGGAGTTAAACAGAGGTGCTAGAGATTTTGTGGTGGCTGTGTTTTAAAATTAAATTATTATAATCTTAATTCAAGTGATGAAGGATTTTGTAAAATTGACAGTAATTAGTGTTGAGTGCTACTGTAAGGTAAACCTGCCTGCTTAAAATGTTTTTACAAGGATTAACAGTTGAAAACATTCCTTAGAAATTTAGTAATCAAATGTAATGTTACATTACCTCTAAAGCAATCGAAATAGTTACACTACTTTTAAATTACACTTTAAATAAGGAAATTTAATCTGTAGCCTATTACAGCCTATTTCCAAAATAACCTTCCCAACAATGTTGATACATTTGTGTTTTGAAATATTTAAAACAATTTATTTTATTTGGATGAATTTGTCTGTCTTTTTTAGCAGATTTACCGATTATCTTGTCTTTTCCTTAATTTCAGGCCCACAATTAGTTAAAGCTGTTGAACTAATAATTTTGCACAAATTTGGCTATAATCCCCAACATCAGTTCTCACTATCTTTGATCACAGGCAAGTGATTTTGTCTAGGAATCGTAAAATGGAATAAATAAATAAATAAATAAAAATAAATATGAAAAACCCTGCTGCATTTATTTAGTTTCTAGTAAATACAAATGGCAACGTCCGCTCCGAGACCGCAACGCGACCACCTCCTCAACTGTACTAAACGCTTCCACTGCGAGAGAAAGCGGCAACCCCGCAACGATTCCACCGCTGGCCTTGTCCCGTGTGTGCGCGTCTACGTTGCCTAGTGACGATCGTGATTGTAGCGGGATCACGTAATATACCAGAAAACAGCAAATTCTAATTTTTTGGCTGGTAGGTGCCATTTAACTCTCAAGACAGCTATGAGCTTGGCAGAGTACTTCTCTCTGCAAAGCCTGCACCTCGTCCATTAACACCATATAGCGGGACAAGTTATCCCTTACTTTTCAGCGTGAGAAATACAAGGTGTGGCGTGAGAGCGTGTGAACTGGTTGGAATGCATGTGTCTCACGGTGAATGCGTGAGACTTGAGAGCCCGGAGTTGAATTTCATAAAAATGACCCCGTTTGAAAATATACATACACTTGATTCTTAGTACTGTGTTATCTGAATGATCCACAGCTGTTTTTTTTTTTTTTTGTTTAGTGATAGTTGTTCACGAGTCCCTCGTTTGTCTTGAACAGTCCGCTGTTCTTCAGAAAAATTCTTCAGGTCCCACAAATTCTTTGGTTTTTCAGCATTTTTGTGTATTTGAACCCTTTACAGCAATGACTGTATGATTTTGAGATCCATCTTTTTACACTGAGAAGGAAAAATTTGAACTTATTTTGTCTTCTGGGAAACATGCAAGTATCTTCTGTAACTTCTGAAGGGCAGTACTAAATAAACAAATATGATATTGAGGCAAAATAACAAAAAATGTACACATCTTCATTCGGTTCAAAAGTTTTCACCCCCAGCTCTTAATGCATGGTTTTTCCTTCGGGAGCATAAGTGAGTGTTTAAACCTTCTGTAATAGTTACATGAGTCTCTTAGTTGTCCTCAGTGTAAAAAGATGGATCTCAAAATCATACAGTCTTTGTCTAAAAGGGTTCAAATACACAAAATGCTGAAAAACCAAAGAATTTGTGGGCCCTAAACGACTTTTTTTAAGAACAGCAGGCAGTTTAACTATTTAACTTAGCAACTATCACTAAACAAAAACTAAACAGCTGTGGATCATTTAGGTAACAACACGGTATTAAGAATCACTTTTAAACTTTTGCACGGGGTCATTTAAAAAAAAAATCACAATTATTTTCTTTTGTGGACTATATGTAAACGTCTTTTATGTGAAATATTCTTATTCAGGTCAGTACTAAATAAAAAATAATATGCATTTTTTATGATCTCTCTTATTTTGGTCAAATAACTAACATTTTGTAGATTCTGCATGATGTATGTAAACTATGTAAATTTGAGCTCAACAAATACCTTGGCATTTCATATAAATAAAATATTTAATGAGCATAGTAATCATTTAGTTCGATAACAGATAGCACTTTACCACAGTTCACTTCCAGAATAAAAATTTCCTGATAATTTACTCACCCCATGTCCTCCAAGATATTCATATTCCGACCGTTTCACTAGATAAGACATCAAGATATTCATCGGCTGGGATCATGTAGAGCTCTTTGAAGCTGCATTAAAACTGTAATTTGGATCTTCAACCTGTTGATTCCCATTGAAGTCCACTACATGGAGAAAAGTTTTGGAATGTTTTCCTCAAAAGCCTTCATTATTTTTGACTGAAGAAATAAAGACATTAACATCTTGGATGACATGGGGGGTGAATAAATTATAAGGACATTTGTGCACTTAAGTACTACGTAAGTAACTTATGATACAGTACTACAGTATATGTAAAAGCACCACAATATTACCGCCTAATATGTGACCCTGGACCACAAAACCAGTCTTAAGTCGCTGGGGTATATTTGTAGCAATAGCCAAAAATACATTGTAAGGGTCAAAATTCTTGATTTTTCTCTTATGCCAAAAATCATTAGGAAATGAAGTAAAGATCATGTTCCATGAAGATTTTTTGTAAAATTCCTACTATAAATATATCAAAATGTAATTTTTGATTAGTAATATGCATTGTTAAAGAACCTAATTTGGAGAACTTTAAAGGTGATTTTCTCAGTATTTTGATTTTTTTGCACCCTCAGATTCCAGATTTTCAAATAGACATATCTCGACCAAATATTGTCCAATCCTAACAAACCATACATCAATAGAAAGCTTATTTATTGAGCTTTCATATGATGTATACATCTCAGTTTTGTAAAATGTAACCTTATGACTGGTTTTGTGGTCCAGGGTCACATATCATCAGTGTACAACCACAACCTTTTTTTTTATAAAGATCTGACCTCCAACTTGAGGTGAAGTCCCTCAAATACATGTAAACATACTTTCCTCTTTGGAGGATGTGGGGAAAGATTCCTGCAGACGCAGATGAAAGATTCATGGCTGTGCCGGCTGAGTAGCAGCAGCCACAATATCAGATTAATGACTAATTCAGAGAAATCCCGCTCAGATAACCAGCCCAGTTGCCTTGAGGTCAAATCTTTACCCGAGA
This sequence comes from Garra rufa, assembly GCF_049309525.1. Classification (NCBI taxonomy): domain Eukaryota; kingdom Metazoa; phylum Chordata; class Actinopteri; order Cypriniformes; family Cyprinidae; genus Garra; species Garra rufa. Next base: position 7,036,845 of record NC_133377.1, read on the forward strand.
CCCTTTACGACTTTCTCAACAACAACAAAAATCAGGTTAATCTCAACTATGTTGAGATTTGTGCAATTAGCAATGACATGAACATCCAAGAGATTATATAACTCTTCTGTTGCAGAAAGATTTGCGACCTAAACCTCAGGATTTTGCTGTATTTACCTGCCAAGAGAAAACAGAAAATAAATAACAGCAAAGCCTGATACTGTTCTATTTTTCCCCAAATCCCATATTAGAGGACAGAATGTTGTTAGAATTCATAGAAACCCAGTAAATTGGACAGAGTAGACAGAGTTAGCACTAAACTATACTGGAGGTAATAGGTAGCAGGAAGTATTGCACAACTATGATCCACTACTGGTGTGTATGCAGACGGGGATGCGGACAAGGACGTAATATCATTGTAAATTCATGAGGCAGTGACTCTAGCTTGTTATTTAGCATCTCTAGAGTCAATGTCACTGAGCCCTGGGAGAAAAAAATAACTCAATGGAATTATTTACCTGCATGTAATACTGGACAAATTATTCATTCACACCATTTCTCTCGCTTTTTCTGTATTTTGTTTAGGGTTATTTCAAAAACTATTTCTATACACACACACACACACACACACACACACACACACACACAAACTGTTCAAAAAAAGTTCAGGACCGGGAATGATTTTTTTTTAATGTCTTTGAAATAAATCTCAACAAGGCTGATGCAAAACCCAGTAAAAACAGTAATATTGTGAAATATTATTACAATTCAAAAGACCAGTTTTCTATTTTAATTTATTTTAAAATGCATTTCTGTGATGCAAAGCTGAATTTTCAGCATTATTACTCTAGTCTTCAGTGTCACATAATTCTTCAGAAATCAGTCTAATATGCTGATTTGTTGCTCAAGAAACATTTCTTATTATTATCAATATTGAAAACAGTTGTGCTGCCTAATATTTTGGTAAAACAATATTCAAATCAGTTTAAAACAGAAATCTTTTATAAATGTTGTATTTTTCTCTTATGTAATGCATACAGGCACATATTTGAAAGTATACAGAAAAGGTAATTTAACTGCATGTATCTTTTGTGACAACATGCCCCCATATAAAACATGTGATAACATTTATGGAAAAATGTACTGAAAACAGGCTTTGAACAACTACAGCAGGGCTATTCAATTAAATCCATTTGAGGGCCGGATTATCGAACAGGAAATTTGAAGCGGGCCAAGGGGATGGGGGCCGTCCCGATCTTTTTCTAGGGGGCCTATACAATTACATTGAAATGCATATTCACTAAAATGAACTAATATTACCAACACCAACATCTATAAAAGGTTAAGGTGTTGTCTTAAAAAATACAAATTTTTTGTAATTAATCATGAATAATCGCATATTTATATATTTATACTGTAATTAATTTCACAATGAATCTCCAAATTAAGGTAGAAACAACAAAGTATTTTTAAATATGTGTTTAATAGCATCTTTTTACCAAGTAGCCTATTATTAATGAAGTATTGATATCAATATTGCTACTGGTGCCTCTATTAAATGAATTTTCTCTCAGTTTTACATATTAATTATGTCCATTCAACATTACAGTAGAATTGAAAGCCCAACATTTAATAGGCTCTGAAATATATAACAGCTTTTAATTTAGGTGATTTTAAAACAATCTTCACATAAACTATAAATTGTATATGCATAAAATATACAGATTATTATTGCCATATACTGGTTATAATCGTTATTTTATGTTTTTAATTTTACATAAGTGTTTGTTTACCACAAAGTAGCCTTTATTTTGGCCATCAAGATAACATTCAAATTGGATCATAAGAGCTTTAAAGTGCTTAAAATGGTTGTGCAAAATGCTTGAAAGTCATTGAAAGTGCTTGAATTTCTCTCTCAAAAGGTTGTACAAACCCTGAAATGAATAATGTAATAACATTCGACTTTGCTTAAGTTGGTGTGACTTCTGGTTGTCTGACATAGCCTACATCAGCGCTGTTAATAACAGAATAGACGTTATGCGCAACATTCTGCCGGGTTCTACAAAACAGCCTTAACTACTTCCGGCCGTCCGCTACTGGTACAGCAAAGATAGGGACGTTCTAAAACACTTAACGTGAAAAACGCTTAACGTGGCTTAAAAAACGACCAGGAAACCCCAAATTTATGTCAAACCTTACTTCTAACAAACACTAACTACTGTCAAAAGAACGAGCCCTTATTCCACAGATAAAGTGAATAATATCACGTTAAGCGTTTTCTCCCCCATTGAAGCCCATTATAAGGAAACAGCTTAACGTGGGTTTACCTCAATAGCGATCAGGGAAGACCAAATTTATGTCAAATGTTACATATAATAAACACTTGCTGCTGTCAAAAGAACAAGCTCTTATTCAGCATATAAAGTAATCGCTCCCCTATTCCATTACAAAAAAAGCTTAACGTTAACGTATCTTAACAACGACTGGGGGGAAAAAAATTATGTCAAATGTTACATATAATTAACACTTGCTGCTGTCAAAAGAATGAGATCTCATTCAGCATATACAGTGAATAATATCACGTTAAGCGTTAATTCCCCTTCCTAGAAATAACAAAAACAATTCGATGCAGTGATGTCCCTCTCACCCTGCTTGGCAGCAGAGTTTAAAAATAAATCACCGCAGCTCCGTTTTTGTGTGGTCGATTGTCCCAATAGAATAGAATGAATATTTTATTTTTTTCTCTACCGTAAAACATCACAAATATCTGGAGAAAATGTGATGGCACGCAAAGTTGGTCCAAATTCATGACTTCTTTATTATAAGTAAAATTTGACAGAAGACGTGGTTAAAGTACGCTAAACCAGGCTAAGCTGAGTCCTTATAATGGACTTCTATGGGGAACGCGTAACTTGATATTATTCTCTTTATGCTGCTCGTTCTTTTGACAGCAGAACGTGTTTTTTTTATATATATGGGGAATAACGCGTAACATTATACGCTGAATAAGAGCTCATTCTTTTAACAGCAGCTTATTTTGTAAGAACGAGCAGCATAAAGAGAATAATATCAAGCTACGCGTTCCCCATAGTGCATGGACTCAGGCTGGTTTAGCGTACCTTCTGTCAAATTTGACTTATTATAAAGAAGTCATGAATTTGGAGCAACTTTGCGTACCATCACATTTTCTCCAGAAATTTCTAATGTTATATACGTTAAGCCACGTTATTTCCTTATCTATGGGGGACGCTTAACGTGATATATTCACTTTATATGCGGAATAATAGCTCATTCTTTTGACAGCAGCAAGTGTTTATTAAATGTAACATTTTGACATAAATTTGGTCTTCCCTGATCGCTGTTGAGGTACGTTAAACCACGTTAAGCTGTCTCCTTATGGGCTTCTATGGGGGAGAAAACGCTTAACGTGATATTATTCACTTTATCTGTGGAATAAGGGCTCGTTCTTTTGACAGTAGTTAGTGTTTGTTAGAAGTAAGGTTTGACATAAATTTGGGGTTTCCTGGTCGTTTTTTAAGCCACGTTAAGCGTTTTTCACGTTAAGTGTTTTAGAACGTCCCTATCTTCGCTGTACCAGTAGCGGACGGCCGGAAGTAGTTAAGGCTGTTTTGTAGAACCCGGAAGAATGTTGCGCATAACGTCTATTCTGAGCAGAATTTGAATGATTCTCGCTGATCTTTCAGCAACCTTAATTCATATTGGGCGAATTCAAACACTTTTCACTGGATCTCGCAGCACTGTGCAGTAACAGTGTCGCGAAATCAACTTTGGTTCCCGATGCTGTTCTGAGCTTAAACAAGTGTGTTTGCGTTGCGGTCGGAGCTGATAAACGGTCCGCGCTGCGCAGCTCAAACGTGGCGCGCTTTGGTTTCTCTTTCGCTTCGTTTGCCGTTTAATGTTTCTCATATGAAACAGAAATAGCAGCGCTTATGAGTTGAATAACGCGGTGGTCGCGCCATTGCGATCGCTCACAAAATTTAGTTGCACCGGCAGAAAAAATGCGACCATTTGGTCGCAGTCTGGAGCCCTACAAGCGCTTGTCAAATCAAATCTGCCGTCTATTGATGTTGCGATCTCCGGTAGATTGTTGGTGTTCTTGGCTCTCTTGCTTTTCTTTTTTGGCTGGCCCGCCGCCTAGTGGACAAACTAATTAGTGCAAAAACCATTCAAGCCACCTGCTGCTCCCTCGGGCCGGACGAAGATGATTGGCGGGCCGCATTGGGCCCGCGGGCCGCCAATTGAATAGCCCTGAACTACAGTATCTCCTCTAATCATAAAGTAACTGGCGTCAATAACCTCTCATGAAACTCTATTTGTCCTGACAACTGAGGGACTGCAACTATTACAGAAGGTTCAAACACTCACTGATGCTTCAAAAAAAAAAAAAAAAAAAAAAAACACACACAATGCATTAAGAGATGGGGGGTGAAAACTTTTGGAATTTGAAGATCAGGGTAAATTTAACTTATTTTGTCTTCTGGAAAACATGTAAGCATCTTCTGTAGCTTCTGAAAGGCAATACTAAATGAAAAAAAAACCCACGATATTTAGGCAAAAACAAAGTACACATCTTCATTCTATTCAAAAGTTTATACCCCTGGCTTTTAATGCGTTGTTTTGCCTGATGCCTTCTGAAGCATCAGTGAGTGAACCTTCTGTATTAGTTGCATATGAGTCCCTCAGTTGTCCTCAGTGTGAAAAGATGGATCTTAAAATCATACAGTCATTGTTGGAAAGGGTTCACATACTCCAAATACTGAAAAACCTGAATACTGATACTGAAATATCTTATTCAGGTCAATACTAGATCAAAAATAACATGCATTTTGTATGATCCCTCTTATTTTGGAATAAATAAATAAACCAAAATATATAACAACAATAATATCTATGAACTACAACTTAAAATTGTAAAAGTCAATGCTAGCACTGCTAAAACATATAAAACATGTGATAACATTTATGGAAAAAAAAAATTGTACTGAACACAGGCTTTGAACAACTACAGTATCTCCGGTCTCCTCTAATCATTAAGTAACTTGCGTCAATAACCTCTCATGAAACTCAATTTGTCCTGGTTGAAACCAATATTCCTCTTCCTCAAAATGTTTTGAATCTCTCTCTCTCTCTTCCACACCTACACACAACAACAACACCACCACCTGAACTGGCTAAAGTTACAGGACCATCCATAAATAGAGAGGTAGGAGGACACAGAGAGAGAAAAGTAATGGCTGTGAAATGCCTCATTGGTTCTGACGGTATTGTAGGATGAGGGAACTGTCGGGATTTAATCGAGGCAGAAGTACAGCCCAGTCCACAGGCAGTTGAGGAAACGCCTGGAGGCTACTGGCTATTGCTATTAGTGTTGAAAAACCAGACCTGCCTTTCCTGAGGAGCAACCAGGGTGAGATCCTAACAGATACGCTTAAACACAACCACACTAACTTAAATTTGAGAATTATTAGGAAATAATGCTAGAATCTACTCACCCCAATATCATATTTGGTTTCAAAACATGTGAGAACCAATGTATCATTCTGGCATGTCAAGTTTGGCCTTTAATAATGTGAAAGAGCAGCATGAACATTCTTCAAAATATCTTCTTCTGAGCTCTACAGAAAAAAGTCAGTCATACAGGTTTGACAACACAAGAGTGAGCAAATGATTTTTAGTTTTTTTTAGGTAAACTAAATAAAAGTACAAAAAAGTGCTAAAGACCATATTTTTGAAAAGCTATCGAGTGTATGTAAATACCAGAGTACTGGTCTTTGTCAGTTTACCACGGTACTGCTCCAGTAATTTTTTCACATGGTCTGAGAGATGAATACAGCGATGCAGACAGTGGATTTAAACATGTGGAAAGAAGTCTGTCTGTGTGTACGTCGGCACGGCAAATCAAATCCACTGTGGAGAGTAATGTGTCTAATCTAGCATGAATGGCTACATCTGACACACAACCCGCATGACTGACAATATCTGATCTCTGACTCCCTCTTTCTCTCCTTTGCCTTTCTTTCCTGCCATTTCATGTTTTAAAAGGCACGTCTGCATACATGGATTTGTGGTCATGAATGCACATACTCATGCACACACGCACTCATAAGCCAGAGGGAATGAGTAGGGGAGAGTGGGGTGAGTTGTGCCAGTTTTTACTCAAAGTGACTTTATAGTGAAGCCATGACAATAATCCCTCCAATTTAAGCATGAACATATATTTCAGGATGTGGTGCATCCCCGGGAACAATAACTTTGGATCTGAAATAAACTGATTCAGAATTATAGCTTTCAGAAAAAAAAGTGGTCTCGTGGCACAACTTGCCCCCGGTGCGGGGTAAGTTGTGCCTTTGGGGAGAATACATTGGGGTAAATTGTGCCAGTGATTATTTAAGTTAAAAAGAACATTTTAATGTCATGAACTGTAATGCTATATAAAATCAAGACAAATTCAAATCAAAATCGGTCATTTAAGGTTTATTTAGATATTGTTACCCTATTAAACTATTGGCATGTCATATTTTCTACTTTTTCGGGAAATACAAAAAAACTCAAATACACAATATATGATATTTGTGAATAATTAGAAAGCTGTCTGTCAACAAAACACTGTCAATTATGTAACATAAAGGAAGGAAGTTGCTTTCCTATGAACATTTCTGAACATCCCATTGTGACTTAGGCCACTTAAAAAAAACTGACAAACGGCAGGTAAATCAAACACTGATGAGGCACGCTCATCTTCTCACACAGATTATCCCCTGTGGGTATGTAGGTCTAGATCAGAGATACCCAACCCTGTTCTTGGAGATCTACCATCCTTATACATATACATATCTGACCTGAAAAAGATATTTCACATAAAAGATGTTTACATATAGTCCACAAGCAGTGGCGGCTACTGGTCTGTCAAATAGGGGAAGCTCATTTTCGGCCTACATCATAAAATTGTCTATTTATTTAAAAGTAAATTCTGCCCTACGTTCCTTTTCAAGAAAATGGTCTGTAACCCTGTCGTACCAACTAGGCGTCTTTTCGTGTGCAGTTTCACCCACGACGCTAGCCTAGCCTACTATATGAATGAATGAATGAACGATCTAAAAAAAAAAAAATTAAACTCTGTAAAAGTGAAACAAGGAATGTGGTGTATAATTGTGTGAAATGTATGATGAAAATCAAGCAATTTCGCCAAGCAAATATAAAGAAATAGGTTGCAGCAGTTTTTATTTCGACTGAACTTGAGAAATCCACGATGGGACTGAGCGCGAATAGCTTCAGCGATTCCTTATAGTACAAAATCGCTGTCAGTCAAAAGGAGATGCAATCTTTCGACAGACCTTCCAATCATCACGCAGAAGCTCAGCGTCCAGGCCAGCCCACTCCTCATTCACCCCCAGAGACGCTGAGCGTCCGTGGGCGGGACATAATCGCAGCGTTTATCCAATGACCATCTAGTTTCAAAGCACTGAAAAAAAACGTTCAAAGCAGCCCCATTGAAGTCAATGGACGCTGGGCTTCAATGGGGAAATGCACTGTGACGCTACGGGAATGTATGAGAAGAAAATCAAGTCAGCCGACCTGCTATATCTAACTGATTCTGAACGAACTCGTCTTTGAGATGAACGTTTTCTAACGCATTTTTAGTCAATAAAATGTTAATACAATAGTACGTAATTTGACCATTAATTTTGTGACATTATAGGGGAAGCTGAGCTTCCCTTGCAGTCTTAAAGAAATCGCCACTGTCCACAAGAGAAAATAATAAATGAATTTATAAAAATGACCCTGTTCAAAAGTTTACATACACCTTATTCTTAACACTGTGTTGTTACCTGAATAGTCCACAGCTGTGCTTGTGTTGTTGTTGTTGTTTAGTGATAGTTGTTCATGAGTCCCTTTGTTTGTCCTGAACAGTTAAACTGCCCACTGTTCTTCAGCATTTCTCAGCACTTTTGTGTATTTGAACCCTTTCCAACAATGACTGTATGATTTTGAGATCCATCGTTTCACACTGAGGACAACTGAGGGGCTCGCAACTATTACAGAAGGTTCAAACACTCGCTGATGCTTCAAGAGAAAAAAACGATCCATTAAGAGCCATTAAGGAATTTGAAGATCAGAGTAAATTTTACTTATTTTGTCTTCTGAAAAACATAAGTATCTTCTGCAGCTTCTGAAGGGCAGTACTAAATGAAAAAAAAAAAAAAAGGATATTTAGGCAAAATAAAAATGTACACATCTTCATTCTGTTCAAAAGTTTACACCCCTGGCTCTTTGTGCATGGTTTTTCCTTCTGGAGCATCAGTGAGTGTTTGAACCTTCTGCAATAGTTGCATATGAGTCCCTCAGTTGTCCTCAGTGTGAAAAGATGGATTTCAAAATCATACAGTCATTGTTGGAAAGGGTTCACAAACACCAAAAATACTGAAAAACCAAAGGGGACCTAAAGACTTTTTCTGAAGAACAGCAGGTGGTTTAAGGACAAACAAGGGACTCATGAACTAAACACAAAACTATTACTAAAAAAAAAAAAAAAAAAAAAAACTATTATTTTTTTATTATTTATTATTTTATCTTTCATGTGAAATTTCTTATTCAGTACTAAATTAAAAATAACACGCATTTTGTATGATCCATCTTATTTTGGTAGAACTACAATAAACCAAAATATATAATAACATAATGTATCTATGAACTAAAACATAAATTGTAAAAGTCAATGCTAGCACTGCTAAAGCTATCTGAAATATAACTGAAATTAAAATTAAGCTTAAATATATTAAAAAAATAATAATTATAATAAAAAAATAATAAATGACAAAACCATAAAGTAATTTTGTGCAGGTGCACGTGTCTCTACACAGCTTACGCTAAAAGGCTTCAACAAGAGAGGGCAGAGCTCATAAATGACTATTAATTCTGTCATCTGTAATCCGTCTCAATCTGCTCATCCTGCCACAGTTAAAAGGTAAAGTCTATAATCAGACGATGGACAGACTGCGTGAATAAACACTGCAAGATTAACTGGCCACTGGACATCAGTAAAGAGAGGGGGCTAATTGCTAATGCTTTAGAGCTTACCAGCCGGCCAAATACACGGCCTCGGAGTGCAATGAAAGATAAGAGCTTTCCCATAAGAAATTATGGAAATACACTGCATTAACCACTTGATGGATATGTAGTAATAAATAACATTAACCCTTAACCATAAAACATAAGGTCACTGTGACTTTGATGAATAAACACTTTACTGTAGGCAAGTGTTCGGTTTGTTGTGCGTGTGGATGTTGCGCCACAGGCTTGACCCAACCATCAGGAACACAGCCAATTCCACTCATTCTGTCGCTCTCATCCATCAATCAAACACCTCAAGCTGCCATTATGCTTGCCATAAGGCCCTGACCGGGGCAGAGGGCCTCAGGAGGGGTGACCGTGTTCCTCTACAGTTCACTGGAGCTCAGTGGCTTCCACTTGAACACTGACTGTAGTCACATAAATGAAGAAAAGACTTCTAATGAGGTTGGGCAAGCAGACAACTTGAAAGGATGATGTCTTATCACAGACCAAGTTCAAACCCATATGTTCCACCTGAGCACCACAGCTCAATGTCTCTGTGGTAACCAGTAAAGAAATAGTTCACTCAGAAATGTAAATGTACTCACCCTCAGGCCATCCCAGACGTAGATGCATTAAATCATTTGCTCACCAATGGATCCTCTGCAGTGAATGGGTGCCGTCAACAACTGATAAAAACATAATAATCCAGACAGACTCCAGTCCATCAATTAATGTCTTGTGAAGTGAAAAGCTGCATGTTTGTAACAAACAAATTCATCATTATGGCACTTTAACTTCTGGATTAAATACTGTAATGGTTTTACCAGCTTTTGGACTCTCATTCTGACGGCACCCATTCACTGCAAAGAACCCATTAGTGAGCAAGTGATGTAATACTACATTTCTCCAAGTCTTCTCCAATAAAGAAACAAACTTATCTACATCTTGGATAGCCTGAGGGTGAGTAAGTTTTCAGCACATTTACATTTTTAAGTGAACTGTTCCGTCAGCTTCTACAACCCTTCATCTTTGAAAAGTTTTGTGATATTCACAAGCGACATTCATAAATTGTGTTTATTTGGAGTCCCACAGCAACACTGCACTAAGCTCAAACCTTGGTAGCAGCAAATGGGAATGATTTTGGAGTTTTGCAGAACAAGGTTTACTGTCTAGATGCAACCAGTTTAAATAAAATAACCCACACAATCCGTGTGAATATCGTGAGTTATTCTGTTGGAAACTCCCTTAAGCTGATTCATTATGGTCTCCTGGAAACAACAGCTTTTAGAGAGCGACTTTCATCCCACTTCTGGTCACAGCAGGAGATTTTCGACTAAAAATCTGAAGAGCCAGCTTTCCCCACTGTGCAGTAGAGTTAGAAACGCAGCATTGGACCTCAGAATAAACATAATTTAGAGGCTAAGGCCCACTATGTTTGCTGAAGTTCCCCCAGAGTCGTCTAAATAATCCTCTGTGGTCTGCTGAGCGAAGGGGGTGGTGAGATGAGAACTGATGTTTATGGTGGGAAACAATGGAAATTTTGTGTGTGAGAAAATCTTTACTTCTGTAGTTGAATCTCACCCACATGAATGTTGACATAACTGACATTGAAAGCTTTTGGTTTCAGAAACCACATTTACATATACATAGTAGTAATTTGTTGCTATTATTATCCAGTAGTATTTTTCCTGCTTTTCCATACACTGTCAGAAAACCAAGACATACATGTATGTGTACAGTACATACACGGCTTACAATGTTTCATTTCAACAAAATGTTAAATAACTGATTAATTTTAGCTTAATGTTCGCAAGTATTTCATTTCATAATATTTGGTACAGAGCAATTGTAGTACAATGTTGACTGATTTTGTTACAGTCTTCACTAATGATTCATTTCAAACAAGCTTTTGTACAGATTCATCTCAGTACAATGTTCGGTATGGATTGATAATCAGTGCTTTGTTAAATACTGATTCATTTTAGTGCAATAAGCTGTGTATATTCATTTTTAATATAATGTTCAGTATTGATTCATTTTTGTACAATATTTGGTGTTTATTCATTTTAATATAATGTTCAGTACTGAATAACTTTAGTATTATATTTGGTGTTTATTCATTTTAAATAATGTTCATTTTAATATAATGTTCAGTACTGATTCATTTTAGCACAACATTTGGTGTTTATTCATTTTAATATAATGTTCAGTACAGAATCATTTTAGTACAACATTTGGAGTTGATTCATTTTAATATAATGTTCAGTACTGATTCGTTTTAGCACAACAGTTCATTAATTTTAATATAATGTTCAATATGGATTCATTTTACTTTATTTGTTTTAAATAATGTTCAGTAGTGTTTTTTATGTTACAGAGTTTTTTCAATTTTAATATAATGTTCAGTGTTGATTTGTTTTGGTACAACATTTAATGTTTATTTATCTTAATATAATGCTCAGTACTGATTTGTCTTAGTACAACAATTTGGAGTTGATTCATTTTAATACATTGTTCAGTACTGATTCGTTTTAGCACAACAGTTCATTAATTTTAATATAATGTTCAGTACTGATTCATTTTAACACAACATTTGGTGTTTATTCATTTTAATATAATTCTTAGTACTGATTCATTTTAGCACAACATTTGGTGTTTATTCATTTTAATATAATTCTCAGTACTGATTCATTTTAGCACAACATTTGGTGTTTATTCATTTTAATATAATGTTCAGTATTGATTAATTTTAGCACAACATTTGGTGTTTATTCATTTGAATATAATTCTTAGTACTGATTCATTTTAGCACAAAATTTGGTGTTTATTCATTTTAATATAATTCTCAGTACTGATTCATTTTAGCACAACATTTGGTGTTTATTCATTTTAATATAATGTTCGGTATTGATTCATTTTAACACAACATTTGGTGTTTATTCATTTTAATATACTGTTCAGTACTGATTCATTTTAGTACAACATTTGGTGTTGATTCATTTTAATATAATGTTCAGTACTGATTCGTTTTAGCACACTATTTGGTGTTTATTCATTTTAATATAATGTTCAGTACTGATTCATTTTAGTACAACATTTGGTGTTGATTCATTTTAATATGTTCAGTACTGATTCCTTTTAGCACAACAGTTCATTAATTGTAATGTAATGTTCAGTACTGATTCATTTTAGCACACTATTTGGTGTTTATTCATTTTAAAGGTCCCATATCGTCAAAATCAAAATTTCCTGGCTTTTTTCATGATAACTAAGGTCTAGGGGCTATCTAACTACCATATGAGTTTCAAAACAGTCAATCCACAGTAAACTGCACACAGCCTGCTTAAAGTAGCTGTTCATTTTCACGAGCAGCTGTGACTTCCGTAACGATGTGACGTCCGATCGACTCAAGTCACCGCCTTCAGTCACAAACCAACGTCCCACCCTCCTTTTGTCAAACCCCCAGACAACAACGCATCCATTCCATTGAGCAACAACAACAGGAAAACAAGTGGAGAAAACCCTGTTCAGTCGATAGATGTCAAGCTACGATCATTACACAGGCTTCAGAACAACGTTAATATAAGAGACCAGCGGCACGTCAACTTCAGCCTCTTTCACACAGCGATTCCGGTAAATACACGGATAATGTGTCCCACGATTTGTTCCGGAATTGTTTAATTTGGTTCATTCACAGTTGTTTTCCGGGATCTGTGCGTGCTTTACACACAAACCATAAAGACATGTGACGTTTGGATGTGAGATGTAATGCGACGCGTACGTTTCACTAAACTGAAACTAACCTGAACAAACTGTGCTTCAGTGCTGATAGTGAGGAGCTGACTCTGCCTGATGATCGCTGCTTCATTCCACTTTGCACGTAACGTTATTTTTCGTTGTGAAGAGTCGCTTGATAACGTGCATCATTACTACAACACTGCCTTTGATTCTGGCTTTGGTTCACACAGTTCCCGTAATTTTCCAGAATCAGCGCGCATTGTGAAAGGGGCTTTACTGAAGCAACAGTTATGTAGCCTACTGCATTCGGTGTTTGTAAAAGAAAAAACATTAATGATCATTCTAAAATATCCTGTTGAGTATCAGCTCTCTCTATTGCTCTGAGCTCGCTTACGCTTACAGCATACATGACCGTAGTTACCTGTGATTGGCCTGGTTGTGCGTCACTCAGAAAACAACAGGCCAATCAGAAGAGAGGCTCATGAATATTAATTAGATGGGCCAAAATCGACCTGTTTTTGACAGAGCTCCTAAAAAAGGAGCTGTAAAAATATATTGAGATGGATTTTGGCACTTATACCGCAAATATATATTCTTAAGGACATCAACAAATAAAATAAACCTCCAGAAATGTGTACGATATGGGACCTTTAATATAATTCTCAGTACTGATTCATTTTAGCACAACATTTGGTGTTTATTCATTTTAATATAATTCTCAGTACTGGTCATTTTAGCACAGCATTTGGTGTTTATTCATTTTAATATAATTCTCAGTACTGATTCATTTTAGCACAACATTTGGTGTTTATTCATTTTAATATAATTCTCAGTACTGGTCATTTTAGCACAGCATTTGGTGTTTATTCATTTTAATATAATTCTCAGTACTGATTCATTTTAGCACAACATTTGGTGTTTATTCATTTTAATATAATTCTTAGTACTGATTCATTTTAGCACAAAATTTGGTGTTTATTCATTTTAATATAATTCTCAGTACTGATTCATTTTAGCACAACATTTGGTGTTTATTCATTTTAATATAATGTTCGGTATTGATTCATTTTAACACAACATTTGGTGTTTATTCATTTTAATATAATTCTCAGTACTGATTCATTTTAGCACAACATTTGGTGTTTATTCATTTTAATATAATTCTTAGTACTGATTCATTTTAGCACAAAATTTGGTGTTTATTCATTTTAATATAATTCTCAGTACTGATTCATTTTAGCACAACATTTGGTGTTTATTCATTTTAATATAATGTTCGGTATTGATTCATTTTAACACAACATTTGGTGTTTATTCATTTTAATATACTGTTCAGTACTGATTCATTTTAGTACAACATTTGGTGTCGATTCATTTTAATATAATGTTCAGTACTGATTCGTTTTAGCACAACAGTTCATTAATTTTAAAATAATGTTCAGTACTGATTCATTTTAGCACAACATTTGGTGTTTATTCATTTGAATATAATTCTTAGTACTGATTCATTTTAGCACAAAATTTGGTGTTTATTCATTTTAATATAATTCTCAGTACTGATTCATTTTAGCACAACATTTGGTGTTTATTCATTTTAATATAATGTTCAGTATTGATTCATTTTAACACAACATTTGGTGTTTATTCATTTTAATATACTGTTCAGTACTGATTCATTTTAGTACAACATTTGGTGTCGATTCATTTTAATATAATGTTCAGTACTGATTCGTTTTAGCACAACAGTTCATTAATTTTAATATAATGTTCAGTACTGATTCATTTTAGCACAACATTTGGTGTTTATTCATTTGAATATAATTCTTAGTACTGATTCATTTTAGCACAAAATTTGGTGTTTATTCATTTTAATATAATTCTCAGTACTGATTCATTTTAGCACAACATTTGGTGTTTATTCATTTTAATATAATGTTCGGTATTGATTCATTTTAACACAACATTTGGTGTTTATTCATTTTAATATACTGTTCAGTACTGATTCATTTTAGTACAACATTTGGTGTTGATTCATTTTAATATAATGTTCAGTACTGATTCGTTTTAGCACACTATTTGGTGTTTATTCATTTTAATATAATGTTCAGTACTGATTCATTTTAGTACAACATTTGGTGTTGATTCATTTTAATATGTTCAGTACTGATTCCTTTTAGCACAACAGTTCATTAATTGTAATGTAATGTTCAGTACTGATTCATTTTAGCACACTATTTGGTGTTTATTCATTTTAATATAATTCTCAGTACTGATTCATTTTAGCACAACATTTGGTGTTTATTCATTTTAATATAATTCTCAGTACTGGTCATTTTAGCACAAAATTTGGTGTTTATTCATTTTAATATAATTCTCAGTACTGATTCATTTTAGCACAACATTTGGTGTTTATTCATTTTAATATAATGTTCGGTATTGATTCATTTAAACACAACATTTGGTGTTTATTCATTTTAATATAATTCTCAGTACTGGTCATTTTAGCACAACATTTGGTGTTCATTCATTTTAATATAATTCTCAGTACTGATTCATTTTAGCACAACATTTGGTGTTTATTCATTTTAATATAATTCTTAGTACTGATTCATTTTAGCACAAAATTTGGTGTTTATTCATTTTAATATAATTCTCAGTACTGATTCATTTTAGCACAACATTTGGTGTTTATTCATTTTAATATAATGTTCGGTATTGATTCATTTTAACACAACATTTGGTGTTTATTCATTTTAATATACTGTTCAATACTGATTCATTTTAGTACAACATTTGGTGTCGATTCATTTTAATATAATGTTCAGTACTGATTCGTTTTAGCACAACAGTTCATTAATTTTAATATAATGTTCAGTACTGATTCATTTTAGCACAACATTTGGTGTTTATTCATTTGAATATAATTCTTAGTACTGATTCATTTTAGCACAAAATTTGGTGTTTATTCATTTTAATATAATTCTCAGTACTGATTCATTTTAGCACAACATTTGGTGTTTATTCATTTTAATATAATGTTCAGTACTGATTCATTTTAGTACAACATTTGGTGTTGATTCATTTTAATATGTTCAGTACTGATTCCTTTTAGCACAACAGTTCATTAATTTTAATGAAATGTTCAGTACTGATTCATTTTAGCACACTATTTGGTGTTTATTCATTTTAATATAATTCTCAGTACTGATTCATTTTAGCACAACATTTGGTGTTTATTCATTTTAATATAATTCTCAGTACTGATTCATTTTAGCACAACAGTTCATTAATTTTAAAGTAGTGTTCAGTACTGATTCATTTTAGCACAACATTTTGTGTTTATTCAATTTAATATAATGATTGGTACTGATTCATTTTAGTACAGCTTTTGGTGTATATTAATTTGAATATAAGTTCAATACTGATTTATTTTAGTATAATATTTGGTGTTTATTCATTTTAATATGTTTAGCACTTCTTTTTTTGTATGTTGAATATAATGTGTTCAGGATTTTTTTTTACATTTGGAGCACATTCATTTTAATATGCTGTAATGTTCAGTACTGATTAATTTAAGTACAATATTTGGAGTATATTCAATTGCATATGGTGTTCAGTACTAATTCATTTTAGTACAACATTTGGTCTTTCTTAATTTTAATATGTGTAGTACTTCTTTTTTGTATATTGAATATAATATAATACAATATGTACAATATTTAGGGTATATAAAGTTTAATTTAATGTTAATGTTATAATATAATGATTCATTTCAGCACAATATTTACTGTTAAATTTTGTATAATGTTTAATGATTCTTTCAGCACAATATTTGAATGTACATTCATTTTAATATAATATTCAGTACTGGTTAATTTCAGTACATTATGTGGGAGGTATTCATTTTATTATAATGTTCAGTACTGATTCATGTCAAAATGAATGTCAGAGTGTACACTGCTGATTAATTTTCCCACAATGTTTGATACAGATTCATTTCAATGAATTGTTTGTTAAAGATTCATTTCAATGCTATTTATAGCCATGATTAATGTGTAGGAATGTTATCTTACATTGACAGACATGCATGTTCAATGTAACCAGCTGCACACACATGCACTGTAGACAGACATAAGGCACACACAAAGCTTACATGCACTCAAACATAACACAAGGGAACACAATGAGCTTCTGAGGAACACTGTGATGGCACAGAGACACACAGTGTTTGCATGACACAAAAGCTTCAGATAAAAGAAAGTGAGGGAATAAAGAAAAGAAAAAAAAAACAGGATTGAGGAAAAGCAGCAACATGCTAGGAGAATAACATGCCTGTCTCAACCAATCCCACACCATCTCAACCAATCTGCACCATACTGAAAGAAGCTCTCTGTCTGTCGCTGCACAGACAAATCACCCAATCAGCAGACCCCATGATGCCCTCACACACAAACACATTCATACACACACACACACTAAACAGTGAAAGTGCAAAGGGGGTTTCTTTGAGCTGTGGGGATGAGGTGTCTGGCACCTTTCTCTCCCTGAGGGAAGAGGACAAGATATACTCATCCATCTCTCTCTCTCTCTTTCTTTCACACACATAGTCACTCTCACTCTTCCTCTCGGTCTCATTTAGAGCAATGAAACAGACTGTGTATTAAGGCCCAGATATACTCAAATTTTATACTCAAATTTTCAAATTTTATGATAAAATCAAATTTTAATTAAATATATTTTATTTAAAAAATTGTATGTATTTATTTACAAATATAGTATTATTTTTTATTTAGTTTTTTTTTTTTTTTCTATTGAATCTCGTACGTGGACTGCCTGCTACAACTTTATAATTGATTTAGACCTCCTGCCAACTTTCTGGGTAAAATAAGAGTTTCAAGTAATGCTGGCATCCTATCCGATTGAGAAAGAAAATTAAATCAATAAGGAGAGTCCAATAACATACTGCACAAAATAGCCACTGTAGTGGCAACATAAGGTCTCTTAATTAATTCTCCCTTAATCAATTTACATATTTCTTTAATTAATCACATATATGAGTCTTTTTTACGGCAGTGGGTGTCATGCACATTCAGAGCACATGACCTTCAGTCGCATGGTATCTAGACAACAGACACTCCCACCTTAGTAAAAAATGATATATTTCAATTCCACAAATCAGAAAAGGTCATCCTGATAACACCATACAATACAGTTCAATTAAGGTTCACATTAGTTAGTGCATCATGCATCATGAATGCACAAACAAGCATTTCTTAATAAAGGAAAAGTTCACCCAATAATGAAAATTTGCTGGAAATGTACTCACCCTCAGGCCATCCAAGATGTAGATGAGTTCGTTTCATCATCAAAGCAGATTTGGAGAAATGTAGCATTACATCACTTGCTCACTAATGGATCCTCTGCAGTGAATGGGTGCCATCAGAATGGCTGCTGAGAAAAACAGAATAATCCACAAGTGAACCACACAAATCCATCAAGACATTTTTAAACTTTAAACCATCAATTCTGGACAAAATATGAGCCCATAATAATACTTCCTCAAGTGAAAAACTCCGCTGTTTTTCTCTAACATCAAAATCCACCAACATACTTGTTCAGTTTGTTTAAATTATATGCGTTTTTGCTAAACGCTGATGGCAAACGAAAGTATTATAATGCTTGCCTTTCTATTACTTATATTATAAAAGCAATCGTTGCAATACTTTTTGTATACCTCTTAAAGGGGTCATCGGATGCCCATTTCCCACAAGTTGATATGATTCTTTAGGGTCTTAATGAGAAGTCTATAACATACTTTGTTTAAAATTTCTCAATGGTAGTGTAAAAAACACTCTTTTTACCTTGTCAAAATCAGCCCTTTTTAGAGAGAGCTATTCTATTGCATGTTCCTTTAAATGCTAATGAGCTCTGCTCGCCCTGCCACTTTCTGCAGTGGGATGACAAGCCGTAATGTTTACTTCAGCCGAATTTAGCCGCGTTTAGTTGCGAAACTTGCTAACTAGCACATTATTAAGAAAGGCCATTTGCAAAGATGCATAAAAAACCCTTATACTCATTTCTGCTGTGGGTGAAGCTGCATCACGAACGATTTGCACGAACATAGACGCATATGTAGATCGGGATCGACGCTTTCCTTTCAAAAACTAAAGTAACATTAATACTTAAAAAGGGGATATTAATATTAAAGATTAAAGACTGGGTGGATTTTTATCATTGTAGGGTGGTTGTGTACACAAACTTCCAACACACATTAATGTTCAAACAACATATAAAAGTGAGTTTTGCATCCGATGAACCCTTTAATTAATTTGCTCAACAGTTCTATCTGATTATTAGACAGACTTCTATTCGTATTAGGCAGAACTGTTAAATGATGACAGCAAACAATAAAGAGGGAGAATGTGAGCCCTGTGTGCTCTGGCACTGCTGTTCTCAGTGCCATCAAAATAAAAGTCCAGCCTCAAACACATCGGCCAAACAGAAAAACCTATCGGCCGATTCCCATATTTGAAAAATTCCAAATATCGTCTGATATATCGGCCCTGACGATATATATCGGTTGACAACTAGAAACAAGACAAAAGCTGGGTACACACTGTGCGATTTTGGCCACGATTTGGCCGTCTGTGACAAATTTTGAAAATCCTAAAAAAAATCCTATAATCCTAGGCTAAAATCTGTGGTCTTTGATCATTAGTTTGACATGTTTACCGACAGCCGATTAATGGCCGTTGCGATCAAATTTTACCTCCAACGAAATTCTGGCAGTGTCAGAAGATTCGGCGCACAGTCCTGCAGTGTGACATCTCCTATGACGATCATCAAAGTGTTGTCGTTTTTCAAGACAAGCCATGATCAGAATTAATGCTAGAGGTTTCTGCTATCCACATAATTTCCAGCGCTCCCGCCCTCCGCTCATGAAATTCATCTGATATTTTGCCATTGCTATGATAAACACCGGTTGCGCCGCTGTTTTTAGGTTGGTGTATAGTGTTGCTTACACTATTCTTCTTAAATGTGACCCTGGTCCACAAAACCAGTCATAAGTGTCAATTTTTCGAAATTGAGATTTATACATTATCTAAAGGCTGAATAAATAAGCTTTCCATTGATGTAACGTTTGTTAGGACAGGAAAATATTGGTCTGAGATATAACCATTTGAAAATCTGGAATCTGAAGGTGCAAAAAAAATCAAAATACTGAGAAAATCGCCTTTAAAGTTGTTCAAATGAAGTTCTTAGCAATGCATATTACTAATCCCAAATTAAGTTTTGATACATTTATGGTAGGAAAATTAGAAAATATCTTCATGGAACATGATCTTTACTGCACCCGTTTTTAACACGTCTTGACTGTTGTACAGTCTGACATTAATAAAAACTGACAACAATAAACTGACAACAATAAAAACTGGGAATAAAAGTCCAGCCTCAAACACATCGTCCAAACAGAGAATGGCCCTGGCGATATATATCAGTTGACCACTAGAAACAAGACAAAAATTCTAAGTAAAGCCAGGTGCACACTGTGATTTTGGCCATGATTTGGCCGTCTGAGACAAAGTTTGAAAATCCTAAAAGACACCTATGATCCTAGGCTAAAATCTGTGGTCTTTGATCGTTAGTTTGACATGTTTACCGACAATTAATGGCCGTTGCGATCAAATTTGCTGAATCTGCCGTTCTCAGCGCAGTCAAAATAAAAGTCCCACCTTGAACACATCGGCAAAACAGAAAAACTTATCGGCCGATTCCGATATTTGCCCTGCTGATTTTATCGGTTGACCACTAGAAACAAGACAAAAATTCTAGGCAAGAAAAGTATTTTTTCCAGAGTAAGCCTGGAAGAGCCAGGACATTTTTTTATTATAACGACTGCATTGGTCTGAAAGAAGAAAGTTATATACGCCTAGGATGGCTTGAGGGTGCGTAAATCATGGGGTAATTTATATTTTTGACTTTAACAAATTGAACTTTACTGTAAAGTGTTATTGGCATCCTTATATTAACAATTTGATCTCATAATTAATTTAGAAAACACATCCTGACTGAACTGAAGCTGAGACATTAGGCTGGTACGTTCAGTTTACCAGGAAACAATGTGCTGTTGTGTGGAAGTGACTTGCGCCCACAGCTCATCCATATTTCAGTCTCTCTGTCAAAACCCTGTCTCATCGGGCCGGTTGAGCTGTGCTTTCAGACCTGTTACCTCCACCACAGTCTGAACAACTCTGGCAAAAGGGCAGGAAGGCTTGAAAAAGGAATCCTCCTAACATGATTTTTAATCTTCTCAGCTTGCCTAATTAATTAGAGCAATGGAGCAGTTTTCTTTAATCTGAATGTGTCTTTATGCAGATCAGTGGCCTGCGTCTTTCCACCGGCTCCTGCGGAAGCTACTAATTATTTTAATGGGTGACAGACTGATTAGTAAGATGATAAAAGATTGTAGATGTATGTTTTAATGATCTACAACCTTCTCTAATGCTGTTTCGGTTGGCTATGAACCAAAATGGCAGTCCAGGAGATCTTGTTGTCTGTTTAATATGGATACAAACTCACCGAGAGCTCAGATTTGTGTCTTCTGATTGCATTTGGCTCTGAGGGCTGCGTAATTACCAACGCTTCGTACGCAGCGCACGAGAAATCTGAAATGCATCAATAAAGCAGGAGGCATAAACACGGGACGGGCCTTTTTCAGGTCACTCACAGACCTGGAGGGGAAAAACTGGCTTTCTTCTGCATTTTCCCCCAGTCTTTTTTCCTTTACTCGGTCTGTCTTACTCTCTCTCTTCTTCTTGCCGGGGGGCAAGTCAGGCATCGACAGGATTCAGTCAGGGAGGATTTGGATCTCCGTTCCCACGGAAACAAGTGAGATGTCGCTGCCATGACAACAGGCATCGTTCTCAACGATGGAGTGCACAGGGCCGCTAGTCTTCCATTAGCCACAAATGTGTTTTTAACGCACGCACGCCCCATCTCCATTTCTCACACTATCTCTCTCTGCATCAGAAAGCGAAGACTCATACTACCACAACGACATGGGAATTGAGCCACAATTAGAATAATTGAAACAGTGTTCGGAACGAAACAGTCCGTTGTGACAGATATGGATCAATGCTGTGAGCCGAAGGAGATCTTGTTTTAATTTACATTCGGCTACAACGGTTATGTACTGTATGTGGCTGCTGAATCATTACGCCAATGTGTTACACCTCGTTTTCAACAGTTTAAGAGACTTTCGACACAATGAGCTCAGAATGAGGAAGACTGCATTCATTTGAAGCTCACTGGTGCATACTACTAACAGAATTGTACTAATCCAAAAGCTTGACAGGTATAGAAATCATAGCAGTGAAAGGATAGAAGACAGACTGCTCATAAAAAAATGAATGGGAGAAATTGTAACATTCAATATGACAACCATAATGTAAGTCCTGTTTATAAATTTAAGGAATATTCTGGGTGCAATAAAAGTTAATCTTAACCAACAGTATTTGTAGCATAATGTTGACTCGAATGCAAAAAAAAGAGTAAAACTGATGACACATTGAGACTTTTTGCAGGAGATTAAAGAATAAATGTATTCATTCACTTAGCTGTTAAACTTTTTATTTGAGCAATAAAGTTGTTCTTGTCATTTTATGGCTGTTTTAGGGTCTAAGGCATTACAATGTCCCGGAAACATAATTGTAAAATTAGATATTATATAAAAAAAAGTTAGTAAGCATTTTTTTTTAATTACTAAAATCACGTCAACATATTGTTAAAATCTCATGGGTGTACTATTGAAACAGTGAGTGTTTTAAAGGAATAGTTCAGCCAAAAAAATGAACATTATGTCATCATTTACTCACCCTCATGTCGTTCCAAAACTGAAAAAAATAAATATTGTGTTGTACATAAAATAATATATTTTTAAGAATGCTGGTAATCAAAGAGCTGATGGTCCCTATTGACTTCCTTAGTATTTCTTTATCTACTATGGAAGTTAATGGAGACCAACAAATGGTTGGTTCTTCAAAATATCTGTTTGTGTTCAACATAAGAAAAAATGTACACAGGTTTGGAACAACATGAGGTTGAGTAAATGATGACAACATTTTCATTTTTGCCTGAACTATTACTTTAATATTTACAGAATGGCTTCTCACAAGTGCCTGTAACCCAGAGTTTATTTTAAAAGGATACGACATGAGGTTAAGTAAATTATGTTAAAATTTTCATTTTTGGGTCAACTATTCTTTTAATATTTAAAGGTTGTCTCCTCACTGTAACCTTGGTTATTGCATATTGCAGAAAAAGAAGGCTGAAATTCATTTTTGTGCAACATTATGATACAGTAACTTGCAAAAGTATTTATACCCCTTAGTTTTTTATGTTGCTGCCTTATGTTAAACTGGTTTAAATGACTTTTTTTTCCCACATCAATCTGCACTCCATGCTTCATAATGACAAACCAAAAACAGAATTGTCACAACTTTGTAAATTTATTAAAAAAGAAAACTGAAAGTACATTGCATAAGTATTCATTCCCTTAACTCAAGTACTTCGCTGAAGCACCTATACAGCCTCAAGTCTTTTTTGGTATTTTTTGGACAAGCTTTGCACATCAGCATTTGGCAATTATCTGCTATTCTTCTCCTCACCTTTTCACCTCACCAGTTCTGTCAGGTTGGATTGGGCAGATGCACATTTTCAGGTTTCCCATAAATATTTGATTGGGTTCAAGGCCAGGCTCTGGCTGGGCCACTTAAGGACATTCACAGAGTTGTCTATAAGCCACTCTTGCTGTGTGCTTAGGGTCACTGTCTTGCAGTGTTGGGTGTAACGCGTTACAAAGTAACGCGTTACTGTAATAATATTACTTTTTTCAGTAACTAGTAGTGTAAGGCATTACTCGTCTGAAGAAAGTAATATTATTACAGTTTTCCCGAGCTAGTTACTTGCGTTACATTTGCCAGTAGCACATTCATCACACACAATGCACACGACAACACAGAGAACAGAAGGGAAGGGGAGGGGGGCGTGAATGGAACAGTGATTGGTCGGGGTTTGGCACGAGGTATCAATAAATTACCATCACCGATTGGTCGACACCCGGCAGCCAGCAGCAGAGCGGCACTTGCAAATAGAGACCTGCAAACCCGCGGGACCCAACGCAACAGAGTGCGGCGTGGGACAAAACTTGATGGGCAAGTGCGTGTGCTGGTGCGGGCGGGTAGAGACTCGTGTGTGTGTGTGTGTGTGTGTGTGTGTGTGTGTGTGTGTGTGTGTGTGTGTGTGTGTGTGTGTGTGTGTGTGTGCGTGCGGGATGCGGGAAATTAAAATAAATCGCGGGACTCCCGCAATATAGAAATATATAAACATAAAATATCTTAAAAACAAAAAAATGTTATTCATCTATTGCACAAAAGCAGCAAGAACAACATATATGATTAGTAAGCGCAAGAATAGGAGTTTCGATTTAAAATCGAATGTTTTAAAATGTAGCCATCTGCTGATTTTTGGAACGCATTGCCATGGTGTTTAAGATAGAATTCACTCACTGCTCAAAAGTTTTGAACAGTGCTGAATATTGCGTGCTTACGAATCACAACACACAAAGTGTAGACATTTATGAAAAATGAATTGTGCATAATATCTACTGTGTTATAAGAGCTTTATGAGATCGCGTATGCACTGAGATGTCAGCTTTAAAGGAGCTTTGTTTGTTTGCATTCTGCCGTGGATGCACGCAGTAGGTCATGTTTGCTTTTTTGTTAAGAATAACAGTGGTTTATGTAAGAAAAAAAGTAACTAGTAATATAACTAGTAATATAACTAGTTACTTTCTCCAGGGAGTAATAAAGTAAAGTAAGGGATTACTATTTTTGAAAGTAATATCCCAGATAGCAAAAATAATCTGGCCCAGATCTGGCCCAGACCTATCGCAAGTTCTGGGCCAGATCCGCGCAACGGACTCGGGCCGGTTTTGTACGGCACAACGGGCCAATACCGGCACGGATCCGTTTTTCCGCATCTGGACCAGAACTGGGCCAGCCCCGGGCCAGATGTGGAGTCCTTTATGGTGATTTGGCCCAAACGTGGGCCGCATCTGGTCCAGTACCAGGCCGGATCTGGGCCAGTACCATTCCGGATCTGGGCCAATACCATGTCAGATCTGGTTCAGTACCATGCTGGATCTGGGCCAGTACCATTCCGGATCTGGGCCAGTGCCATGCCAGATCTGGACCAGTACCATTCCGGATCTGGGCCAGTACGATGCCAGATCTGGTTCAGTACCATGCCGGATCTGGGCCAGTACCATGCCGGATCTGGGCCAGCACCATGCCGGATCTGGGCCAGCTCGTTTTTTTATATATAAATAGACCTACACACACACAAACACAAATTGTATACACAACTAGAATTTTAATACAGTTTGTTTATTTGTATAGCGCTTTTCACAATACATATATCAATGCAGCTTTACAGAAAAAGCCTGTTTTGTTGTTACTTGATAAGACAAATCATACAAGTAAATTTATGACTTTATAGTGACTACAAGCATCTTATATAATGCATAATTATCTTACTGTCTTATACCACCTTTTTGTTGAGTTGTAAAATGAAGCTCTAAATCAACAAAAACTTTAAAAGTACTGATTTAGATGTATAGACAATAATTTTACTGAACATTTTACTGAATATTTTTTTGTTAGAAAACAAGACTTAATATCTTAAGTGATTTTACTTGTCAGGTATAGGCATCTTAATTTCAGAATATTTAGATATTTATACTAGAAGACAAGACAAAACACAGCAGCATATTCATAATAAAACAACTGAATTACTACACAAAACAAGAGCAAAAGATGGTCCACTTTGCATTTTTTCTTTCATTTTGATCTTTTTTGCACAAAAGGAAAAATTAAGGTTTATTTAAAACACTATTCCAAGTAGTACATGTCTCTAATTCTAGTGCTTACTTACTGTACAAAATATTTGCAAAGATTAAAACAAGTCACAAGCCTACAAAATGGGAATGAAAAGAAAATGAATAATTACCACAGGGAAAGTTCTTATACTACAAATGTGTTGTCACCATTGTGTGCTTGAGTTGGTTCTAGTTGAAATAGTCTTCTTCAATGTCGTTTTTAAGGTAAATGCAAGCCCTCTTGCTGACTCCAGACATTTCTTTCCTTTTCGTTGTCTCTAAAAATAAGATTAAAATTGGGAAAAAAATGTTATTACCATCTCTCCATCTCTCTCTCTCTCTCTATATATATATATATACAGGAGTCAACATTTGAAGTGAAACCTTTCAAAACCTTCCATCAAAATTTTCCTAAAACCAAAAGGAATGGAAAATTTTGATGAACTTTTTTGATCTAAGTGTACTAACACCTTGCAGAATATGCAAAATGTTAATTATTTAACAAAATAAGATAGATTATACAAAATGCTTGTCATTTTTATTACTGACCTGAATCAGACATTTCACATAAAATGTTTACATACAGTCCACAAGCAAAAATAGTTGAATTTATAAAAAATACCATTTTCAAAAGTTTACATACGTTTAATTCTTAATACTGTGTTGTTGCCTAAATGATTCACAGCTGTTTTTTGTTTGTTTGTTTATTGATAGTTATTCATGAGTCCCTTGTTTGTTCTGGGGTCCGTTTCCCGTACAACGACATAACTCGCTGGTTAACCTCCATAGTACGATGCATCGTTGTGGAAACGAACTAGCTAGTCACAAGTGTTTCCCGAACACGGTCGCATCTCCGTCGTTTGAACCACATTAGTTCAACAACTTAGGGCCGTTGTTAATAACGTCACCGAGTAATAACTTCTGTTATTTAACTGATTAGGGTCTCTAAAAAATGCAGCTTTATTGAACATGGCACCTATGACTAATTTACTATTTTTGTTCCCTGTCATTTCTCTTTATTTGATGTTTGATTCATTGCGCGTTCTCTCTTACGTCATACTCCGGGGTTCCCTCAGGCATTTGTGCACATGCGCACTATTCATAAACAACGCTTAAAATGACGCACAAAAATACATAGAGTAAAACGCATTTATTTTTAGATAAAATTGAGGATATAGATTGTACTGCGTGTTAGCTTGCAAACTGTGACCAAGAACATAATTTATTAAGCCCACATGTGTTACTAAGAAGCAACGATGCTTCTAACCACAGGTCGAGAGCTGTAGTTCCAACCAAGTAAGTTTCTGACGCTGTTTGCGAATGTTCGTTTGAACTATGGTGTTGGGAAACACCCAATCGTTGAACTATGATGGTAACGACGGAACTTGCGACCATAGTTGGCTAACGATGCTTTTGGGAAACGCACCCCTGAACAGTTAAACTGCCCGCTGTTCTTTTTCAGGTCCTATTTTAAATAAATCACGTTCTTGTGAATCATAAAATTTTGATAACTAAGTACCAATAAGAATCCAGCAGCAAATCAGGATATTATAATAGATATATGCTATACATATTTATGATTGGAATAATTTCTGAACGATCATTCATGTGACATTGAAGACTGGAGTAATGATGCTAAAAAAATCACAGTAATAAATTGCATTTTAAAATATATTAAAATAGGATATAGTTATTTCACAGTGTAATAATTTGTAACAATATTACTGTCACATGTTTGATCTGTTTTGGTTTAGTTAGTGTTTGCCCATAATTGGTTCTGTTCTTGTTCTCTTTAGTCAATTAGCAATTAACTCCACACACCTGTTTCTGTTTCTATTAGATGTGCTACCTCTCCTTGATTCCTTGTATTCGTTTTGTGGATTAAAAGGCTGTTTTTAAAATTTTCTTGCTTTGTGTACTCCATAGCCCACCAGCACACAAAACAATTACTTTTACTTACAATTACTTTATTTTTGATCAAATAAATTCAGCCTAAAGGGTGTGCGATATGTTTTAGCTAGTACTCAGCCGTTACCATAGTTGTTAGCCCATCACCACTAACCACCCAGCAATCTTAAACATTAAAAACAAATATAAGCATTTAAAATTCGTTAATAACATATAATTACATACCTGTGGGCCTGCCGTCTTCTTCATGTTAGCAATCCCTCTGATAACATAATTAGTTAGCTACAATCCAACACCGATCTAAGGAGCAATAAAAACACCAAACCTTTAAGTTAAGGAGTAACGTACACAACATAATAAGAAATACATTTATTAACAGAACAGTTTGATCACACCGTGTGACTTACCTTGGTGAAGTTAATGGTAGGAGTTTTGAGGTAGGAGCATAACGTTATGTCTGTATCTGTCTCGATCGTCTTCTGAACTCAAAAAAACAGCATGCTCGTTTCCACGGACGCG
Source organism: Garra rufa (assembly GCF_049309525.1). Taxonomy (NCBI): domain Eukaryota; kingdom Metazoa; phylum Chordata; class Actinopteri; order Cypriniformes; family Cyprinidae; genus Garra; species Garra rufa. Next base: position 7,065,001 of record NC_133377.1, read on the forward strand.
GCCCTGATCCGCTTTGTGACTGTTGTTCCCGCCCACTGAAACCCGGGCTGAATCCGTGTTACAGCACTGAAACGGATGTGGAATTGCCGGTTTGAAAACGGATCCGGCACGGAGTCAGCTGCTGTCTGGGCTCGTTTCCACGGAGGCGGCCCGGGTCCGCACTGCGACTGTTGTTCCTGCCGACTGAAACCCGGGCTCGGGCCGAATCCGTGTTACAGCACTGAAACAGATGCGACTGTTATGCGGCTTTGCCGGTTTGAAAACGGATCCGGCACGGAGTCAGCTGCTGTCTGGGATGTAATATGTAATATATTACTTTTTTGAGTAACTAACCCCAACACTGCTGTCTTGTTGGAAGGTGAACCTTCTGCCCAGTCTGAGGTTCTGAATACTCTGGACTGCATCTCAATATTTTGGTGCATTGAGCTTTCCTTCTACTCTGACGAGTCTTTCAGTCCCTGCCGCTGAAAAACAGCCTCACAGCACAAGGCTGCTACCAGCACACTTTACTTTTGGGATAGTAGTCTGCAGGTGATGAGCAGTGTAGGGCTGTAATCAACCAAAGAAAATCTTGGTCGACTGAAGTCCTGAAACTTTCGACTAAAAATGACGTTGTGGAGAAAAAAAACGTACGTTACATTAATTAGATACGTACTGTGCTCAGTACTTGGTAGCCTTGTTGTCTGCCTAAATTAATTATAAATACACATAAAAAAACTAATAGGCTATTTGCAGTATATTAAATCGTTTTTGACCTAATTATTTTGCACTGAAATGAGTCTGACACACGAGTCTGTCGTCTCTGACAGCGGTGCATCACGTGCACCTGCGCAATATCATAGCCTGTGATTTCTGAAAACAGTATGTTGTCAACTAGTGATATCACAAGAACTTTTGAGGAATGTGCAACATAATTTAGAAAATTATTTTTGTCATATGTTATAAGTATAACTGTCAGACACTATCATTTCAGCCGCTCTGCGCAGCTCGCACAGAGCGAGGCTGAACATAAGAGCTCAGCTACGCGGCTGAGACACGAATAGACTTAACAATTCCTTCCGTGATATTATTTTTCCGTTTGGATGTTCACATGTCGCGCCTAAAAACGCGTGGAAAACGCTAGGCGCGCCGCTTTCTTCCTTATCAACAAAGCGCTCGGGCGCTTGAGCTCCGGAAGCGTCTGCCGTTTCTAAGCAACCATCAGCTGCGCTCTAGCTCCAAGCCTATGCGTCTCATGCATTGTTGCTTCTATTAGCGTCAAAATAATGGAGGCTTGACAAATCATAAAGTTCAGGAAATCCCTGGACCACAATGATGAGCTGCTCCTCCTTGTTTCTGCTGAGGTTTCAATGTAACGGAAAAACGCGAGGAAGCTGATTGTTCGGTTCATGTCACATGACCTGCGGTGCGCTTGCGACATTCTGAAAAGTTGAGATGTTTTTATCTCGATGCGGCGCGTCTACATTTGAAATAACGAACTTGATCGCGCAAAAGACGCTACATGTGAACGGCCCCAAAGGAGGCTTAAAATCCAGCGTGGTCTGGGTCTGTCTGGGGGATTCTACCGTCATTACGGATGTGTGCGCCTGCAGTTCTAAAACGATTATTACACTAAAATATTGAAATATGCCAATTCTGATATGTTCATGTAGCCTACTCAAAAACAGACAGGGCAACCTAACGCACATAAGTTAGCTTACCGCTTTCAGATGATACGTCATGTTTGTCGTCGAGCTGTGGTAGGCAAACTGTTGCTTGCAAACTTTGCATTCAACCTTTTTCCCGTTATTAATTTTAACAAAATGCTGCCACACTGTCGATTTTTTTGTTGTTGACATGTTAGAATAGGACTGATGTATATTGATATGTGTTCCAAACCGCTGAGTCCACTAGCTTATTATTAAATAAATAATATTCAGCATCATACTAGTGATGTCCGGTTCGCGAACGAATCGTTCTATTTAACCGGATCTTCTCAGTGAACCGGTTGAACCAGTTCACCAAATCGAACTGAATCGTTTGAAACGGTTCGCGTCTCTAGTAAGCACTAATCCACAAATTACTTAAAGGTTTTTACTTTTTAACGTGCCCGACACTCCCTCTGATTCAAAATAAATCAATTTCCCGAGTTATTTAGTTACTCAAACAGTGTTTGTACGGCTGTGAAAAGAGAGCTGATGATGTGCATGAGCAGAGCAGCTGCCAGAGCGGTTGTCGTTCTCGAGTCATGAATCGGTTGCAGCGGTTGTCGGATCACCAGTACACTGAACGAGAATCGCTTTCTTTCGGATCACCAGTACACTGAACGAGAACCGGTTTCTTTCGGACGTGTCCGATTTGCGAATCGATGAGCTGATACTGTGCGCATGCGTGTCATTTTTGCAAGCGGATGAAATGAAGCACGTCAGTCAAGTTGGTCTATTTTGTTAAACGTTTTGTTAAAAGTTTACTTAAGGATTCTGTTAGGTTATTGGCTAAAAGGGTTTTTATGATCTTGATCAGGGAAGTGCCGTGGTACCATAATAAATAAGATGCTTGATTAAAAGAAAACATGTGATTTATGAATTAGCTGCACTGTAATAAAAGATAATGATGACATACAAAAATTGTGTTTGTATTAAATGAACAATGTTTTAATGAAACTATACACAACTATAATTTGAACCATGTTCAAACAAAAATTATTATAAAAATTTTTTATTTAACTTTTAAATGGTGGTATAATGATAAAAATTACGTAATCAAACTACTGCACAAGCAAACCAAGCGGCACGTTTCAGTCACTCTGTGTGAGTTCTCCAATCACATTCTCGACTCAAGAAGCGGTTGCAGCGGTTGTCGGATCAGTACACTGAACGAGAATCGATTTCTTTCGGATCATCAGTACGCTGAACGAGAACCGGTTTCTTTCGGACGCGTCCGATTCGAGAATCGATGAGCTGATACTGTGCGCATGCGTGACTCGTGCAGCTGCCAAACAAACAAGCTCCTGCTATGACTGACTCCATCTGAACCGAACTAGTTCTTTTTTTTACCACTGTCTCTGTGCTAATGCTATGAGCAGTTAACTGAGGACTTGAATGAGGGGATCTGGTGAAACTTATGTTTATAACAAATACGTCTTTATGGATTGTGCATGTTCAGTAAGCTGATCGTGTTTCTGATTATAATTAATTTATCTTATAATTTATTAAATCAAGACTTGTAAAACTTATGATCTTATATGATCTTATATGAACTTATATGATCACTGCATGTAACTGTATATGGGTGCGGGACGATAGTAATTACGTTAATGACGTCATTACGTCATAGCGTAAAAGAACTGGTGAACCGGTTTTTTGAACCGGTTCTTTGAAACGAACTGTCCGAAAGAACCGGTTCGCGGAAAAGAACCGAACTTCCCATCACTACATCATACCTTCTAAAGCCTACTTATCTGTCTCTCTTCTCCAGTGGGTTGGGCTAATCCAAAAAAGTGAAAACAATGGGGGTGTTCTGAAAACAGACTGTTCCCTGTGAAACAGGGGTGCTCTGAAAACACCCCCATTAGCAATTAGTGCTTTCCACCTGATGAAATGAGCGCGGCCAAACTGATGAAATGAGCGCGGCAAAAAATCGACCAATCAGAATTTTGGTCGAACCAGACCGTATCGACCAATTAATCGACTAATCGACTGGGACGTTACAGCCCTAGAGCAGTGCTTGGTTTCCTTCAAACATGATGCTTCAGACTAGAGAATATTGTTTTTCACAGTCTGAGGGTCCTTTTTTGTAAATTCCAAGTGTGTTTTCATGCGTCTTTACTGAGGAGAGAATTGAGTCTTGCCACACCACCATAAAGCCCAGATCGGTGGAGTGTTGAAGTGATGTTTGTCCTTCTGTAAGTTTCTCCCATTTGCATATATGATCATGGAGCTCAACCAGAGTGACCATCAGCTCCTTGGTCACCACTCTAACCAAAATTCTTCTCCATCAATTGCTCAGTTTGGCCAGGAGGCCAGCTCTAGGAAGAATTGTGATTGTTTCAAACGTACTCCACTAAGGGTAATGGAGGCTACATGCTTCTATGAACCTACAATGCAGCAGCCTTGAACCTCCGATTTTTTCTTAAGTCTTTCACAAATGTGTAGCTTGGTGCAATCCTGGTTCTGAGCTCTACAGGCAAATTTTTGACACCAGGGCTTGCTTTTTACTCTGATATGCATTTTCAGCTGTCCAAATCATACCCATTCAATTGAATTTGCCACAGATTAACTGGACTCAAAGTGTAGTAACATCTACAAGTGATATGAATGCCCCTGAGTTAAATTTCAAGTGTCCCAGATAAGGGTATGAATAATTATGCAACAGAATCATTTAAGTGTTTGATTTTTAATAAATGTGCAAAGATGTTAAAAAACTGTTATTTTGCTTTGCCATTATGGTGTAAGGAAAGCAGACTGATGTGGGAAAAAAGTAATAAAAAAAGTTTAATATAAGGCAGCAAAATAACAAAATGTGAATGTGAATACTTTTGCAAAGCACTGTACAAATGTTGATTGAGCTTTACTAAATCAAACCAGGAATATTCTTTTAAAGCACCAGCTGCCATTTTGATAAAGTTTCAACCTGAATTTCATGAGAACATTTTATGTTTTGGTTAATTGGTGGCAAAATCATATAAATTCAAATGGTTTGGAGTTTTAGAGAAAAAAAACAAGCAGGAAAGGTTCATCCCTAAATTTAACATACAACTGAGATTGTACATTTTTCATCCAAATTTGCCACAAAATCACCAAAATATAAAATTGTCACAAATTGCCATGAAATAATTGGTCTGAGTATTCTAGAAAAATATTGTTTTCAACATGATTTAAGTTTAAAGGAACTAAATTTATGACATTGTTATTGCCTTGTTTTATGGCCACATTAGGGACATCGGATGCCCATTTTAATACTTTAGGGTCTTCATGAAATGTCCGTAATGTACTTCGCTTAAAATTCCTCAGTGTTAGTGTAAAACAACACCCTTTTCATCTTGTCAAAAACAGCGATCCATTTCAGTGCATGCTTCTTTAAATGATAATGAGCTTTGCTCACCCCTCCCTTTTCTGTTCTTTTTTTTTTTTTTGTGTATTCTGTGGTGCGTTATCTTCAAAAACAAAACCAATTCACTGCGTCCTCAGTGGCTCTGATTTTGGGAGAAAATAAAGACTCTTATGTTCACTTATACATCCAACAACAAAACACCTGCATTGCTTACGAGATATTGTTTTCGCTAAAGCTGCTCAAGCATGGAGAAAATGGCGGACGCGTACTATTGGTTGAGAGTGAAAATATGCTAATATGGGACAGTCCGTCAGCAGTCATGGGTGGGGCCTGAGCAGTATGATGTCATAATGCTCTGAAAATCAAAACGCTTGATAGTTGAGACTGTTTAGGTTTTTTGAGGATTAAAAAAAATGAGTTAATGGATTTTAGCATTGTAAAGTGGTTGTGTCCACACACTGCTAATCTAAAATGTATTACTGAAATCCATTCCTGACAAACAGTTTTGCCGTTTCCCTATTCAAGTAGATAAGAACTGGACTGCAGGTGTTAACCGAACTTGCTTCAAAGGAACTTTGCGGTCACAGCGAGCTACGTTTAACACCTGACATATGGGACCGTGAGTACTATGAAGCCGATTCAGGATCCCAGTCATCCTGTGACGTGCAATAGAACAGCCCACGCTACCCAAGGAGCGGGCATCGACGCCGTGTGAAAACGGGCATCCGGGCTGTCCGTCTGTATTGAGGTTAGTCAGAGACGAGGGCAGGGAGGGAAAGAGAGAGAAGCCTGTCCTCGGCGTGACGTTTCTGCGCTTCAATGCTAGTTGCTCGCTCCACAAACCTGCTCCCCCTGATGCAGACTGACATTTATTGCAGTCTGCCCTTTGGGATTTGTCGTTTATTTTTTATGGTAGTTTCTCTTCCTTCCCTCTCGCTCTCCTTAGGTCTGATGCAGGGGAGAGTTTGAGCCGATCTGGAGTGAAGGCAGGGCGTTGGAATTTTAGATTATTGATGTGGCTGTCAGGGGGAGTTTTCATCAGCCGTCCCACCGACGAAGGGTGGGTTTGTGTGACCCCTTCGAGGGCTAACACTCGCTGGATATCGTAACCTTTTTGCGAAGGGTGTGTGCGCTCATGTGTGATGGCCTGAGAGGAGGTGTGAGGCATTTTCAGCCTCTCTCGCACCTCTCACTCCTTAATCAGGAGACCATGGCCATGATAGATGGTGGAAGTCTACACCTCTGGGTTGCTTATCCATATTTAACCTCATGTTCTAGACATAAAGGCATATAGTTTACAATCAACATGCACAGCTGCTGAACAAACAGCTCATAGACTGTGTGGGAGAGGATGGAGTTCATAGAGAACATCATAAATTGTCAAAAACATGGGGGAACGCTTGGGAGAATTATATTCACCCCCAAAAATTCCTCAAACATCTGTTTGCACACATAAATTTATATATATATATATAAAAAAAAAAAAAACGAATGAAAATGATTCAGTAATTTTAATATGTGTGTAAAATGTATTAAATGTATTTAGAAATAAAAATACAAAATTATTATTTAATAAATATTAATTTGAATAAATAAGTGAACTTATGTAAATAAATTAAACGATATACATATGTGTGTGTGTGTGTGTGACAGAGAGTGTACACACAACACACATATAACAAATATATTTATTTAAAATAATGTAAACAATTAAATAATTTTAATGTGTATATCATGTATTACATGTAATAAATGTATTTATAAATAATCACAATATAATTTAACTATTCATTTGAATAATTAAGTAAACTTATGTATATATATATATATATATATATATATATATATATATCATATTACATATGTAATATGACATGTATTTATTTAAACGTAAATAATTTATATAAATAACTCAATTTTAGTGTGTGTATATAATGTATTTTATGTAATAAATTGATTTTTTTGGAGTGTAAATAATGTGTAAATGAAATTAAATGTATCTGTAAACTTATTTATATATGTATATGTAATATGATATATTTAGCTCTCATTTAATATATATTTGTTTGCTTGTTTGTTTTAATTTTCATGCATTTAAAGCATGCATTAAGCCTTTAGATCAAATTGTTAAGACGCCCGTCTCAAAAAAAAAAAGTCTGTCTCAGCTTTTAACTGGCAATGCATAACTTGCACTCACTGATTAAACAGGAACCTTGCTTCATGAGAAACACAATGAAGAGAGTCAATGACCAAATCTATACATGCACTCAGTGTATATGGGCTCCATTCCTCCATAGCAGCCTGACCTCACGCCATATGTTCTTAATTAATTGTTGGAGGCTCACGTATATATCATTCTTCTCTATAGGAGAGGGTAGGCCGCACTGGACCACGGCCCGGGTTCAATCCACACTGGGATCTTTGGGAGTAAGCAGAGAATCACTCTGCTATTTTGAAGTTCAAGTTTCCCATGAAATTATGAGCGATTTCGTTGACAGTTTTACAGTGGGAGATCCATGTTGAGAGAGCGAGCACTGAATCATGTCATACTTTGGTAAGCTGTCATCACAGATGTTCGCCCTCATCCTGGAATCCGAATCCATACTTCACCGAAAACAAAGCATGAAAACCACAGTGATTGAAGTAGCAAATTCTACGGTGATTCGGGATGTCTGCACCTGAGCGAGAGAGACACAGAAAACTGTCAGATACTGTTTCAGCCGCCTTTCACAATGTGCAAGTGGGCATTACTGATAGGGTCACAGTTTCTGGATTTCCATACAGTGCACATTCTGTATGCACATGAGATTGTGATAATGAATTATGAAACCAGACATTTTTTCAGGCCAGTAGTCATTTTAACATGCATAGCTGCAGCGCAATACAACAAAAATTACCAGCAGAAAAACAATCACAGAGGCATAAGGGTCAATGACAAATAGGAGGGTCCTAAAGAAGAAAACAAAATCTACTTAATCACATGCCAAAAGTATCACATGGTTAGAAATGTAGAACTCTTTGTACTTTCATGTTGGTTTCATTTAGGTTTAAAAACCCTTAATACTATTTTCAACTCCCAAAAAAGGTTCTTCCACGTTTCGCAAAAGTAAACAGCCTTTGGAATGATGATGGAATTGAGCAGCCATACCTTGGTCATAAGAGTGATGGTGTTCATGCGCCATACTGGTTGGAGGCTTTGCAGGACCGTTGTAGCTTTCCCAACATGCTAGACAATGGTCCGCGTCGCCATCCGCTGGAATGACGCTGCCCAGATAAGCAAATCAATCAAGTTCATCGATTTGCTGGTGGTTACTGGTACTCGTCCACGGGCATACCCAACACGCATGATCTTAGTTTGGGAACCAAGTCGTTTTTTCCTGTGCCTGGAAAAGTGCCCTGCATGGTCCTTCTACGACATCTGCACCAGGCTGTCAACACAAGGCTCTGAGAAGAACAAGCCGGATTCTGTGCTGGATGGTCCTGCGGCGGGCAAATATTCATCCTATGAACCATCATCCAGTTTGGAATACCAGCAGTGGTTCTTGAAAAATTTTACAGAATTTACCAAAGCTTTTGGCAGTGTCCACTATGAGACCCTCTGGAAGATTGCCCGAGTACACAACCTGTTCCGTGACCTATACTGTGCCTCGAGCTGCTGTGTTCAGACTGAAAACAGTGCCACAGATTTTTTTCCCAATTAAGACTGGGGTCAGGCAAGGCTGTGTCCTGTCTCCATTTCTGTTCCTATTGGACTTTGTCATGCGCCAGTCCATCGACCGACAAGAAAGCAGCCTCCCATGGGGTCAGATGGAGCGGTTGGCAGACTTGGACTTTGCTGATCATCTTGCTGGCCTCCACCAAACCCGGTTTGGCGAGTATGATGACAGCCTTGAAGCGGGAGTCAGTAAAGATCGGGCTCCAAATCAGTGGTTCCAAAACTAAGATTATGCATGCCAGGTATGCCCGTGGACAAGTACCTGTAACCAGCAGCCACCAGAAAATCGAAAAGCTTGATCGGTTTACCTATTGGGGCAGTGTCATTTTGTTGAATGGCAACGCGGTAGACATTGTCTACCATATTAGGAAAGCTACAACGGTCCTGCGAAGCCTCCAATTGTACAACTGCACAAACACCATCGCCCTCGAGACCAATCGAGATTGGGTGACCAATGAAGAAATGCATCCCCGAACGTCACCTCACCCACTGTCACAAACCATGGACGAGTGTTGGATGCCGTTTTTCTGTACCTGTCCTCTGATGGTTGCCAACCAGGCTCTCAGGAATGGCATGGAACTCGCAACAAGTGAAACACAGCATCATTTTGACACAAACCATGGCGTTGTCTGCCACACTGGGAAAGCTACAACAGTCCTGCAAAGCCTCCAACCATTGTGGCACATGAACATCATCACCCTTGAGACCAAGATACGGCTGCTCAATTCCATTGTCATTCCAATGGATATTTACGCTTGCAAATCATGGAAGATGATGGCCAAAACCATCCAGCGCGCCAACGTTCCAACAATGATGCCTGAGATGCATATATATATATATATATATATATATATATATATATATATATATATATATATATGATGGAGTAGTTGGCAGACTTAGACTTTGCTGACGACTTCACTTTGCTGGTCTCCACCCAACCTGGTTTGGCGAGTATGATGAAGGCCTTGGAGTAGGAATCAGCAAACACCGGGCTCTGAATCAGTGGTTCCAAAACTAAGATCATGCACGTCAGGTTTGCCCGTAACCATCGGCCACCAGCGAATCAAGGAGGTTAACCAAATTACCTATCTGGTCATTTTGACGCAGACCACGACGTTGTCTACCATATTGGGAAAGCTAGACAAATATACGGCAGCTCAATTCCATCACCATTCAAATGGCTATTTACGCTTGTGAAATGTGGAAGATGACGACCAAAACCATCCGGTCCAACAACGATGCCTGAGACGCATCCTGAAGATCACGTAGCGAGATTGGGTGACCAATGAAGAAGTGCATCCCCGGACGTCAACTCGCCCATTGGCATAAACCAAGGTCGAGTGTCAGATGCCAACAACGCTCCCACGAATGGCCATGCTTTGGAACAGCAACAATTGAAATGGAAACAAGGACCCCCCAAGATCACGTGGCGAAAAACATTCATTGAAGACCTCAAAACTAAGATCATGCGCGGCAGGTATGCCCGTGGACAAGTACCCATAACCATCAGCCACTGGTGAATCAAGGAGGTCGATTGATTTACCTATCTGGGCAGTGTCATTTTGACAAAGACCATGACGTTGTCTACCATATTGGGAAAGTTACAACAGTCCTGCTAAGCCTCCAACCGATATGGTGCACGAACACCATCACAGCTGCTCAATTCTATCCTCATTCCAACGTCATTTGTGGGATAAAGCCAGAACCACCGCAGCCGAACCAAACACGATGGAGGCAGCTTATTGCCTAATGTGCCGAACTAAATAAAATGTCTTTCACTTTGAAAGCATGAGTCTACACATCTTATTCTTTATTTATTACTTTATTTTATTTTATATATTAGTTAATTAAATAGTAAATATAAAGTATGAAATATAAAGATTTTTGGTGGAGTTGAAACAAATGTTATAAGCTGAACTAACTTTGCCTTGTCATAAAAACTTATTTGATATTTTAAGAGACTTATTTAACATTAATGCAGCAAAGGTTTGCATTATGATATAATTTCCTGTTTCCTTTCTGCATCACATGGCATTAAAAAATAATAAAAATGAAAGACGATGCTTAAAGGAACCGTATGTAAGAAATTTATTTCAGTTAATCATAAAATGGCCCTGACATGTCACTAGACATTAAGAAATCATGTTCATTTCAAATACTTATATCACTGACAACAGTGGTCCGGCCAGGATATTGTCATTTAAAAGTGAGAGTTGCAGCCCACGACTGATGTTACTGTTGTCATTTTGTGTTTTGGTCTGAGGCTCCACCCTCCAGCTATCTACCAATCACGAAGTCAGTAGAGTTTCTTCATCCGGGTTGCCAGCTCTGCTCTAGTTACAGCTGCAGCTAAGAACGTGTTGGATAAAACATGTATAACGTTACGAAACCTAAAAGACCTCATTATGAATCTGAAATACGTTGTGACAAAGTCCGAAATAAAACAAGGATTTGTATAGGAGATGCCTTTGAAAGATGGAGACGGCTGAAAACGGAGAAGAATTTGAAGACAGACGCCAACGTTGATAATTTTCTCCTGGACAGGTAAAATTCATCTTTGTTTGGCTAACTTTGCTTCCGTACACAGTGGATTTTCCACGGTCACCCGTGCTAAATGTGTTCATAAAAAGCTTTATATCGCACCACTAGCAGGGTATGAAAACAATCTGTTCCGACTGAAATGTGGTATTTCAGTACATCTTTACGAAATATTTGGCTAATCGCCATTAGTACATTTTTGCGATACATAATTACTTCGCAAAACATCTCTCGTGAAGCATAAACATAATTAACAGAAGAAAAAAAATTACTGTGTAGGACTCGTCACTTGCCATTGGAAGCTCCTTGTAGCAGCCTAGGTTCCTGCTGAATCCTGCAGCTTAGCTGGCAACCTTGAGTCAGGGGGGAGCGGGAGGGGATACACCGTTCTACAGTATTTTGAAAGTGATTGCAGTACCAGTTTTGGCCACAATCCTACATACGGTTCCTTTAACATTGTCTCTTAGTCTCTTATTTTTTTCCATAGCTGTATATCAAATCGTTGAACAAAATGGCACTTTATATGTGAACCATAACTCTACCCTCATTGCCTCAGGCTGAATGTCGTATGATTCTGATGGGCGATTGATGGTCAATACCTTAGTCAAGCACAACATACAGTATAGATTTTGAATTATATATCTAAATGAAACTACTGACCCTGACTATTGCTGTGCTAATGCTTCAAACGGTGTCACACTTAAAAAAGGAGACACAGCAGATCTCCAGAGGAAGTTTAAAGGATTTAAAGGGCAAAAATATGTCTCCGGTGAGAGAAACACGGTAGTGGTAACTGCACACGTTCACATTCCCTTATTCCCCTGTGCATTCCCTCACATAACCACCCAGTGCTTTCTTTGCTGTCCATGTTTCCTGTCTTTCTGGGTTTGGTTTCTATGGAATTAAGCATAATGGAAAACCGCTCGGATGTCTTGCTGCCTGGAGCCATCGCTCTCCCTCCACACTAACCAATTCACCCCCACCCTCCATGTCTAAATAGGCACCTAAAATCTGTTCAGTGCAGAAGAAACTGCACATATATACACACCGGTCATGTATCAGTATTATTGAGGAGCAACATCTTCTCTGTGATGACGTTGTGGTATGCCAGTCCTCCTCCGTATTCTCATTCCCGTTCTAAATCTAAATAATCTGCCGGGCTCCATCGCCATGCTTCAGCCGTTACCATGGCCACCAGTGAACGTTCCCGGAGGTTGCCAGAGCAACTAATCAGGAGTCACATTGCATCCACCGTCACCTGGCAAATTTTGACAGCGTCAGAGAGAGTGAGAAAAAAAAAAAAAAAAAAAACGAGAGAGAAGGCAAAATGAAAGAGAATTAATGTGAGGGGGGCTAGAGACCGAAGCAATAAACAACTCCCGGAATATGACTTCCATGCTCGCACATAGATTAATATGCACCTGCAATTGGTAACACAACAAGAATTGTATTACAACCATATGAAGCATGCATTTACATGAATTCACATCTATTAAAATCAAGTATGTCAAGTAAAAAGATCACATATGGTTTTGTAACAGCCTTTTTATTAAGAGGCAGTTTTTATACATACAATACAAATACATATACTTTTTTACTTGCTAACAAATATTGCGCAGGCTGCAATTTAAGGCATTCTGAAAGGCTCTTTCAAAACCTGGACTGCTAATTATACTGCTTTCTAAGATAAATTTTGCTTAATTCTTAGTCAAAATTACATTTATACATTCAAAGATTTGTGATGGATGAGATTTTTTTATGTTTTTCAAAAGAAAAGTATTTTATGCTCACCAAGGCTGCATTTATTTGATCGAAAATACAGTAAAACACTAATATTGTGAAATATTATTGCAATTTAATATAACCACTTTTTATTTGAATATATTTCAAAATGCAATTTATTTCTGTGATGCAAAGCAGAATTTTCAGCATCATTACTCCAGTTTTTAGCCTTTAGAAATCACTCTAATATGCTGATTTGCTGTTCAAGAAACACATTATTATTATCAATGCTGAAAACAGTTCAACATTGCATAATAGTAGGGCTGGGTAAAAATATGGATTTCTTGATTTTAATCGATTCTCATTTTTACGAAAATATATTGATTTTTAATTAGTTTTCAGTTAATGAACAGATGTGGCGCACCTCACATCCAATAAATCGCAATAAGTTTTGTGCTTTGTTAGTTTTGATTTGAAACAGTCTCCGATTTTAAATTCTGTACATTTTTTACAATATTTAAACAAAATAAATACAGTTTTGCAGCTGTTTAATGTGGAGTGACAGATCACTGTAGCTAGGGCTGGGCAATAAGGCCAAAATTGTATGGATCGTTATTTTTACTGTTATCATTGGCATATTGTTGAAATGTCTAATTCTAATGTTTGGTAATATTTCTATTCAAAATCATGATTCCTCGATTTCCAAAAAAAATAAAATTGTGGCATAGAATAGAATTGTGGTTATATCATACTTTTGATCAATTTAATGCATCTATGCTGAATAAAAGACAAAAGTCAATCCCATAATGCATTGCAAAGGGTTAAATCCAAAGAATTACAAACAGAAATGTTGACTGTAATTTCATTTCGGAATAGTATCAATAAAAAAATGAAACCTAAAGCGTGCCATTTGATGTGCTTTCATAACTTCTTTTAACTTGACACGTTCAAAAAACGCTTCATTCATGTCCAAGATGCTGCAAAAGACGTAAAATGTGAGTGGTCAAACATGTCGATCTAGTGCATTTACATAGAAAAACAATGGAAAAGAAGTGCATGCAAAAAGCATATATGTGATCCTGGACCACAAAACCAGTCTTAAAGGAGTAGTTCACTTTCGGAACAAAAATTTACAGATAATGTACCTCCTTGTCATCCAAGATGTTCATGTCTTTCTTTCTTCAGTCGTAAGGAAATTATGTTTTTAATTACATTTCAGGATTTCTCTCCATATAATGGACTTCTATGGTGCCCCCGAGTTTGAACTTCCAAAATGTAGCTTCTCAATATTTAGATTTTTTTGCACCCTCAGATTCCAGATTATTATTATAGTCCTCAAACAGAATATTATGGAATGAATGTTAGATAACAAATAAAATTCACTTTGCAGGCATTCATTTCTGACCCTCATGTGTAGCTCTTTTCAGTGGCAAAATGTCTCAAATCTCATATGTTGTGATAGGATTTGCTACCTGATGTTTGCTGGGAAACCTACGGTCAGTGATAAAGCATTCCTGAACATATTCATACACACAAGAGCGTTGCTCACTCCTCTGTCCTCATGCAGTGATATGGACAGAGAATAAACAATGTAACACAGCTGTGCTCTGTGTTCCTGATGTCACCCTCTCGCCAACAGATGACAAAATCGGCCCTACGTCTTCATATATTTCTTCTCTGTCTCTTGCTCCTTCTGTGGGCTCAGTGTAGTCGAGCTCCACACACATCTAATTAGACCATGCTCAGTTCTCCTCTGCCACTGGTAAACAAGTCACGGTGACAGTGTGTTTGTTTGTCTGTGCGTTTTAACATTTGATTAGTCCTATTAACCGTGTCCGCGCCTTATGAATAATGACAGGTTGTTATTGAAATGGTGACACTTGCGTCAGTGCGAAGAAAGATGGATCGAGAAGCAGATGAAATGAGCTGCGGGAAGAAGGGGAACAAACGTGAGCGAGCGAGAGCCGAGGCTGGGCTGCCATTTTGTGCGAGCGTCTCATCAAAAGAAACGCCACTCAAAGCGCAGCGGAGCGCCGAGAAGAAGAAAGCAAGAGGGGAAACGGCGTTTCCATGGTGACGGCATCGACTTTCATTTCACGCCTTCGTCTCGAGAGCCACCAGAGCACGCTCTCACCTGTGCCGCGTCGCCACGCACACGAGATCATACAAAAACAGAAAGCATTCACACAGTCAGATGGACATGTTAAACACATGCTTCAAAACCTTGTGAGTTCACCAAACTTGACAGTATTGTTGATGGCTGTTGCAAACAGCAAACATACAATCTTTTTAAACAAATTCTAAGGCAGTCCCTGCTGCAAAAACTGTCTAAAATTAGTTTAAGCTGGTTTGGTGATATACGTTAGCTGTAAAATACACAAAATCCCTCTAAAACCAACTAACATACTAGCCTGACTAGGCTGGGAGAATAGCCAAGATTAGCAAACTAGCTTAGACTGGTTTATAATTCCTCATTTTGGCAGGGGATCATTTAAAATCAGTCACTTTCAGTTAGGATGCTCCCTTAGAAGGGAGCTGCCTATGTAGGTAGTATGTGAAAATCAAAAAGACTAAACGTATTTAATCAATTGTGGGTAATTCTAGATCAAACCAAACAGCATTTGTCAGGATTAGCCAAACCCGATGGCATTATTAAAAGCTCTTTCAAACAGGAGACATATGCTCTTGTAGCACTGTATGTAGGAGAAGGCAATCCCAGAATGCATTGCAACAAGCTCTGTGAAGAAATGCATCTAAGATGGTGGATGACGTTGATATCAGCTTTGAAAAGAAATTAATTAGCACTGCAAAGTATAGATAAAGCCATTTTTTTTTACAATTTACCTGAAACTGCTATGCGTTAATGCTATGCATTAGATGTGTTAACTATAGTATTGTGTTGTTAGCTTAGCAACATGCTAACTCAATTGGAAGCAATTAAATCTTCACACAAGAAGAGTTATCCTTGCTGAAAAAAAAACAGCTAAAACCAGCCTAGGCTAGTTGGCTGGTTTTGGCTGGTTTAAGCTGGAAGTAGCTTTTTTTAGCTGGTCTCTTTGCCTGGCCAGGCTGGGAAAGTGGCCAAAACCCTTCTAAAACCACCCTGCTGACCAGCTATGACCAGCTAAAACCAGCCTGGTTGACCAACTAAAACCAGCCAACCAGCCTAGGCTGGTTTTAGCTGTTTTTTTTTTTTTTTTCAGCAGGGATGTGTGCTGCAAACATTGAATTTATGTAAACCCTGCTTGAAAAAAACAGTTTAAACCAGCTTATGGTGGTTTGGTAGCATTAGTTGGTTTAAGATAGTCTTAAAATCAAAGGTTCCAAAAAAGTGTTTTTGCAGTGATGCCATAGAAGAACAATTTTTGGTTGCCCAAAGAACCTTTCAGTGAACAGTTCTTAAAAGAACCATTTTAAAGAACATTTGAAAAATCTAAAGAACTTTTTTCGACTATAAAGAACCTTTTCTGCATTTGAAAGGTTCCATGGATGTTTAAGGTTCTACATGGAACCATCAATGGCAATAAAGAACCTTTATTTTAAGCTGGCTGGCTTTAATGGATTAGTTCACTCCAGAATAAAAAAATTCAGATAATTTACTCGCCACCCATGTCATCCAAGATGTTCATGTCTTTAGTGGACTTCAATGGGGATCAACGGCTTAAAGGTCCAAATTGAAGGTTCAGTGCAGCTTCAAAGGGCTCTACATCCTAGCCGATGAATAAGGATCTTATCTAGCTAAATGATTGGTCATTTTCTTAAAAAAAAATTAAAATACTTTTTAACCACAAATTATTGTCTTGCACTAGCTCTGCGATGCGAGTCTGCGATTTCATGCATCATGTAATCATGTTGGAAAGGTCACATGTGGTTTGTTCTTCATCTGTGCACATTGGTTCAAAAAGGTAGTATAGGGTGAAAAACGCCATCCCATTTTCTCTTCATCTCTCACCAGTCAATATATCAGCTTGACCAGGCTGGGAGACCAGCCATGACCAGGAAATCAGCTTAGGCTGGTTTATGATGCTTTTTTTTCAGCAGAAGATCTTTTAAAAACAGTCACTCACTTTCAGGTAAGATGTTACCTCAGACGAGAGCTGCCTATGTAGGTACACTCTTAAAAATAAAGGTTCTTTATGGTTTCATGAAGAACCTTGAACATTCATGGAACCTTTCAAATGCAGAAAAGTTGCTTTATAGTCGAAAAGATTTTTTAAAATGGTCTTCAAAATGGTTATTTTAAGAACTGTTCACTGAAAGGTTCTTTGGGGAACCAAAAATGGGTCTTCTATGGCATCAATGCAAAAACACCCTTTTGGAACCTTTATTTTTAAAAGTGTAGTATTTGAAAATGACTAAAATTATTTAAAGGGGTCATATGATGCGGTTTCTTGTTTTCTTTTGTCTTTGGACTGTTGCAAGCTGATTGTGCATAGATAAGATCTGTAAAGTTGCAAAGTTAAAAAGGTTTAAAGTCTCAAAACCAAAGAGATATTTATTCTAAAAGTTAAGCCTCAGCCACACCTCCCTAAAATGGCTCGTTCAAACACGCCCACATATGGAAAGAAAGAAGGCGTAACTTTTACCAGCTGTAGTATTGTTGCAGCCGCCATGTTGTGGAGATGCAGTGTGTTTCATTGTGAAAGTGAAAGTAATTTGTTTGGCCTTCCAAATGAGGACACAACTAGAAATCAGTGGTTAAGTTACATTTACAACAACAGTACAATGCAAATATTCGAGTGGGTGATGCGCATTTCACGGAGGGCTGTTTCCTGAACCTGGGAGAGCAGCTTACAATGCCAGCTGTACACAAAGGGTTAAGGCTATAAAGTGGGGCGATTCCAATGTTGCAAGGACAGTCTGCTCTTCAAACTCACAGCCTGTAAGTACGTTTTCATATTTAAAGAATTCAGTACTGACTATTCAAACGCGAGTTTTGAGCCGTGTAGAGTTGTGCTTGTTGTTTCTCGTTCTACGATCGCAAATGAGGACATGGTGTTATGTTTACGCAACACGACACGACACAACATGTGAAAAGACAGTATATCATTATAATCAGTAGTTGATTGCAACAAATGCCTCATTTATAATGGGTTTTATTGTTTGTGTCACATCACGCCGAAAAAACGGCATGGTATGGGCCGTAACATTTTCGTCACACGCTTGAGGTATTCGGCCAATCACAATGCACCGGATAGCTGGCCAATCAGAGAATACCTCGGTTTCCATCAATAATGAGTTTTGTAAAAATCGAAGCATTTCAGAAATGTGGGGTAGAGAGGAGCAACAATAATGTACAGTATGTGGAAAATAATATGTTTTTTGAACCTCAAACTGCATAAATACATTGCATTACAACACATACACAAAATAATGCTCTTTTTAGCAACATCATATGACCCCTTTAAACAAACTGTGAGTAAATCTGGAATAAAACTAAACATTTGTCGGGATTAACTAACTTGACGGCATCGCTGAAAACCGTGTCAAACCTATGGTCTTTTTAGCTAAATTCTAAGTCAGCACTGCATGTACAGGGGAAGACAAACCCAGAATGCATTGCAACAAGCTCTGTGAAGAAATGCACCCAAGATGACAGATAAAGTTGAAATCATTTAAAGTATCAATAAAGTGGCCAGTTTTTTTAGATAAGTTTTGCCTGATACCTGTGTATATGCAATTGTCACGCTAATTAGAATACTGGCACTGTTTTGTCAGCTTAGCAAAATGCTAACATCGAACACCCTAGATAGCACACGTACGTCTGCAAGATGTCTGTTAAAGATTTCTCGATCTGGAAAGCATCTGCTGTGTACAAATGTCTGGTAGATGTCTGTAAGATGTCAGTTTTACATACATTCTAATTCATAAACATCTTAAAGACATCTAATAGACATCTATTTGACATCTGATAGAAAATGTCCAATACGTCTTGCAGATGTCTTGCAGATGTTTTGCAGATGTCTTGCAGATGTAAATGCAGACATCAAATAGACGTCTCCGAGATGTACATGTGCTGTCAGGGTGAGACGTCTGTTTGACGTCTGCATTTACATCTGCAAGACATCTGCAAGATGTAGTTTGCTCATCTGCAATCCGTCTATTGGACGTTTCCTATCAGATGTCAAATAGATGTCTATTAGACGTCTTTAAGATGTTTATAAATTAGAATGTATGTAAAACTGACATCTTACAGACATCTGCCAGACGTTTGTACACAGTAGATGCTTTCCAGATCAAGAGATCTTTGACAGACATCTTGCAGACATGTGTGTTATCTGGGCAGAAATGTATGTGTGCTATCAGGGACTGGAAACGAAGTTCAGTCTTTACATGAGGAGATTTGTTGTACACTTGCTATTAATGCAGTTTGGTTTTAAGGCCATTTCACACCAAGTCGAACATTCAATGTGAAAATTCAGTGCGACAAATATTTTAATTTGAATGAACAGCTGTTAATACATCTGTTCAGATGTTGCATGACGTCAATGTGACTTTTATTTAACAGAGAGATAATGTCTTTTCCATCAAACTGCAAAGAAAACTGGCCAACCAATAAGATTCATGCTTTTGGTCACAAGCCTCTGCTGTTACATAAAACTACTATATTTTGCTGAGTATTTTGCTAAGCAACAGTGAGTATCAAAAGAACAACACAAAACCGGCTTTCTTGTCTCTATGTATTTGATGTTATCTGATGAACACTAGAGCAAATAAAAAAATCTGAATGGCTTTTAGTTGGTTTAAGATGACTTTTCTAAAACCAGCCAATGTACTTGCTTGATCAGTTTTGGAAACCAAGACCAACAAACCATATTAATCTGGTTTATGATGTTTTTTGAGCAAGAGAACATTCCAAATCAGTCACTTTCAGTTAGGAGTCAGGACCTAAAAATATCTAATCAAATTGTGGTCAATCCGGATCAAACCAAGCAGCATTTGTCAGGATTTGCCATTCACATACAGACACAAACATATAGATATATGATATAACAATAATACAAAGAAATAATCAAGAAGGCTAAGCCTTCCAATGCCAATTAGGTACAAGAAACTGCGAAAAGATGTATCTGTTTGTCCTGGAAGCGCTGACCCCATCCAGACAAACCCCCGTCTCTCTCCTCCGCTTTTCCTCCCTCAACCCCTGTCCTATATTTCATGTTTAATCTGGCCAAAGAGAAAGGATTTCTTGTCCTACTACCCAGTAATCTTGTCAAGGCAGATGGTGCCTGTGTGACCCAGATTAGCAGAGGAACGTTCCTCTCATTCCTGCGAGCTCCAGACTGGCATCGCCATGAGGCCCTGGTACAACCAGAAGGGCCAACAGGTTGAAGCGTTAAGAGACGTTTAACAAGAGACAGCACGTTTTTGCTCTTCTTGATGCGTTCGAAAACGACTCGAGAGAAAAGCCGAAGAGCTAGGGCCGATATAATCAAATATGAACACGAGTACACGCAGATGGATCTTTCGGAGTGGGGAGTTGCATAATAAATGAAGCGTGGTGTTGTAATTGGGAGTATATTTAGCTGTGATGTGGGCTATGTGTTTGTGTTGGAGGGTGGGTGGCCCAGTTCCTTCTGTGCTCTTTACACTGGCAGAAAGTCCTTTATCTTGCACAGTGTACACTGAGTGATATGGACACACAGGATGAACGTAATTGTTTTATTTTATTACTCTCCAGGGGTAGATTGAGGTAGGAGTGGTTGTGAGTAAGACCGAACGAGAGATAGACAGGGAGAATGTGTGTGAGAGGGTGATAGACAGTGTAGATAACAAATGACAGAGGTATTAAAACTCAATCCGATGCCTGTTAGACAGAAATCATTAATCTCTCAATCAGTCAGCCATGAATTGTTAATGAGTCAGTCCATTCCATGGGGTTAGCGTGTAAGGAGCCAGTGTCCACCTCTGACGGCCTGAATCATTCTCCACATCACTGGTCCAGAGGAAATGGAGCCATTTGTGCCCCATTTGTGTCCCATGACTCAGTTCTGTATGTAATTATCAAGACTGTGAACTTAGTTACATCACTGGATGTGCTTAACTCTAAGTGTGTAATGCACTGTGAATTAAAACATTTGTCTTTGATTCGACTCAATTGTTTTCATTAGAATAGCAGCCAAGTTTCTTGTCCCCATTTGTTACTATTATGTTTTGTCAGGTAATAGAGATTATTTATTTTTTCCTTTTTAAAAAAAAAAAAAAAACTGGTAGTTTTAACACTAGAATATTGACTGTAAATAATGTTTGCCATTGTAAATTTTAATAATGCTATTATTAGTGCTGACCTTTAACTCTGTAACTTTTTTAATGTTACAGGTTTAGCACAAAATATGTTTAAAAAGAGAAATGACATGGTTTGTTAATTATAATGTGTAGGGGTCAAAATTATGTTTTTTTTTTTTACAATAAATAAGCAAATAATCAGTCATCAGTCCAAAGTAATCAGTCAAATAATCAATGACCTTGTTATTTTATTTATTGATAATAATAAATGTATAATATTTAGGCAGCGTTTTATATTTATTTATTTATTGTTTGTTTGTTTTCAAACATGCCATTTTTATTAAAAGATTAAATAAAAACTAACTAGACAATTAAAAGACTAACTAAAACAAAACCAGGCAAACAAACAAATAACCAACTAACTACTAGTACCGCCAAATAACTAAAAAAATAGACTAAACTAACTAACCTACAAAAAATAACTAAATAAATAAAACACTGCTCAAATAAATAAAAAATAAATGGAACATTGACTTAAAAAATAGTCACAACAATATAAATATCACATCAAATAACTAAAAAGACAAAAAACAACAGAATAAATAGCTAAATAAAAAATCTAAATAAATAAACATCTAACACTAGGCCTAAACATACGGGTTTTTTTTTTGTTTATTTAATTATTTGTTTATTTATTTTTGTTTTCAGACATACCTTTTATTTAAAACACTTGCTAAATATATAATAAATAAATAAAAGATTAAAACAAAAAGAAACAAACATAAATATCCAACTAAACAATAAATAACTAAAATAAAAAAAAACTAAAGACTAATCTAACCTACAAAAACCTAACTAAAATAAAATAACTAAATAAATAGAGCACTGATAAACTAAATAAATAATAAAACACTGACTTAATAAATAATAATAAAACAGAGCACTGACCTAAAACCAATCACAACAAAATAAATATTATTATAATTAATAAACTACGTACATAACCAACTAATAACCAACCTCTGGAAAAAACAGACACATTTATCCAACAATGGGCCTAAAAATATGTTTTTATTTTATTAATTTACTTATTTATTTATCATTTCAGACACACCTTTTAAAATTAAATGATTAGATAAACCAATTAATTATATTAACTAATTAAAATAACTAAAATTAATAGATAAAGAGACTAACTAACCTACAAAAAAAAAACTAAATAAATAACATAACTAAATAAATAGAGCACTAACTAAATAAAAAATAAATAAGCAGAACACTGACTAAAAACCAATCTCAACTAAATAAATATTTGAAATAATTAACTAACTACATAACCTTCACTACATCAACTAACTAACTAAACAAATAAACAAACAAACAAACAAACAAAAAACAACTAAATAAATAAATAAATAAATAAATAACCAATCATTTTCTAAATAAAGACAAACAAACAAACATCCAATGCTGGGCCTCAGAATTGACTGACTGATTGATTTCAGACGTACCTTTTTTAATTCTGTTTCTAAAAACACAGAACACTAAAAACAAATCACAAAATAAAGATTTGAAAAACTACTAAATAAAGTAAATTAAATATATAATACATACATCCAACTAACTAAATAAAGCAAATAAAAATTGCAACAAATTAATTACCTATAAAAATAACTATACAAACAAACAAACAGAACACTGCCAAAATAACTCAATAAATATTTTTTTTATTTCTAACTAATTAAAATACATATTTCTGAAATATTCAGGCACAAATGATAGTTCTCCTGCGTGTGTTTGTTTGTTTAGTTAAATAGCTGCACGCAGAAAATCAGCTTAATTTGTGTTCATACACAAGGATCTGCTAAATATATGAATGGGGCTTTACACAAACCTGTTATGCCATATTCCCCTAGAGTATCTCTCTCTCACACACAAACACAGACAGTCACTGAGTCACTCTGACCTTTAGTATATGCTTCACTACAGAGATGCACATTTCTACGGCTTCACCCGTAGGAGCCGCGCTGGGCGTCTCTCACTGTTGTGAGTTTTTCTCGGGTGATGGCCGCTCTACTATAATTGCCTATATTATTTGGGGTAATTTAGCTGACTGAACCACTAGTATGCGTCACATTCTTGTCACATTCTCTCGATGATTTATTCCCACTTCTCCTGCAGCTTTATTTCACTTAACGCTGTCTCTTTGGCCATACTTTCATTCAGTCTTGTTTTTCACTTACTGTACCCATTCTGACTAAGGGTGCTCTTTGGTTCGCTCTGTTTTTCTCACTTTTCGGTCTCTCTCTCCTCTATCTTTTATGTACTTTGCCCATGTTCTTCATCTTTCCCCCAAGCACTTCCTTCCCTCCTTCTTCACATTCTGTTTCTCTGGAAGAGAGTTTGTGTGGTGTGTGTTTAACAGACATTGGGCCATGCGGGATGCCCTAATCACAGGGGTGCGTCTATCGCCTAATTACCATGATTTAGTGGCATGAGTGCCATACAGCATCAATCTCAATGCCAGGCGGGCACACAGGCCTGGCAGTGCCAGCCAGCTCAGCTGCCCACGCCAGATCCACCCCCCGCCCCAGCACTACACAGCTCAATATAACACCACAGCACAACAAAACATGATACAGCAACAACACATCTGTTCAGATATCACAATAAAATACTTTGCCATTCATTGTCTCATTATTATGTTAAAAGAATTGTTCCCTATCCCTTACATAGTGCACTACGTGCCATTTACCATACAGAAAATAATAATTCTGTGAACAAGTAACCAATTTCAGCTGCAGCTTCACTGTCTATTTATAGTGTAGGGGCGGGGCACTTTGGATTCTAGAGAGCATTTGATTGGACAGAAAGTTTGATGAGAAGCTCAAGTGCAGGGTGATGTCATCAAAACTGTTGATCTACAGTGCCTTGCAAAAGTATTCATACCCCTTCATTTTTTGTTTTGTTGCAGCATTATGTTAAACTGCTTTAAATTACTTTTTTTCCACATCAATCTACATCTCATACACCATAATGACAAAGCGCAAAATAACAACTCTGCAAATTTATTAGAAATAAAAAACTGAAAAGATCCCGTTGCATAAGTATTCATACCCTTTTCTGGGACATTCGAAATTTAGCTCAGGGGCATTCATATTGCTTCTAGATGTTACTACACTTCGAGTGGAGTTAAACTGTGGCAAATTCATTTGAATGAGTATGGTTTAGAAAGGCACACACCTCTCAGAAAAGGTCTAACAGCTGAAAATGCATATCAGAGCAAAAACTAAGTCCGGAGGTCAAGATAACTGCCTGTAGAGCTCAGTGACAGTCTTGCGTTAAGGCAATGATCTAGGGAAGAGTTCAGAAAAAAAATCTGCTGCGTTGAAGGTTCACAGAAGCATTATCCATAATGGAAGACGACTGGAACAACTAGGAAAATCTCTACCAGCCCCCATCCAAGCTGACAGAGCTTGAGAGGTGAAAAGGTGAGGCAAAGAATGACAGATAATTGTCAAATGCAGATGTGCAAAGCTTGTCACATCAGACCCAAAAAGACTTGAGGCTGTAAAGGTGCTTCAACTATGTACTGAGTTAAGGGTATGAATACTTATGCAATGTACTTATTTCAGTGTTTTATTTTTAATAAATTTGTAAAATTTGCAAATATGGTTTTTGCTTTGTCATTATTATGGTGTATGGAGTGTAAATTGATGTGGGGAAAAACTAATTTAAAGCAGTTTAACATAATGCTGCAACAAAACAAAATGTGAAAAAAAAATGAAGGGGTATGAATACTTTTGCAAGGCACTGTATATTGTCAGAAGTGAGAGACTGGAAGTTTGTGTATTTCCTGATTGTTTTGCACTAGCTTATAAGATAACCTTAGAGCTAACATTTTCATACTCGATCCTAAAATAACACTGCACTCTCAAAAAAGCTGAAAAAGCTGTCACTAGGGTGGTACTTTTTAATAAGGTACAAATATGTACCATTTAGGTACTAATATGTACAGTAGAAGTCAAAAGTTTGCATACACCTTGCAGAATCTGCAAAATGTTAATTATTTTACCAAAATAAGAAGTACCATACAAAATGCATGTTATTTTTTATTTAGTACTGACCTAAATATGGTATTTCACATTAAAGACGTTTACATATAGTCCACAGGAGAAAATATTTGAATTTATAAAATGACCCCATTCAAAAGTTTACATACACTTCATTCTTAATACTGTGTTGTTGTTATTTTTTTTGTAGAGATAGTTGTTCATGAGTCCCTTGTTTGTCCTGAACAGTTCCACCATTTTTTTTTTTTTTTCAGGATTTTTATGCATTTGAACCCCTCTCAAAAATGACTGTATAATTTGAGATGCGAAATGAGATGAGAAATGCACACTTATGCTCCAGATACAGATAAAAACCGATACATTAAAAGACGGGGGTGAAAACTTTTTGAATTTGAAGATCAGGGTAAATTAAACTTATTTTGTCATCTATTTATTTTGTATCTTTTGTAGCTTCTGAAGGGCAGTACTAATGAAAAAAAAATATATATTTAGGCAAAATAGGAAGAATTTACATATCTTCATTCGGTTCAAAAGTTTACACCCATGGTTCTTAAAGGAACACTCCACTTTTTTTGGAAATAATAGCATCGCATTAAAAAATGACCAACGAGTTTCCATATTTGTTGTATTTAAAACTTGACTCTTCTGTAGTTATATCGTGTACTAAGACCGGTGGAAATGCAAAGCTGCGAGTTTCTAGGCTGATAAGATTAGGAACTACACTCACATTACGGCGTAATAGTCAAGGAAGTTTGCTGCCGTAATATGGCCGAAGCAGGCGGAGTATTATCAGAAATGAGTTCCCAGCTAGTTTAGCATTTGCACATGTGCTGCGTGGTATTACTGCTCCTGCTTCAGCCTTATTACAGCAGCAAACTTCCTTGACTATTACGCCGGAATGGAAGTGTAGTTCCTAATCTTAGCCTAGAAAACTGAAGCTTTGCATTTCCACCGGTCTTAGTTCACGATATAACTACAGAAGAGTCAAGTTTTAAATAGGACAAATATCGAAAATCATTGGTCATTTTTGAACGTGATGCTATTGGTCTAATAGGATTCAATGATCTATGCTAAGCTATGCTAAAAGTGAAATCGCCAGAACAGGAGAACAGCTGAATGGATTTAAAAATGGTAAAACTCAACTTATTAACTCGGGGGGAGTTGGAGAATGAGCCTATTTCCAAAAAAGTGGAGTGTTCCTTTAATGCATCGTTTTTCCTTCTGAACCATCAGTGAGTGTTTGAACCTTCTGTAATAGTTGCATATGAGTCCCTCAGTTGTCCTCAGTGTGAAAAGATAGATCTCTAAATCATACAGTCATTGTCGGAAAGGGCTCAAATACACAAAAATGCTGAAAAAACTAATAATTTTTGGGACCTGAACGACTTTTCTGAAGAACAGTGGGCTGTTTAACTATTCAGGACAAACAAGGGACTCATGAACAACTATCACTAAACAAAAAACACAGCTATGGATCATTCAGGTAACAACACAGTATAAAGAAACTTTTGAGCAGGGTCATTTTTTATAAATCCAACTATTATTTTCTCTTGTGGACTATATGTAAACATATTTTATGTGACATATCTTATTCAGGTCAGTACTAAATAAAAAAGAACATGCATTGTGTACAATCCCTCTTATTTTGGTAAAATAATTAACATTTAGCAGATTCTGCTATGCGTATATAAACTGTATTGAGCTCAACTGTACCTTAAATATACTTATACGCACCCTATAGGTGTATCTTTAGAAAAGGTTCCACCCCAGTAACAGCCTTTGTACCTTTTCTTTGAGAGTGGGTGATTGTGTGATTCACAAATGTTGAGCTTGGTCTTATAATAACTCAATAAATGGTATATGAAAGAGACTAACACAATATCAACGCCAAAAGATTAAAAAATAAAGGTTCTATTCCTGGTTGAGGAAGATAATGTTCCATGCGAGCAGGAAGAACATATGAACAATCAAATACAGTAAATGCAGTTAGAACAGCAATTTGAAAGACACAGTAGGGGCGCCAGAAAGCAGGAAGAAATATAGATGAGGAAAAAGAAGCAGAGAAGGACGAAATGGTGTGAAAGGACCGGCAGAGAGAGCTGCACTGTGAGGTGTAGAGTAGATGAAAGAGTGTAGCTGGAGGGGAAAGGAGTCCTACACCCTGACCTGTAATTGATCGGGGAGGCTCAGGACCGACACAGCTTTAACCCAGTAATTACAACACACAGCTATACAGCAAATCCAAAAGCACGGGCAGAAGGAGGAGAGAAGGTAAATACAAAAGTGGCCTGACACGATATAAGAAAAACCCGGCCACTCTGGAAAAAACTCTAGTAAAACGGAATCGATGTCGAAAAGCGGTCATCTGAAACTTCAAGGTCTCCTATTGTATATGCTAGAAAAATATTTCATTTCAGAGCTCAGTGCTCTCTTACATTCATTCATTACGGACGACACCCTGAAGGCCACACTCACATATTGTGTCTGGCTTAGGCAAATAATAAAAAAAAAAGAAACACCTGACGGCATTATAAACAGCCAAACAGAAATTAAACCAAAGGATTTAGAACATCAATCCCTATTACTTGAAAAACAAGCAACCTCACGCCAAGCGAACAAAGTCCTGAGTGAGAATTAAAGGCTCTTGGCCAGAACGCCACTCTCCATTTGGATAATTAGGACATTGCTTTGAGCCTGCAGCATTACTGAACAACAATTTCTCCTCTCATTCTTTGGCCTCCATTCTTGACAAACAAAGTATTTAAGATCTTTTTTGTGTTGGCTTGTTTGGAAAATTTGGCAAGAATAAACTATAGCATGTCAGATGGTTTTAAAGCTAATGCACTTTAAAAAGTGGCTTGTTTTTTTATCTCTGTATGATATGATGTGTTATTTATGAATGATTTTCTTACTCAAAACTACTCTGCAACCACACAATAGTACTGGGCAAACTTTAGTCTATTACTGATTACAAATTACCTAAAAGAAATTGGAGTAAGTAACATAATTTTTTGGATTACATATATTAGGTAATATTTTCTGACTACTTTTAGATTACTTTTGACCTGACAAATACTGAAAATACTTATCATTCTTTGTTATCGACATCCTGAAGTGTGTTAAATGTTATATTATGCCAAGGTTTCCCAAATTGGGGTTCCTAAAATAACTGAAGAGGGTCTGTACACCATTCACCTGACTAGTGGCTGGTGCAGTTCCATAAAACTAAAAGGCTTTCTGAATGTATATAACTGGTAGTTTTTTTAATGGGATATTAATGCAAAATGCGCTTTTACATTGTGTTTGCATTTAAATGTGTTTTAGCATTGTGTGGACACAAACACCCTACAATAATAAAAATCCATTTACTTTTTAATCCCCAAAAAATCTAATCAGTCTTAATTATCAAGTCGTTTTGATTTTTTGAACAGTATGACGTCATATTGCTCAGGCCCCGCCCATATTTCCGCCCTCAGCCAGATGTACACAGCTGTAATGATAACAATGTTTTGTAAGCAATGCAGTGGTTGGATATAATACACATACACAAAAAAAGAGAGGGGCAGGTGAAGAGCAGCTCATTATCATCGAAAGAGCCATGCATCAAAATGGGTCATTGTAAACAAAGCTGTAAAAAGGGTGTTGTTTTACATGACCATTGAGAAATTTTAACCAAAGCAACACTTTTTTAACCCAAATGCTGCAGTTTGTTGGGTGATTTTATTGGCTAATCTTTTAATTTTTTTCCCAGGTTCTGGGTAGTTTTTCTGCACTCTAAAAAATGGGTTTTTCAGCATTTTTGTGTATTTGAACCCTTTCCAACAATGACTGTATGATTTAGAGATCCATCTTTTCACACTGAGGACAACTGAGGGACTCATATGCAACTATTACAGAAGGTTCAAACACTCACTGATGCTTCAGAAGGAAAACAACTATGCATTAAGAGCCAGGGGTGTAAACTTTTGAACCGACTGAACATGTACATTTTTCTTATTTTGCCTAAATGTCTTTTTTTTTTCATTTAGTACTGCCCTTCAGAATCTACTCAATTGCTGAGTTACAGTAAAAACTACCCAGCACCTGGGTAGAAATATAAAACATAACCCAATAAAATGACCAACAAGCTAAACCCAGCATTTGGGTTAAAACAACAACAAAAACATCATTTTTTTTTAGAGTGCTGAAAAACTACCCAGCACCTGGATAAAAAATTAAAAGATTACCCAATAAAAATCACCCAACAAGCTGAACCCAGCATTTGGGTAAAAAAAAAAAAAAAAAACTAACATTTTTCTAGAGTGCAGAAAAACTACCCAGCACCTGGGGAAAAAATTAAAAGATTACCCAATAAAATCACCCAATAAGCTGAACCCAGCAATTGGGTTAAAAAATAACCAAAGAATCTGTGGGACCTGGATGACTTTTCTGAAGAACAGCATGCAGTTTAACTATTCAAGGCAAACAAGGGACTCATGAACAACTATCACTATAAAAAAACAGGTGTGGATCATAGAGGTAACAACACAGTATTAAGAAGTGTATGTAAACTTTTGAATGGAATTTTTATAAATTCAACTATTATTTTCTCTTGTGGACTATATGTAAACATCTCTTATGTGAAATATCTTATTCAGGTCAGTACTAAATAAAAATTTTCACTGTCAATACAAATGACGAACCCCCTGACATACCAACCCAGCACTGGGTCAGTGCAACCCAACATTGGGTAGTTAAAACTAGATACATTTGCCAGCAGTCATTTTGTGTTCTGTCCTGAGAGAAAACTTGACTGACTGGAAACGTCCTGAATGAAATTAAAGTATGTTTTACATTGTATTCCTATCAACTTATTACTGTATAATAGGTACGCATTAAAGGTATGTCACAGCTAACACCTGCTTGGAGCACTAGCCTTCTACGATTGCAGCATCTACACTCAAAAAGAACAAAGCACCGGTGCCACCATGGAAGTTTCACCTGCCTCCAAATTAATGTGAAACCAGGACTGAAATACAACACAACTTTGCTGTTATATGTAACAAATATTCTGTGTACTTCACTGACTACAATAACAACCCAGCAAATATATATAAATATAATATATAATATATAAAACCCAACAAGCTGGGTTCAAATAAAAAGTTCAAAAGTTCAAAAAGAACCTAGCATGTGTTCTGTCCAATATTTACCAAGCAATAGTTTACAATATGTCACTTAAGTATTATAAGGTTCTATCTGACATTTTTGTCAAAATTGAGCTATTCACATACTCTTATTTTGTGACAACTTATTTACATTAGTTGATGTTTCTTTTGTAAGCTGTTTACATTTTGGGCCTTTTTTTAGAAAACAAAAATGGTTCCGTCTACAGAAGTCTATGGAACACAAAAACTTTGAAGCTCAAGAATCTCAAAAGTGCTCAGAATGCAAATAGAACCTTATAATTCTAAGGTGACGAATAGTTGACTTAAATACAACAACCCACCATATTGGGTCAAAAAAACACTTAACCCAACCAGCTGGGTCAAAATAACCCAGCATGTGTTCTGACCAGTGTTGGGGAAAGTTACTTTTAAAAGTAATGCATTACAATATTGAATTACTCCCTAAAAGTAACAAATTACGTTACTTAGTTACTTTTTATGGAAAGTAATGCGTTACATTACTTTTGCGTTACTTTTTAAATCTGGGCAGGCCTTTCTTGGTTGTTTTTTTAATATAAAAAGTTCTATTTTTGGTAAAAGCCTTTTCACACCAAAAGCCTCAGGCTTAGAGAAAAATAAATTCACATCTGTACAGTAGACCACAAAAGAAAAAAAGAAAACTCTTCAGGAATAAAAAAATGAAAACAAATGCTTATTAGAATGGATGAATTGGATCATTGAAGGTCGACAGCAAAGACATTGGTTAAAAAAATGGGATTAAATACATGAAGGATATTTGTATTATTTAACATATTTAATTATTGCAGATTTGCATTGAATTTCACTGTTTTTATTCATTTTGAGGAATACTGTATCTGTTTTTTAGTGAGTGAGATGAAATAATACATGTTCACATTTATTCTAGAACTAAAGTAACATCTTACTCACAATTTCTCTCAACATGGGGACAGGAGAGCTTTTAATCAATAATAATATAATTCTGACCAATATTTACCCAGTGCTGGGAATGCCAAATAACCCAAGTTGGGTTGTTTTCAACCCAGCATTTTTTAGAGTGTAACATGTTAAAAACCACTTCAAACTCACGCATAGCAACATACTAAAACTACCCAGAACTGTCTAGGAACCGCATAGCAACTAAAAGTAAAAAACCTTTGCACCTGCAATAGCACCACACTAATAAAAAAAAAAAAACCGACATCCACATAGCAATGGCCTGATGTATCATTGTGGAGACAGAAAATGGGAAAATTTAGTAGATTTTCTTATAGCTGCTTCACTGTGGCACCCATAGCTCTGATCTATTTTATGCATTACATCAGCCATCATCACATGCTGAAACTCAGATAATAAGGTTTTGTTGTGAACGGCAGGATGGAGGAATGTAATCCTGGAGGGCTCACATCCACCCCTCTTTCAGCGCTTGTTCTGGTGAAAATGGATGCCGGGTTATAGGTGGAAACTATGGTGTCATTTCAGGATCATTTCGAGCGATTCCAGAGGCTTCGACATTGTTATGTCTCATTTTACACCCTCACCTTTATCCAGAACCTCCATCATACACAGAGCACACAACACGCACACGTGCCGTACAAACGCACACACATACACATTCCAAAGCTTCCTTTAATGTCTTTTCAAAGGAGCTTGAAACATGAGTTTTGATGTACAGTGCGATGAAAAAACAGACTGACCACAAACCCCAGAGAGGGTGCAGAATGCCTGTACGTGAGCGTCCATATCTATGCGAATTCCAGCCCACTTTTTCTCTTTCCGAACTGAGCAAATGTTAATAATAGTACGAAGTGTCTCAGTTTCAACATCAAAAATGTGTCTCGGTAACCTGATAAAGAATGACGGCGAAAAAAAGAATGCGAAATAACCTGACGAGATTTGGAGCAAAAGCCTTTTGTCCTGCGCTAATTAGTGAGAGGAGATTCTAATAATACCCACATCCAGGCTCAGCATTTAATTACCATGAAAAAGAAATCTGGCTCAGTAGAATTCTAGGCATGTCATATTTGGAATGGGGGGAGGGGATGTTCCATACATCTTGGAATACTGGAATAGATTCCGCTCCCTGTGATTGGACACGTCTGGATTTTCCCAGGAAAGACTATAAAATCACACCTCAACGAATGCTGAGCAACCCTCGGATGTTTTCGGGAGGAAGCAAAACGGGAGATGGACAGATGTGACGGACAGGTTAGAGAAGTGAAGATGGAAAGACAAAGAAGAGGGGGATTGGTGGAACAGCAGAGGAGAGAGACAGAAATGGAGAGAGAGAGAGGCAGGGAATGTGGGGGAGGAAAAAGATGGAGGTAAGAAGAGAGAGAGAGAAAGAGAGGAAAGGGGGAGAGAAACGGAGGGGGGAAAACAGCGGTGGGAGGCTGGATGGGTGTTTCCATGGTGATACTTTCGTCCTTTTCTACATGCAGAGCGACCATGGTGTTAACCATGTGAAGCTTCGCCTCGTCTCTCTCTCTCACTCTGTCTGTCTATTTCTATCCTTCTTCCATTACCGAAGCAGAGGGCGAATTAATAAATGAGTAGCAAACGGGATAAATAAATTAATAAATAAAGACACAATACCCCTCCCTTTTCCAAAATGCCAATTGTGACCTATATCTGTCTGATTTGTAGGCGTTTCCTTCGACAGTTACTGTGATGCTCAATGTACATACCTACAAACACACACAGACATAGAGAGAGAGAGAGAAGTGGTGCAGACACACAAAATAAATGTAAGCCAGTATCAGAATTCTGATTTCCAATAGTCGGACCCCCATCCCCCCTTCCTCTTCCCAAACCCAAGCAGACGTGCTGCACATCTTAACTAGCGCACACACACACACACACACACACACACACACACACACACACACACACACACACACACACACACACACACACACACACACACACACTCATAGACACACACCATGGGTGTTCATCATAGCAGGCTGGTAAAAGTGAGCGTTAACAGGTAAAGCGGGTCTGTTTCTGTGCGCGCCTATAATAGCCGCTTGAGCTATGAATGGTCGTAAAAATGACAGAGCTGAATCCACACAGACGGGAAAAAATGTACACGAGGGTCTGTGCATGATATTTTGCGGCGAAGCGTGACATGAATGGAGACGAGGAGACTAAATCCTAGGTGGCTGAAAAAAGGGTGGCGGCTCTGGGAAGAGATGGGAAGGGTTTCTGCGACAATGTTGCCACCTGGTGTCTGGTATGAGAACTGTTCGGCAGTTGAGGGAAAATATGAAAGTATTCTCTGGTTTAGGCTTGAAGAAATTATTCATTAAGTATAAATAATTAAATGCATATTTAAACACTAAATGCGAAGTCTAAAGAGCATTGCTATGTTAAATTTGCAAGTTTATGTTGTACAGTGGAGGTCAAAAGTCTAAGACATCATTGACTTTTTATTTGTTCATTTAAAACCTGAATGTTTAAATTTATGGGTAACACTTTACAATAAGGTTTATTAATATGAACTATTAATGAACAATATTTCTACAGCATTTATTTACATTTACATTTAGACAGACGCTTTTATTCAAAGCGACTTACAAAAGAGGACAATGGAAGCAATCAAAAACAACAAACGAGCAATAACATGCAAGTGCTTGGCAAGTTTCATTTAGCCTAACGCAGTACACGTATCAAGGGTTTTTTTAAATTATATAATTAATAAAAAGAAAATAGAATAAAAAAGAAAAAGCAAGCTAGTGTTAGAAGTCTAAACATAGATAGATAGAATACAACAAGAACAGAGAAGCTAGAGTTAGTATTTTTTTAAGAAAACAAGCAGTAAGTAAATTAATAGATAATAAGTCTAAAAGGGCAAGTTTTTTTTTTAAGAGTAGAATTAGAATAGAGGGTTCTAGAGTTAGAGGGTCAAATAAAGATGGAAGAGATGTATTTTTAGCCGATTCTTGAAGATGGCTGAGGACTCAGCTGTTCGGATTGAGTTGGGCAGGTCATTCCACCAGAAGGGTACATTTAATGTGAAAGTCCGTGAAAGTGATTTTGTGCCTCTTTGGGATGGCACAATAATGCGCCGTTCACTTGCAGAACGCAAGCTTCTAAACGGCACATAAGTCTGAAGTAATGAATTTAGGTAAAGGAATGCAGAGCCAGTAATGGTTTTGTAGGCAAACATTAATGCCTTGTGTTTTATGCAAATTTATGTATCTTAATGTTAATTTCAGCATTTACTAATGCATTCAAATCACAAGTTGTGTTTTTTAACCCTCTGGGGTCTGAGGGATTTTTGGGACCCTGGAGAAGTTTTGACATGCCTTGACATTTGTGCCTTTTTCAGTGTCTTAAAAACATATTAATGGCTGATTACACTGTAATCAGCACAAACTAGGATACAATAATGTGTAAGCTACTTGAATGTACATGTTTGTGTTTTAGAGAAAACGATGTTTATGCGTGGTTAGTGAAAAACTAAAATGATTTGAAAAACTAAAACTAAAATGATTTCTACAAAATTATGTGAAACTCATTTCATTAACTCGTTCACAGAAAATAATATATATATCGATTTAAATTTAGTATTAAGATATGTTTAGTGTTAAAAAGACTGTATGCGAGGGAGTGACAATGGCCATGAATATTTAGCGATTCACATCTGAGAGACAACCATTAGTTTATTCACTGTGAACTTGAGCAAACAATGAGCGACTGTATTTTTATTAACTATCGTTAACAAAGATAAACGGTGTAATAAATGTATTGTTCATTGTTCATTCATGTTTGTTAATACATTAATGTTAACAAATGACATCTTAATTAACTCAGTGTGTTACTTGCTATTTCTTTGGAACTGTGAAATTTACTAGCGATTTGTAAATGTAAATAGTTCATACACCAAATTTTGTTCAGTGTATACATAAATAAGAAAAGTAATAAATGTGTTTTTTTTAAACATCAATTATTGTACATCTGTGTGTGGCAAGTTTAAAAGGGTCATCGGATACAAAGCTCACTTTTACATGTTGTTTGAACATTAATGTGTGTTGGCAGTTTGTGTACACAACCACCCTACAATGATAAAAATTAGGGGTGTGCAAAGCAGCCGGTTTTTGTATCTGTATTTGTATTTGTTGAGGAGGGAAAAGTATTTGTATTTGTATTTGTATTTGTATTTGTATTCGAGTAAAATTCAAAATAGGTGTAAAATCCTGTTTTGTTTTGTTTTTTTTGTGCATTACACTTATAATTTACGTTATAGTGTAAGTATTCTTTAATTATATCCATTATAATACTTATGTATATGCATTATTAGTTGATGTTTTTTAACATGTAACAAGGAACGCCATTGAAAAGAAAATAACATAACAGCCATTACCTCATCCATGGTTAAACCAACAACTAATAAAATACCATTGTGAACATTATGAACCCCACCACCACCCATCCTTGCTGGAGGACGCTGAACAGACAGAATAAAAACAAATAATACTTAAAAGAACTGTTCTTCTTCTGAATGAACTTCTTTCCCGTGGCGTCTGCCGTTGCTAAGCAACCATGACCTAATCTCTCAATGAAGACTCGGAAGTTTCAGCAAAGCATAAATGGATTTCCAGCATTAAAAATCGCTTGCAGTAGCTCTGCTATTAAATTTATTTTAAAATGGTTATTCCTGTACAGATATGATAAGCTGTTCCTCCAACTTGGCTGTTTTTCAATGTTATTAAGGGAAAGGGTGAAGCTGATTGGTTGGTTCTGGTCATATGACCTGCGCTGCGCTTGTGGCATTTTGAAAATTGAGATGTATTTATCTGGATGCGGCGCGGACGCGCCTGGAAAAAACGAGCGCGTAGCACCGTGTCCGCGTCGCTTCCATTATGAGCGCGCATACCGCGCGTCTACATGTGAAACAACGAACTTGACCGCGCATGTGAACGGCCCCTAATGGAATAATCTCCCGATCAAACTCTGCTTCCCAAAAGCTATAAACTGCCTCCAGAACCCAGTTAAGGTACAAAAATCTATTCAACAAAAATAGTGATGCAGTGAAGTCTTTTTTCACCCAGCCGAGTCATCTCTGTTGCTGTGTGTAGCTGCCTGTGTCAGTCATCTCTTTTAACCCCACGCCCCGACTCCTGAATGTCACTCACTCACGCGGGCATGCACTGACTGCGGTCTTTTGAGGAAACGCAGCTTTTTGATATAAAGTTTTTCTTGTTCCCGAATACAAATATTTTTTAAAGTATTTGTTCGAAATAAGTATTCATAAAAAACACGCTATTTGTGCCTTTCTGAATACCGTATTCGGGTTCGGCTCCACCCCTAATAAAAATCTTTAAAAGTAATATCCCCTTTTTAAAATCAGGTCATTCTCAGCTTCTTGTCGGTGTGACGGCACACTGACAGAGGCCACTCCCACGATAGTTGATTGACATGAGTGTCTTACCTTAGACCCGCCCTTACTGAGCTGAAACAGTCCGACTCCGATCGCCATTGTGCCGACTCAGGTGCAGGGGAAGACAAGAATGTCTCAGACTGAGCAATTGAGGTGTTCTGTTGTTGGATGTAATAATAAACACAGCAGTCATCATTTACTCCCGACATCTGAGCCACTGAAGACGCAAAGGATTAACGTTACTTTCGTTTCTGAAAGAAAAGTGCCGATTCGTGATGCAGCTTTACCCACAGCAGAAATGAGTATAATGGTTTTTTATGCGTCTTTGCAAATGGCCTTTCTTAATAATGTGCTAGTTAGCAAGTTTCGCAGCTAAACGTGGTTAAATGCAGCTAAAGTAAACAATGCGGCTCGTCATCCCACAGCAGAGAGGGGCGGGGTGAAGGGAGCTTATTAGCATTTAAAGGATCATGCAACAGAATAGCTTGCTCTAAAAAGGTAAAAAGAGTGATTTTTACATTACCATTGAGAAACTTTAACCAAAGTATGTTATAGACCTCTCATTAAGACCCTAAAGAATCATATTAACTTGTGGAAAATGGGCATCCGATGACCCCTTAAAAAGACTGAATCTCTAATGTCAGTTTAAATATTAGATTTTGATATTAATGCTTTGACAGTATTTCTGAATCATCACCATCATCATTAACAGCCTTAAAAATACTTATTAGCCTTATAGGGATGCTGTTGATTTGCATCTTAACAAATTGTCCAGAGGGTAAAACGCCTAAAGCATAATAAGCACATACATTTAACATAAGAAATAAGTTGTAAATTAAATTACACACTTGCATAAAGAAAACCAGTTAAACTTCAATTTTAAAGGGATAGTTCACCCAAAAATCGAAATTCTGTCATTAATTACTCACCCTCATGTCGGTCCAAACCCGTAAGACCTTTGTTCATCTTCAGAACACAAATTCTGACCCTCCACAGACTGCAACGGAACTTATTTAAGCCCTAGAAAGGTAGTAAAAACATTGTTAAAATAGTTTAATTTTATGCATGTATGTTTGTAATTAATGACAGAATTTTCATTTTTGACTGAACTAACCCTTTAACTATCCACCAAATGCCAGTAACTGAAGTAAAAGGCCACTAGAGGGAGTAGCAGCATTATATTTTGAGGACGTTGATGTTAACTCACAGGATTCACATTTACAGTGATTCATTACAAGCTGCTCTGCTTAGAATCAAAACAAGTACTACAACTCAAAATCACACTTTAAATATATTAAAATAAAAACAAACCACCTACTTTGTCTAATAGAGTCTATTCAAATGTGCAATTGCTTAGTGCAATGGTCCTCAACCAAGGGAGCTCAGAAAACTTCCAAGGGGCCTCAAGATGGTCTAAAATATGACAAATCAAATATTACAATAAATCAGAACAACTAAATTTGGATATTTCTTATTTTAATGCACCCCTTCAAAAATTTTTTTAACAATCTGAATTACCACTGTCTTGAAAAACCTGGTATATTATGTAGATTAATTTTAAATGTGCTATTTCTAGATCTGCAAAACCATGTAAACTAATAAAATATTATAACTCCAAGGGATCTTAAAGGCATAGTTCACTCAAAAATGAAATAGTGAAGTGTCATTAAGTACTCACCCTGATGTCGTTCCAAACCCACAAGACCTTCATTCGTCTTCGAAACACAAATATTTTTGATGAAATCCAAGAGCTTTCTGACCCCGCATTGACAACAACGCAACTGACAATGTTAACGGCTCAAAAAGGTATTAAGAACATCATTAAAATAGTCTGTGTGACATCAGTGGTTCAACCATAATGTTAATACTTTTTGTGCGCAAAGAAAACGAAAATATCTTATTTTGTGTTCTTAAGATGAACAAAGGTCATACAGGTTTCAAACTGTCCCTTTAAAATTTTGTTATGGACAAAGTATTTTTCAGTACAGCCATAGTCTTGAAAAACATGGTCAGTTCAGTTCAGCCACATCACAAATACTTATCATTATTACTTGGAAAAACTCGCTCCTTCCCTTTTGCCAAAGTCACATTTGGCTAATGTCACAGCTGCACTGGCTAATGGACAACATTAACAAACATCAAGTTATCTATTTGGCTATGTACCACACTTTCATTTGGTCTGACTCCATTCTGGTATCTAATATCCAGCCTCGATGGATAAATATTTTTCCCCCATTGAATATAATGTTTCACTCGTAAATATGTGATATGGAATTCAAACGGTTGTGAATGGCAATTCTCATTTACTTTACACTTTCAATAAAAGAAGACAAACGTGAAGCTAGATAAGGGAGTGATGAGATAGGGAGGTGGTGTATTTGTTTGTGTTTTGATTGAGTCAGTGGGAGGCAGGGACTGAAAATGGCATTCGGTGTTCCTTGCAAGGCTCTGTTTAATTGCCTTTGTGTCAGCGTCAGTTTGGCTCAAAAGAAAGCTGGGGAGAGGGCAGGAGACAGAGGGAAGAAATCTCCAGAAGGGACAGATTATGTGGATAGAATGGAAACATAAGGGTGAATGCCATAACAATAGATATCACATAAATACAGCAATAATGACATATAATAGCAAAAATGATCTCTGCATCTGCTGGCTCTCATTTTCTCACATTAGATATTCTCATTTTGCTCGAGCGCTAAGCTCAGTAATATGTTCCCTGTTGAAAAGACTGACATACTATACAGTAGCTGCTCACCAGCAGATGTGGCTGAATTTGTTTTGGAAGCTAGCTTAACCAACAAGACAGATTTATGCTGGATGACATACATTTTTGCTAATATGTTTACAATCAATATATTTTATTTCACTAATATTTATTTACATTTATGCTATAATGAATAAAAAATGACTGGCTATTTAAAAATTACTTGTAAATCTCTCATTATGCTATAATGACCAAATTTTGGATTTAACCTTTTTTTGTCAACTTGTTTTCTTTAGCACATGTTTTGTATTACTTTTTGGAACTGATAGGCCTCATTATTTATGCATGTCAATATTTGAGTGAAAAACTATTATTTGGCCATATTAACTCAAAACCTGATGTCTATAAGTTTAGAACAATAAGAAATATTAGGCCATTTTAGTAACACTTTAGTAAAAGGACAAATTCACACTGTTAACTAGCTACTTATTAGCATGATTTCTGACCAGGAAAACCACAAGTATATAACAAGGTGAGGAAGCAAAATCCAAAAAAAGAGAAAAGAATATATTTTGTCCAATACAATTACATTAACTAGCATCTCCAGGTTAAAATGACCAGAACACAACAAGATAAAGCATACTCTTTTCTTCACATTTCATACAAATGTCAAGTGGTTCATTTCACAAAGTATAAAAATGCAAAAAAAAAAAACAAAAAAAAAAAAAAAAATTCTGAAGAATTCTGAAGAAAATCGATGCATTTGTGTAAGAAAAAATATATTTAAAGCTTTATAAACCATAAACTATTGTATATGCGTTCACGAGAGAGTGGCGTTCCAGCGGATGACGTAGGACATAGGCATAATGTAAACTCCAGTGAGAAAATACTATATACACTATAGAATATACTATAGTCAAAGAGTATAGAAGTACCAAGAGGCGAAACTCAATAGAACGCTCCATAGCAACAGTTCCGCCCCTGACATAACTGTGCTGCCGCCATTTTGGACTGACACCTACACAAAACGCCGTAGAATAATACGAGCCAGTCGCGTTTGACCAACTTAGAATGACCTATGTAAAGTTTGTATATATATGTATTTATATCTAAATTAAATATTATAGACAGGTCCCCTTCACCAATTGACTAGACTGTTTCATACTGCTTACTGTTTACCAAGTAAACCGATACAATTACTGCAAACCCTTTAACGTTACTTATCCATATCTATGTTCTATTATATTTTTTTCCTTGTTAAGTTAAAAACTTAATGTAGTGAAATAACCAGATTCGATGTTTGGTAGTGATAGAGTCAGAGACACACTCAAATTTATTTATTCACAATGTAATTTTTTTTATTAAAAAATACATTTATAAAGAAATGGTACACATTCATAAAAAAACTGTTCAAATTTATCACAAAATATGAA
Source organism: Garra rufa (assembly GCF_049309525.1). Taxonomy (NCBI): domain Eukaryota; kingdom Metazoa; phylum Chordata; class Actinopteri; order Cypriniformes; family Cyprinidae; genus Garra; species Garra rufa. The sequence continues at coordinate 7,105,993 of NC_133377.1, forward strand.
CACCTAGCAACCATTGTCTCAAGGACTCCAACTATTGTGATCAAATCAAATAAGCAACAGAGATCAAAACCACCACCGGCAATTGTGTTAGAAGAGATTAAGAGAGAGAATATTTTTGTACTGTATCAAGTGCACACATTTAACATGAACCGTAAATAGTAAGATAAATAAAGTGGAAGTGGTAGTAAAAGATCAAAACTATCAGCTTTTTTTTTTTTTTTTGTTTATGTGAGAGAGAAAATTCTGTAAGAGATTGTAAGATATAAGAAAGGAGTAGAATGGAAGTGGAAGAGAATGATTGTGGTACACGTGTGTCACAAAAAAATTAAATATAAAATTCAACCCGCCAAAGTGGTAAGTGGGAGTGACTGTGTTACCCGCTACAGCTGAAATCAACCTGCATTTGGTGAGATGGCGGATGTTAATGTCAAGCAGTCCTGCTAACAATTTAATATGTACTGTAAAATCAATTCATAGTTAAAATATTTCCCTTTGTTATTATTATTACCTTTGTGGATCACTTGGAAACCGGTGAAACGCAAAATCATGCCTGGTGGATTGATAAATTGCAGCACACTGCTTATGTTTCAGCCACTTGCTCGCTCGTATCTTCTACACACTTTTTGCAGGTGTCAGTCCAAAATGGCGGCAACGCCTCCGCAGCGCCATCTATAGACTGTTGCCCATATCAGTACAGAGTTTCGCCTCTTGGTACTTCTATACTCTTTGCTATAGTCTTGTGAGAAACAAGTTTTTTTTTAAAGAAAAGGAAAGCCAGTCTCCTCTTGGCTTATATCGAAATCCTCCGACATTTTTCTTTACAAATCCTCGTTTTGTACTTCTAATTCATAACCAGTGTTTTGTTTTGCTCTCTCGTCTGCCCTTAAACATATACAACAGTTAGTGTAGGTTAGAGATTACAGTTCCCTTCCGAGGGAACTCTCACCGCGTCCCCTAGGGGTCGCTATTGGGGAACGCCGCAGCGTGACTCATGTCTGAAGAATGCATATAGAAAAACTACATGAAATGGCCGGCGACAGCGTATGACGTCACCGCGGCGCGCTCATCGCTGCTGGTGCGTCACTACCGGGCGACACAGTATAAAGAGCCACCGGTGTAAACACATATCCCCTCTTCGCTGTCTTCAGCTTCTCTTTGTCTAGGAGTGCATATTCTCTCACCGGAGGCCTGCTTGTGACGTGTGTGGTAATCTGATACCCGCACTTTCACACTGCCCGAGCTGTGAGGGGAGAACGCAAGCAAGATTAGCTCTTGAGAGAGTAGAATGTAATCGGTGCATTCATTGCTTGTTTGTAACGAGAGGCACGCTCTCATACCCACTTGCAACGACTCTCTGCTACGTGGGTGTGGTAAATTACAGCTCGTCCAGCTCCCGAGGGACTAATGGGCTTATCGCGAAAATGCAGTCGCAAAGGAGGGAGGTGAGTTTCTCTGTTCCTCATTTTGCATGAGTGTGTTTGCCTCTCGCGGCATTAACAGACGCATTCGCGGCGTCGCCAGCGGCTCCTTGCTTGTTTTATTCCCAAGGGAATTTGGCGCCTGGGCGGAGTTTGTTTAGCTCCCGCGGGAGCCGAATATGTGCTGCACGTCGCGATTGTGGAGTTAATTTACTGCCATAAAATATGTGTATGTATGTATATGTATATACATATGCATGTTATGTATGCGTGTATGTGTATATATATATATGTGTATATATAAAGGGGGAGATTTTCCTAGACTAGTTCGACCATGATTATGGCAGAACAGTCTTATTAACTACAGCTGTCTGAGGCTAGCTGTGTGTTAATTCTTCCTCCTTTAGGGCTGGAGGCTTTCGGTCAGTTTTTTACCTCTGGTAGTCCTTCCTACACATACAAATATCTGCGGATGTCTGTGTGTTGGCTTACTGATTACTCCCCTTTGGGGGTTTTTGAAAAGAGAAAAGCAGTTCTTTTTAAGCTCTTGCCTAGATGGTGCTGTCTCCCCTGCTAGGGTTTAAGTAGACAGCCCACTCTGCCGGTTTGGGCTGCTTTTAGGAGGACTAACCAGAGGTCTTTCACTTGGACTAGGTAGATCACTGCCTTTAAGTCCTTCACTCCATGAAGGCCCAGGTCTGAGCCCTACAACATGAGCCCCCTGCATGTAGCGGTTCTTATGTCCCATAAGAACCTCCATTACCGATGGTCTGGATTTTAACTCCTTAAACAGGTTTTGTTTAAGTTTGAGTTAAATGCAGGTCAGTGCAGTGTTCGTCCTATCCACGCCACAGGTCGTGCGGTAAACCACCCTCTCAGCATATGTTAGACATAGGACTTATGTCCTCTTCAAGGTAAGCTCCCTAAGTTTCTTTCTTAGGATTGCCCTTGGCATGTTTAACATTGTCCTTTGCAGGCCTTTTTCTGAGAATCCCTCTTCCAGACTCTCTCTGTGGACTTTAGATCTTGGAGTGATCTTATCAGCCGAAGGTTCTTTCCAGCACCTCCTGAGTTTTGTCTCCAAGGAGCAATTTCTCAGTTCTCCAGTAACTAAAGTAGTACTCCCCTTTCCGCGGAAAGGGTTTATTCAGAGTACCGCTTCTCGCTGACAAGCCAGGTTTTCCTCCCGGTTCATCTGGGTTAGGAGCCTGTCCCTCTTGTCCAGGCTGATTCTCACTCTTCAGGCTCACACACGAGCTGGGCTCTCCCCTTCCCAAGGGAAGGGTCCCTAATGAGCGCCCCCTCGGCTGGATGGGCATTCCTCCCTGGCCTTCAGGGTTAGGAGTCTGTCCTCATAAGTTCCTGCTCCGGGGGATTTATGTCCCGTTGAGACAGGAACATAAGTCCACCTAGACTGGGGTCTGTCGATCCCCCTGTTAGCCCGAGGGCAGGGTCGATTCAACCGAGGTAGTACTCCCCTTTCTGCGGAAGGGGTTTATTTAGAGTACTGTTTCTCGCTGACAGAGCCAGGTTCTCCTCCCGGTTCATCTGGGTTAGGTCGTATGGACAAATTCCCCTTTGGTTGGGTAGAATCTGTCATCAGGCTTCCTGAGTCAAGTATGATTGCTCCCCTTTGAGAAAGGGTTCCACTTAAGAGCGCTGCTCCTGGCAGGAGGAGTAAGCTCACCTTCTGAAGAAGGGTGAAATCCGAGCGCTGCCTCCTGGCAGGCGGGTTTTCCTCTCTGTTAATCAGGGTTAGGAGCCTGTCTGCGCCTGACTTCCGGGTCGAGTGTCACCTCCCCTTCAGGCTTTATGACTAACTAGGAGTTCCCCCTTTTCAGGACCTTGAAATGACTTTGGCTGCTCCCCTTTCTGCGGAAAGGGTCCTACTAGAGCACCACCTTCTGGCGGGTGTTGGCATTTCTCCCTGTTTCTCAGGGTTTTGAAGCCTACCCTTAACGTGCTAGAAGCGAAGGCTCCTACGATTGAAGCCTCTTCAGGCTGTTGGCAGCTCACCTTTTCAAGGTTCCCTCAAAGCAGCGCCACTGCCGCATGGTGAATTTTTCTCCCTTGACTAAAGGAAGAAATAGCCACTATCTTTTCTCAAGGTCCTGATTTGAGCACGTTCGCTCCCCTTCGCAAGGGTCCCGTTTTAGAGCACGGCTCCTAGTGGGATGAGTATGCTCCCCCTTCTAATGAAGGGTAATTCCTGAGCACCACTTTCTCCTAGTAAGCATCCATGTGGACTGGCATTAGTATGCTCCCCTTCACACTAAGGGTCCCTTCAGAGTATAGCCTTTTAAGGACGGATGTTCCTCCCTGCAAGTCGGGGTTAGGGGTCTGTCCGCTGTCTGCGTCCACTATCATGATGGTCAGTAGCTCCATAATGAAACCCCCAAAATGGGGGAAAACACAGTCTCCAAATCCCATTTTACTAGGGTAGTGTCCCACGCTAAACCCTGGGCACTTTCTGAAATCCACAATAGTGGTAAGTGCGCACGCAATCCTTGTGCACTTCCTAAAATCCACATAAGTGGTAAGTTCCCACCAAGTTTTTGGGTTCTTTTCTAAAATCCTATATGGTATGGGTTACGCGGTCCTCGTTCCCATTTTTTGAGTTGGTTTAAAACCCCGGTCTCCCTGGGCCCAACTTCACTCGATATCACCTTAGATATCTCCTGACCATCTGTTATCCTGGGTGTGTTATCTGATGATAACCCCTGCTAGAACGGTCTCTGTCTTGGGACAGGCCTGTTAGTCGCTATCTCTGAGTCAGTTCACTGAGGGAACTAGACTCGGTAGTACTGGCAGTTCCTGTTCTAGTTAAGTCTAAGTATTAACTTAGCCGTTCCTCCGAAGGAATCTCCTATTCCAACCTGAGCTGTGCTCTGGGTCCTTTGACCCATTCAGGTAAGTGAGTAACAGTTCAGGCTTTGGCCGGGAAGGTTATGTTCTGACAGCTGTCACCTCGTCCTATAGGGATAATTCTTCACAGAATTTACACTTAGTGCTCGCAACTATGCACTCCCCTCAGCATGGAAGTGGGTATAACCGTTCCCCAATAGCGACCCCTAGGGGACGCGGTGAGAGTTCCCTCGGAAGGGAACGTCTCTAGGTTACGTATGTAACCATGGTTCCCTGAGAAGGGAACGAGACACCGCGTCCCCTACGCTTTTTTTCCATGCTTCGGACGAGAAGCTTCAGACAATGAAGCGGATATGTGTTTACACCGGTGGCTCTTTATACTGTGTCGCCCGGTAGTGACGCACCAGCAGCGACGAGCGCGCCGCGGTGACGTCATATGCTGTCGCCGGCCATTTCATGTAGGTTTCTATATGCATTCTTCAGACACGAGTCACGCTGCGGCGTTCCCCAATAGCGACCCCTAGGGGACGCGGTGTCTCGTTCCCTTCTCAGGGAACCATGGTTACATACGTAACCTAGAGACGTTTATAAGCCCCCTTCCTGATTTTTTATTTTTTTGCATGTTTGTCACACTTTAATGATTCAGATCATCAAACAAATTTAAATATCAATCAAAGATAACACAAGTAAACAAAACATGCAGTTTTTGAATGAGGTTTTTTTCATGTGAATCCAAACCCACATGGCCCTGTGTGAAAAAGTGTTTGCCCCCTACACTTAATAAATGGTTGGGCCACCCTTAGCAGCAACAACTGCAATCAAGCGTTTGCGATAACTTGCAATGAGTCTGTTACAGCGCTGTGCAGGAATTTTGGCCCACTCATCTTGGTAGAATTGTTGTAATTGAGCCACATTGGAGGGATTTCGAACCACCTTTTTAAGGTCATGCCACAGCATCTCAATAGGATTCAGGTCAGGACTTTGACTAGCCCCGTCCAAAGTCTTCATTTTGTTTTTCTTCAGCCATTCAGAGGTGGATTTGCTGGTGTGTTTTGGATCACTGTCCTCCTGCAGAACCCAAGTTCGCTTCAGCTTGAGGTCACAAACTGATGGCTGGACATTGTCCTTCAGGATTTTTTGGTAGACAGCAGAATTCATGTTTCCATTTATCACAGCAAGTCTTCCAGGTCCAGAAGCAGCAAAACAGCCCCAGACCATCACACTACCACCACCAGATTTTACTGTTGGTATGATGTTCTTTTTCTGAAATGCTGTGTTACATTTGCATTTGTCATTTAACTCATTTGTGCCCAAATTTTTCTGAATGGTTTCATGCATACAGTCATGTTAATGTCCTATGTGAACACGTTCTGCATTTATTTTCCCCAGGTTTTAGTTTTTTTTTCTTGAAAATTGTATTTGAATGTGCAGCAACTATAATTGCCGGTGGGCAAATACAGTCGTGGCCAAAAGTTTTGAGAATGACACAAATATTAGTTTTCACAAAGTTTGCTGCTAAACTGCTTTTAGATCTTTGTTTCAGTTGTTTTTGTGATGTACTGAAATATAATTACAAGCACTTCATACGTTTCAAAGGCTTTTATCGACAATTACATGACATTTATGCAAAGAGTCAGTATTTGCAGTGTTGGCCCTTCTTTTTCAGGACCTCTGCAATTCGACTGGGTAATTTTGAATAGGAGGAGAACATTTGGCATCTAATTAAAAATAACTGCTTTTATCACCCTGCTAAAAAAAAACAGCTAAAACCAGCCTAAGATAGTTGGCTGGTCTTAACTGGAAGTAGCTGATTTTAGCTGGTCTACCAGCCAGACCAGCTAAGGAAGGGGCCCAAACCCCTCTAAAACCAGCCTGTTGACCAGCTAAGACCAGGCTGGACTATTAGCTAAAACCAGCCAAAGATGACTGGTTGGTCTTAGCTGGTTTAAGCTGGAAGTAGTTGGTTTTAGCTGGTATCCAAGCCTGGCTAGGCTGGTCAGGCTGGTTTTAGCTGGCTGTTCCAGCCAGACCAGCTAAGACCAGCCTGACCAGCTAAGAAAGTGGCCAAAACCCCTCTAAAACCAGCCTGCTGACCAGCTTCGACCAGCCAAGACCAGGCTGGATGACCAACTAAAACCAGCCTAAGCTGGTGAGCCAGTCTTAGCTGTTTTAATCTGGAATAGCTGGTTTTAGCTGGTCTCCCAGCCTGGCTAGGCTGGTCAGGCTGGTTTTAGCTGGTTGTTCCAGCCAGACCAGCTAAGACCAGCCTGACCAGCTGAGAAAGCGGCCAAAACCCATCTAAAACTAGCCTGCTGACCAGCTTCGACCAGCCAAGACCAGGCTGGATGACCAACTAAAACCAGCCTAAGTTGGTGAGCCAGTCTTAGCTGTTTTAAACTGGAATAGCTGGTTGTTCCAGGCTGGCCAGCTAAGAAAGTGGCTAAAACCCCTCTAAAACCAGCCTGCTGACCAGCTATGATCAGGCTGAATGACCAGCTAAAACCAGCCAACCACCTTAGGCTGGGATTAGCTGTTTTTTTTTTTTTTCAGCAGGGAAGATCAATCTTTATTCATAAACAAATTTACTATGTATAAAAGTCGAAGAAAATTTGATGCAAAACCAAAAAAGCTGCATCTATTTTATAATCTCTTGAATATGAAAACACAACAGACAACAAATCCATTTGTCTTAAAGTGGTGGAACATAATGCAGAACAAAGTGCTGCCAGTTAAATGAAAAGTTGGATGAAAATAAAAATAAATATATATGTACATTTTCTGGAAAAAATGTGTGGTACTAGGCACTAATAGTAATGTCTCAGGTTACGTATGTAACCCAAGTTCCATGAAGGGAACGAGACGCTGCATCGAAACACTTTGGGAACGCCTCCAGCGTGACCACGCTCTGAATCACATGTGTAATCAGTCCAATGGAATCGCGAGGAACCAGGAAGCTTAAAAGCACGTACGGTGAGAGCAGCGCTAGCTTTCTGGGAACAGCAAGCGCCGCAGGGATGCCGGAAGTATGGCCTCGAGACGCAGCGTCTTGTTCCCTTCAGGGAACTAGGGTTACATACGTAACCTGAGACGTTCCCTTATAGGTAACTTACGCTGCGTCGAAACGCTTTGGGAACGAGAATGCCCACGCCGCCATACTGAGGATGTCCCTGCCGTGTTAAGGCGAGAGAACGAAGGAGCCAGGAGCGGCTGGAAGATCTAGGCCATAGAACCTAGTGAATGTTAGGGGCGTGGACCAACCCGCAGCGTTGCATTTGTCTTGAATAGAAAGGCCAGAAAGAAGGGCTTTAGAGGCAGACATACCACGAGTCGAATGAGCCTTGACTCCCAATGGTGAGGGGAGACCAGAGGACTCGTACGAAAGGGAAATAGCATCCACTATCCACCGGCTTATGGAAGGCTTGGCAGCAGGACGGCCTCTCCTCGGAGGGCAGAAACAGACCAAAAGTTGGTCAGCCTTCCTCCACAGGGCAGTTCCGTGGACCTTCCAGATCTGCTTCACTACTATAGGGTGAAGCATCCATTCCCCGGGCCTCAGGCCCCTGCCTCGACAGGACGTCCGCTCCCAAGTTTAGACACCCAGGGATGTGAACAGCTCTCAACGAGAGGAGTTTCCCCTGGGACCACACAAGTATCTGGTGCGCCAGCTTGTACAAGGGGCGCGAACGCAGACCTCCTTGCTGGTTGATATAAGAGACCACCGCTGTGTTGTCGGTGCGCACCAACACATGGTGGCCTCTTAGGTCTGGGAGAAAGTGTCTCAGAGCATGAGACACAGCCAGCATCTCCAGGCAATTGATGTGCCACGTGAGGTGATGGCCCCTCCATAGACCATGGGTGGAGCGGCCACTCATGACTGCTCCCCAACCGGTGAGGGATGCATCCGACGCAAGCGTGACACGGCGACAAGGAGCTTCCAGCACCGGGCCCAGATTCAGAAACCAAGGTTTCCTCCACATGTGTAAGGCACGAAAGCATCGTCGCGCGACCTTGATTATGCGAAGCGGGTTTCCCCTCAGGGAGAACCCCTTGGTTTTGAGCCACCACTGTAGGGGTCTCATGTACAGCAGGCCAAAAGGAATTACGTTGGACGCAGCTGCCATCAGACCCAGCAGTTTCTGGAACCGCTTTAAAGTGAGTGACTGGCCTTCTCTCACTCTCGCGACTTCTGTGAGGATTGAACCTACATGAGCAGGAGACAGACGTGCCTGCATCATGGACGAATCCCACACAACACCCAGATAAGTGGTTCTCTGAGATGGAGAAAGCACACTTTTCTTGGTGTTTAGTCTTAACCCCAGCTCTTTCATGTGTGACAGAACATCGTCTCAATGTTGAACCGCCATCTGCTCGGAATGGGCCAGAATGAGCCAGTCGTCGATATAGTTGAGTATGCGGATGCCCTGGAGTCGTAACGGAGCCAGAGCTGCATCCACACACTTCGTGAAAGTGCTGGGTGAGAGTGCAAGGCCGAAAGGAAGAACCCGATATTGGTATGCTGCACCCCTGAAAACAAACCTCAGGAACTTCCTGTGTTGAGGAAGGATGGAGACATGAAAGTATGCATCTTTCATGTCTAATGTCACAAACCAGTCCTCGGACTGAATCTGTGACACGACCTGCTTGACAGTCAGCATCCTGAATTTGAGATGCATGACTGAGCGATTTAGAACGTGCAGGTCTAAAATGGGCCTGAGGCCCCCATCCTTCTTGGGAACTATGAAGTACCGGCTGTAGAACCCGGACTCTTGCTCGTGAGGAGGGACCACCTCGATGGCCTCCTTCCCCAGAAGAGTGTTTACTTCTTGTTCCATGACCAGAGCCTGCTGAGGGCCCACAATAGTGGGGAATACTCCGCTGAAGCAGGGAGGAGGAGCACCGAATTGAATGCGGTAACCTCTTTCTACAGTATGCAAGACCCATTGAGAGACATTCGGCAGAAGTTTCCACGCTGCCAGAAAGTCTACTAAAGGCCGGGACACACCAACCCGACGCCAACCAACTAGCGCAGACGAAAGCCGACCGTCTTGTCGCCTCTAGTCGGCTGCGTCTGCGGGCGTCTGGGCGATTAAACTGAGCTCGAACACACCGAACTGACGAAAGCCGACCACAAACTAGAAGGTGCTTTCTGCGCATGTGTGAGGAGATATACCGTGGCGTACCTGCAGATGGCAGTAGTCTGTATTTTCATTCCAAGAAGAGAACCCGGAAGAACCGCCGCACGGTTTGCATAGCGTTTTCACCGACGCCCACCAACTGCCCGACGAGGCCAGACGGCCGATCGTCGGCTTGGTGTGTCCCGGCCTTAAGGGAATCAGTCTCTTGAGACTGACCTCTGGTGTTAGAGGGACAGCTGACATGAGGTCCTGAAGCGGCAAACCGGCAGGAACACACCCAGTCAACTGTCGAGGGGACCTCCGTGGAGGTTGCGAGCTTCCCGGTACCACTACGATATCGGGCGGTAATTGAAAAATATGCTCGCTGGGGGTCGCTGCGCCCTGAAGCACCGTAGGTGGCAGGGTTGGCAGAACAATCCCCTGGGGACACTGAGGAGACGGGCACCGTATGATGAGGTGTTAACTGCTCTTCCCCAGAGGGGACTGTCCCCGACGGCCCTCCATAAAAGTCAGGGCCTCTTAGCCGGACCCTTCTTAGCCTGCAAGACCACCCTCAGAGACCCGCGGTCCCTGCCAGCGGGGGGTGTACGGGAGGCGACGCTCTGCTTCTGGGCCTCCCGGTACGAGGAGCTAGTATGTGGCTGAGTTGGAGGAGCACAGCGAGGGAGGAACCGCTGAAATGCCGCCGTTTGACGATGTGCCTCCTGGTGTCTGTCGACAACGGAATCAACCGTGTCGCCGAACAAACCCGAAGGCCCAAGCGGGGCATCCATGAGGAAGACCTTGTCCTTCTCCTTTATGCTGGACAAGGTCAACCACAGGTGCCTCTCAGCAGCCACCATAGCTGCCATGGACCTGCCGATAGCGCAGGCGGTCTCTTTGGTGGCGCGGAGAGACCGATCAGCGGTCCTTCTGAACTCAGCGATGTCATCAGGCCGAGCCCCCTCGCCTTCATCCAACTCTTTAAGCAGGTCGGCTTGGTACGCCTGTAACACCGCCATGGTGTGCAGATACGCACCAGCCTGACCTATCGCCGCATACCCTTTGCCCACCAGAGCTGAGGTGGTTTTTAGAGCTCTGGAGGGCAGCGCTGAAGCCTTCAATGATGATGCCGCTTCGGGGGACAGATAGCTCGCGAGCGTCTGTTCAGCCTGGGACATCGCCGTGTACGCGTGCTCAGACAGCCCCGCCACATTACAATAATGTGCAGCGGAGGGGCTGTAGAGCCGCAAAGAGTATGGTTTTCCCCATGACCTCAACACCTCGGTGTGGAGGTCAGGGAAAAACGGAAGGCTCCTGCGCAGAGGTGGTGGCCGAGACCGCAGGAAGCGCTCATCTAGTTTGCTTCGCTGCGGTTCGGTCTGTCTCTCGGCCGGCCAGTCTAGTTTTAACGTGGCTACGGCGCGAGTGACCACCTCTATAAGCTCCTCGTACTGGGGAGAATGAGGGGGTGATTCCTCATCGATGCCCTCTATATCAACCTCCTCAGAGGAAGATAAGAGGAGCAACGCGCCCTTTCCCCGGGTTGAAGAAACCGCAGAGCGGGCTTCCGATCCCAGCGAGCAGGCGATGGATCTGACAGGTGAGGTAGAAGATAGCGACTCGCCCGTCTCCATACCCTCTGCCAGATCCAATTGCGATCCCCACGAGTGCAATCGCCGCTCCGGGACCAGACCCGCGAGGAACACTGGTGAAGGCTCCCTCCTCGAAGAGAGCCTTCTGGGAGCGGAGCACGCGCAGAGGCATGCGTTCACAATGCAAGCAACCAGCCCCCTTGAGAGCTGATGCTGCATGTGCCGCTCCCATACAAACAACACACAAGCCGTGTGTATCCTCACCCGTGATAAAACGTGGGCAAGGAGGAACACACGGCCTGTGATGTTGCTGTTTATTATCACCCTTCTTAGACATTGTTTTACACACAGACAGACAATCACTCTCTAAATAAAAGTTGTGCAAACTGGCACGAAAAACGGAGAGTGACAAACATAGAGCGCTTGCTGAATGGCAGAAAAACTAGCGCTGCTCTCACCGTACGTGCTTTTAAGCTTCCTGGTCGGTGACGTCATCACGTACGTGACGTCTCGCGATTCCATTGGACTGATTACACACGTGATTCAGAGTGTGGTCATGCTGGAGGCGTTCCCAAAGCGTTTAGACGCAGCGTAAGTTACCTGTAAGGGAACCCTAATTGTGCTAGCATCATGTTAACAACATGTTACTTGTGTTAGCATTATGCTAACAACATGTTAACACAAGTAGAATGTTAAAACAAAATTAACATGATTAGCATGTTGCTAGCATGATGTTAACATGTTTTAAACAAGCTGTTAATGTGATTAGCATAATGCTAGCAACATACTAACATGTTGTTAACATGAAGTTAGCATGTTGCTAACATGTTTTTAACATGATGCTAGCAACAGTATACCCGATTTCCCCATGATATATGATATATGTACAAGTCATGGCCCACCGACAACTATAGTTGCCGCTTGGACTTTTGACCAACTATACAAAAAAACTATAGATCTCTTGTAAGATTTGTTTTGTTTGGATGATTCTAGAGGCCTTCATGAATATGTAGATGTATATTTGTCAACAAAAAATATGTGTACACTCGTGTATATTTAACGTAAAAACATAATATGTAAAACATAATTAGTTTACATGACATTACAGTTATTAAATTAAAAGCTTTGTTGAAAATGGTCTAAAAACTTTTACAAAACCATAGGAAAACAACATGAATATAAAAATGAAATGGAAATTCATGCCGGTCTTTTCAGCAGGGTTGAGTCAGAAGAGTACAACAGCTTTATCGATACGATCAAAGCAGAATTGCAAGTAGAAAACCCATGTTCAGTCACACGTCCACCTCCCCCCAAAACAACACAACACACCACCAAGGTTTATGACTGATAAAATATTACCATCTTCTTGTGTATTCCCCTGCCTGGCAGTGACAGATAGCTAGATAAGGGCAGTGTAACATCACTTTACCCCGGTACTGTGAGCTTCATAGAATTATTCATGAGAGGACCAGATTTCCCAGAAGATCTCTGAACTTCCCTCCTCCTTATTTGACCTCTGCTGGAGATGGAGTGTCACTCAGTGGATGTATTGAGCTGTACTGCATTTGTTTGATGTGACTACAACTGATGTCTTGTGTTTTAAGTGTTTGTGTGCGTGTTTGTTCGGATGTTCTGCATGACTAATAATGCTGAATTACTGAAGCTAAATGGCAGAGTGGTTCATAGTTATTTAGGCAATGTACCCATTAAACGTAATTAAGTATTCAGTGACAAATAAAATTGAAGTAGCGAGCCACACAGCCAGTCTCCAGCAATTATCACAAATGCAGCCAATACCATAGGTAAAAAGGTCTGTTTTACTGATAATTTGCATTTGTGTGAGAGCATATGTTAAAATAAGCACAAATTGAATGAATACTACATTATTAAAAAAAACTAAATATTTCACTTGAATGAAAAACACTTTCTGTTTGCTTATATTTTGAAATACTCTGGAAACTGAAAAGTGTTTGTGCAAGTATAAATGGGGCAAATAGGTCTTCTGGGCTGAAAATAATTGGACACGTTCAAGTTAGCACATCATGACTTTATCTGCATTTAAGGTGCATTAAAACAAACAAGCTGTGACCTTCAACCTGATTGGCTGTGGTGCAAAAAAAAAACATAACATAAATGGTTTGGGTTGAGGAACCTACACAAACCTTTAATTTCAGTCATATTTTATGATCTCAAAATCAGATTACTTATCTTTATATGCCAATAGATATGAAAAATCCAAAGTGCTATAATAGGGTCCACAGTGCATCTAACAACCCAGAAAACATAAAAAAGAATAACCCAGTAACTTTGTTTTGGTAAGCCTTTCTCTGCAAGCTTGTGAAAAAAACAAGGCGCTCAGATTTCATTCCCCCTGTGATGTAGAAAGGGGATCTTATTATAATATTACTGCCCATTAATATTCACCTTTCAACCCACGACGCTGCACAACACCATGGCAAAAGTTCAAGCAAAGCATGCTAACTCTTCTGTCGTTGGCTGCACAGACGAACACAGAACACTATTAAGAGTCCCAGCCTCAGAGGAGACAAAAGAGCAGTGTATTTATTGATTTATTTACTGTATATTATGCTGCCGCCACACAGATCTGATATAAACATGCAATTTCTTTCCCAGCTGTTTATCTGCATAGACATAACTTCTGTGAGTTTTTAACACAAACTTGTGTGTATTTGACAGTTTAAGCGCAATAAGACATGAAAGAGTACTCTGCTTTCTGTGTGCATGCTTCAAATGTGTGCACTCTGAAAACCATAAATCAGAAGTTTAAACTGGTATGGTTTAAAAAGCATGATTTTAACATGATAGACATGATAATCAATAAAAAAATTTGGCAGCGTATCCGAGTTACAAGCTGATAAGGCACAGCTCTATTCTGAAAAAAGGGGCATTTGCATTTAAAGAGCCATGCAAGAAACAGCATGTTGTTCCTGTCAACAGTTGTTCCTGTTCTGAATTTCAACATCAAAACAAAGGATCTCTAGTGAAATGTGTAAGTGAACTTGTACGAAACAGCTGTTTGACAAGCAAGTTTAAATGCCTGAATTACCAAAACAATAGAGGGGCTCCTGAGCATTTGAATTTAATAGTCTCAAAAAGCAAGCAAGCAATAAGGATCTTTACATGCTTAAGTAGACAAAGAAATGAAAAACTGCTTCATGGCAAGTGCTTTAAGGAAATAGTTCACCAAAAAATTGCAACCTGATCTCATGGCGAAAACGTATCTGTGGGAACTTTTTTGTGAGACGCAAAATATGTACCAACAGTAATGTTTCCAACAGAAATGTCCATTTTTGTTGCAATATAAAACAATAATTTCTGTTTACAACTGTAAAAAAATACTGTAACATTATTGTAAGAGGTAGTTTTAGGGTTAGGGTAGGTGTAGACGTTAATAAAACAATCTAGAGGGTAAAAAAATTAATCTATTGTTAGTTTCAGGCTGCAGCTGTATCATTGTTGGTGTCATCGCAGTTCTGACTTGAAATGTCCATTGAGTGGCGCCATAACTTTAATGCTCTGTGATGTTTTAAAATAACGTACAATCTGTACTACACCTAAACCTACCCGATAGTATGAACAAAAGCGAATGTGACGTAAAAACGCAATCGCAAGCATGACGTTTTAGCTTGTTTTTTGATCTCTCATCTTTCAGCTCTTTCATTGTGGGTTGTGTTTTTCACAGGATTTGTACCCAAGGATTCCGCATCCTAAGTCCATTTCCGTGCCGGCTGAGCTACCGAGCAAGTTTGTTACATCCGGAAAGCGAAACATATGGAGCTGGAATTATAACTGTGTATGAAAATGATTATAAGTGCTCCTGTTTTACCACGTCTAGTGTTAATTTCTGTTGGAAACTGCAGTGATAAGTACTTATTAGTACAGATTTCGCGTCTCACGAAAAAGTCCCCACAGGTACATTTTCGCCATGAGACCAGGTTGCAAAACTAAAATGCATTCACTCAACATGTAGATAAGTATGTGTCAGGGTTCTGCCCTGTCTGTCTTGTCTTTGTTTACTGTTTCCATGTTTGCGGTGTGTCTAAGCACATGGCTTTGTCTTTGTTGTTGTTTGCCATGTGCTCCTCTTGTCCTGCCCCCTTGTTTCCCGTTTCCACGCCCCCTTGTTTAACCCTTGTTTGTTTGAGTGCTGTCACCTGTCCTCCTCGTTTGTCTAAATGTCCTCACCTGCTCATCATGTTCTTCCCTGTCTTTATATTGTGCCCAAAGTTTAAACTTTGAAAATTTTCAGTCCTGTTCTAGATTGCCGTCTGTGTTTTTCTCTTCAGCCTTAGTTTTTTCTTTCTTTTCCCCGTTTTTTGAAAGTTAAAATTTTAGTTTTTATTTGATTTCTTTTGTTATCCTTTTTGATTCTTCTAGTCTTTTGATATTCTTTTGTTTTAATTCTAGCTTTTTATTTATTCATTTTGTTATCCTTTTTGATGTTATTTCTCTAGTCTTTGATAATCTTTTGTTTTTATTTTTACCTAGCTTTCCCCCCGTCTTAGTTTTTAGAAGTTTTTCCTGTTTTGTGTTCTTGTCTTTTGTGTCTTGTCATTTGTGTGTTTGTCGTTCCTGCCCAGCCTCCTGAGTTCCCCCTGGTTGCTGCTTCCGGCCGCCCGGACTCTCTTCGGGGTTGCACCTGTCCCTCCTCCTTCGTCCTGCCCGTCTCCCCTCGCCGTGTGTTCCCAGGCCCGTGTGGTGACTGTCTGCCATCATCCTCTTGTTACCCTGTCCTTACAATAAACTGTCATTTTTGCTCATTCTGCGTTTGGGTCCTCACTTGACAATTCATGACAGTATGTTTCTTCATTAAAACATATTTAGAGAAACAGCATTACAGGTCGTTCACCAGTGGATCCTCTGCATTGAATGGGTGCCGTCAGAATTAAAGTCCAAACTAATGATAAAACATCACAGTAATAAACACACAAAAAAACATCAATTAATTTTTTTCAGCAAATGTTCATTTTTTGGATGAAATATTTCTTTAATTTTCAAACTTTTGCCTGTGTGGAGCTAAAAGATATCGGCACATACTAAGCAAGGAATAATTGACGATGGGCCATTGAACTATTCCACTTATACTATGGTTACTACACCTCAAGACATCTATCAGATGATATATTTCAAGACATTTGCAGCTCATGCAACCCTTCGTTGCTAGTTCCAAAACGTAATTTTAGACCTAGTAATGACACTTGAGCGGTTGATAGCAAACTAATGCAGTTAATAATGAAGTTTAGACAGACCAACAGACAGGCAGACAGACAGAAAGAGAGAGGGAGAGAGAGATTAAGCTTGTGAATTACCTCTCGCAAGTCTGTGCTTCTCTTAAAAGTGATTGGCAGCATCGTCTTTACTAATAGTTAAACTAAGTCCATTGTCTTCAAGACCACACTGTTTTTACCTCGCTTGTGAGAAATGTCACATAGTTTTTAAGTTGGTAATCGTGCTAATGCGTGTGCAAACTGTAGTTGTGTGTGTCTGTGAGGGAGCAGCGAGAGAGAGTGGGAGTTACTGTGTTTATTTGTTTGGTCAGTGTCGTTGTGGGTTTTGGTTATTTTGCTGTTTTGGGCTGTAAGGACCTTTGAAATAACTGAAATCGTGTGGCGAAGTGATATAGACATGTAATGCGGTCAAGAGCTGCCTGGAACTATGTTCGCCGTGCGTTTCCTATGAAAATAATGCACACCATTAGAACATTCATCAGCCAATCAGATTTAAGCATTCAACGGCCCCGTAGTATAATGTACAATAAATTAGTTCAAATAAATTTGTTTAATACAACTTCTGGGATATGTAAGTGCCCCTATTATGGATTTTTGAAAATTTCCTTTAATGCAGTATGTAAAACAGCTCTATGTGAATGAAACATCCTGCAAAGTTTTAAATCTGAAAGTTCTCCGTGTATAAAGTTATTGTGTTTCAAATAAAAGAGTTGACTCAGAGTCATTTTCAAGTTTGTCATTATTACTTACAGTTACACTAAAGAATAGGGCAATATGTTGGTGTACAAACTGCAGTGCTTTATCAATACGTTTCTGCATTGGGCTAATGCATATACTATGGCTGTTTGGGTGTTTAATGTAATGGTGTTGGGCATTCGGTTTCCAACATGCGACCAATCACAACAGACTGGGTCGTCGGACCAAACACAGAATAGCAGAATAGCATCACACAAAGGAGGGGTTTGGAAAAACAATTTGCTCAATGATTCATTTGGGAGCCATTGAGCAAACAAGGTAAAAATAAGTGCACATTATAAGACAATGAAAGTGTTTTTTGACCTTGCATGCATGTCAACCTGTTGTTGGAGACTCCCAAAACCAAAATATTAACCTTTCATAATCCATAACAAGGGCACTTTAAGATACAAAAATGACAGCATATTTCAGAATAATATCACACTAGTCTACTAACATCAGCACAGCAGCAACTGAAGTATAAACTAGCAAATGTTTCAATGTTCATACGCACATGAGCTGTTTGCTATCACTATAGCAGCATGAGCAGACTCAGGTGACCTTCAGAACGACTGCAAGAATCATTTATCATGATCACAACACTAGATATGTAGTAATGATAAAAGAATAAATTAAATGGAAAAAAATGGCAGACTGTCCGCTGAGATCAATAGCAGCAATTCACACATTTATTATTCTGCCACTTCAGCATGAAATACCAGAGATATGAACTGGAAATTCTTAGATTGGACTCGGGTCAGATTTTGAGGATTTATGACTTGACTTTGGCAAATATTAGAATACTTGATGCGTGTTACTTGTGATCTGAGCTGATGACTGGAGATGAGTCATTCTATCACAGTCACATAGTGCAATCTGTTAAGAAAGCACAGAGTGTGAGTGTAAAAAAACCCAACCATATCAGTCTACTACATCACTGAAAAACAGCTTTCAATGATGCACAACAGCAACTTTCAAAACACAAAATGACAAATAGTAATACAAAACAAGAAGTGCAATCAAAACCAAACTATACTGATCATTTACAAACATATAAAGCAGTAGTTAGTTATCTAGTTTATTACAAATCAACCATCACATCCAAGGACCCTGAATCTGTGAATATTGTAAAATATAGATAAGGCTTATTTTAAGTACAGTGCAAACACTCAATACTGCATTATGATATATGATTTAGGTTTATGTAGTTATTATGCATTACGTTGGCATACGTTGTTGATTAAATACCCTTTTTTTTATTTGACAGTGAAATATTACAATAGTATTTTTCTTTTTTGTATTTATATTTATTTACTTACTAAGTAACTAACTAAATTAGATTTTCTCACAAATCTACATAGCAAAATATAGATAAGGATTATTTTAGGTACAGTACAAACACCCCAATATTGCATAATATGCAATATATAATATAATATATGCTTTAGGTTGTAGTTATTATGCATTACGTATGCATTTTTTTATATATCTTTTCTTATTTATTTAGTATTTATTTATTTAGTATGCCTTTATTTATTTAATTGAATATTTTTTTATTTAAGTCATTAAATTATTATAATTATTATTATTAATTATTATTATATATATATATATATATATATATATATATATATATATATATATATATATATATATATATATATGTCTTGTATTGCCATTTAATGATTTATTTATTTAGTGTAATTTTTATTTATTGAATGAATGAACAACCATTTTTATTAGGGAAAAAATACAATTAGATTTTCTCCAAAATCTATATCGAACATATAGATATGGCTCGGTACAGTACAAACACCCCAATATTGAATCATAATATAAGTTTTATGGTGTAGTTATTATGCATTACGTATGTATACATTGTAGATGAAATATCTTTTTTTATTTTACTGTGAAATAGTACAAAAGTAATTTTATTTATTTATTTATTTATTCAATTTCTCTTTATTTGACTAATTATTTTTTCTTGAATAATAGCAACTTCTCTCATGTATTTAGTATTTATTTATTATGTCTTTATTCAATGAATTATTTTTATTTAATTTAAAAAATAATAATAATAATAATAATTTTTATTGATTTATTTGGTGTAATTTTTCTTGAATGAATTAATGAATGATCATTTTTTATTAGGGAAAAAAATGCAATTAGTTTTTCTTCTAAATCTATATCGTAAAATATAGATAAGGCTTATTTTAGGTACAGTACAAACATCCCAATATTGCATCATAATATATGTTCTACGCTGTAGTTGTTATGCATTACGTATGTATACATTGTAGATAAATACCTTTTTTATTTTACAGTGAAATAGTACAGTAGTATTTTTTTCTTATTTATTCATTCATTTGTTCACTTATTTTGTCTTTATTTATTTAATTAATTATTTTTCTTGAATAATAATAATAGCATTTTTCTTATGTATTTAGTATTTATTTATTTAGTATGTCTTTAATAAATTAAATAAAAACTATTAATTAAATAATGTATTATTATTATAGAATAAATAATTATTAAAATAAATAAATAAATAAACAATGCAATAGTATATTTTATTTATTTAATGTTTATATTATTATATTATTTATATTATTATTTAATAATAATAATAATAATTATTATTATTATTATTATTATTATTATTATTATTATTATTAAAATAAACAGGACAATAGTACAATAGTGATTTTTCTTATGCATTTATTTGGGGTAATTTTTATTATATTATTATTTATTTATTATTATACAACAAATACCAAATAAATAACAATTTTTATTAGGAAAAAAGGTGATTAGATTTTCTCCCAAATCGTTCAGCCTTAGGAATAAGGCTAATATAACTTTATTAATGCATAATTTCTTAGACTGAAAGATATGGTGACATTAATATGAACTTTATCTTGATTTTTTAATTTGAGACATCAATATTTTCTTCCATCATTTGAAACTTGATGTTTTAAATACAGGATTTTATTACAAATAGTCTAACTGTTTGGGAAAATGCAATCACTTCTATCAAATCTGAATAAATAGTGTGTTTCCTTTCCATTATGGGTTTTATTGTCTGTTTATTTAGCACTGCTGAGCTTCCTATTAAAATTCATTGGCGAAAACTGTAAATGTACCATGTAGGCAAACATCTTTCATCTTACTGTTGTAAATGTGGACATCTTTCTTTGCACATTCTGAAGCTCTAAGCAGCCTAATCTATGTTCTCGACTGTTTCAGACCACTGACAGGCGGCTGATTCGGCTGGTTCAGTCAACATCCACAGCTCCAGCTGTGCCGCTCAGTCCAGCTCCATGCCAACAGTGCCCACTCAAACTATCAATCGATTCAACACTTCCCTCTCCTCAGATCACTGAGCTTTCCACAGGAGCTGTGGCTACTTCAGAGATTTTTCCAAAGCATTTTCTGCAGAGATAATAGAGTTTTAATGGAAGGGGCATGGGATGAGCCCCTGATTTACTATCTGTGTACGGCAGCACAGTGCCAGCCAATAGGCTTTATCACAGGCTCCGGCTCGGAAAAGCTCATTTGCTTGTCGGGGCTGGGATGTGCCGGCTGATAGCAGAGCTGAATTATGAAAGCTTCTGCTTATGTTTATTTCTCTCAGGCTTTCGGTTTGTTCACTCTGTTTGCTTTTGTCTCCGTATGCCGTTTTTTTGTTTTGTCCAGTCGGAGGGTGACCTTGTGTTTGGCGTGTACGGATTGTGTACTTTCCTGATTTGAAAACTGGGGATAGACATTGGCACTTAAAAAGCTCCAGCTAAACTACTGTATTGATTTCTTTGCCGCAAATATGATTAAACGGATGTCACAGTTGACATGGAGGTTATGCGGAGACTTGAGATGTATAAGAGGCCGGGATTAATGAATGATGCAAACTCCAGTGAGTCGTAAAAGATTTTTTTAAAAGAGTCTCTGGGATGGAATAAGTAGGGCTGAAATATTAATTGAAATTAAACCAAAGGCTGTGATTTAATTAAATTAAATATGCACGAGTGAAGTACAACATGCGCCAACCATCTTCCCAAACTTTTATTGAGAAGTGATTTGTAATTATTTTTTTTTTTGATTAGAAATGTCTCCCAGAAGATAGTAAGACGATGTACAAGAGGCATCATTGTGGAAAAAATTATTACTCATCTTTTATTTACATTTGAACAAAAAGCGGCATGTCCAAAATTATTCATACCCTTATCAATATTCAAAAGAAAAGCCTTTATTGGCTATTACAGCAATCAAATGCCTCCTATAATTGCTGACCAGCTTTTTGCATGTCTCCACTGGTATTTTTGCCCATTCATCTTTAGCGATGAGCTCCATCTCTTTCAGGTTGGAGGGTCTCCTTGCCATCACCCTGATCTTTAGCTCCCGTCACAGATTCTTAATTGGATTTAATTGGGCCACTGCAAAACATTAATGTTTTTGTCTGCTAACCATTTCTTCACCACTTTTGCTGTGTGTTTTGGGTCGTTGTCGTGCTGAAATGTCCACTGGTGCCCAAGGACAAGTTTCTCTGCAGACTGCCTGATGTTGTTGTTGAGAATTTTGATGTATTGCTCCTTTTTCATGGTGCCGTTTACTGTGATTAGGATCTGGTCCACCGTCTGAAAAACACCCCCAAAACATTAGGTTCCCACCAACATGTTTGACAGTGGGGATGGTGTTCTTAGGGTTGAAGGCTTCTTTTTTACGCTAAATGAAGGCTACAACATTGTGGCCAAACAATTACATTTTTGTTTCATCTGACCATAAAACAGAAGACCAGAAGTCTTCTTCTTTGTCCAGATGAATATTTGCAAAGGAGCACCGCGCCACAACAGCTAAACTCTGTCTACACTGGACGCGACAAAGCAACCGTTGCAAATCATTTAAAGTTTGTGTGAGCACGTCATAAATAAAACGCGGCAGCAGATAACTGTCGGGGATTTGCCGTGTCGTGCCGTGCCGCCCTGCGCCGCATCCAGTGTAGACAGCATAATAGGCTCTATTGTATTTTGTTGAGTCGCATCGCGCCGCGCGCGTCTGGTGTAGACACGGTGTTAGCCATGACTGTCCACAAACCAACAACAGAGAGCTTCTGTTTTTCACCTGTTGAGTTGATTAAAACAGCTGTTCCCAATGAATCAGGGTAATTAGGATGCTTTAGAACAGCTTGGACTATTTGGAATGGTATAAAACTTTGGATTTTCCCATAGACTGTGACAGTTTGCAAAGGGTATGAATAATTTTGGACATGCAACTTTTTGTTCAAATGTAAATAAAAGCTGAGAAATATTTTTTCCACAATAATGCCTCTTGTACATCATCTTATTATCTTTTGGGAGAAGCCTGTGTCATTTCCGGTAAAAAAAGATAAAATAAAATAAAAGTAACTTTAAGTCAGAATTTGCCAGGGGTATGAATAATTTTAGGCTTGACTGTATATTCATTTTTGAGACTGCATAAAGCACATCATGTTTGTTTTCTTTATTTGATAAAAGCCCATTGTTTTGCTGATATTGTGAGTGCACACAAATAAAAGTAGACCCTTCACAGTTCCAAATGATGTATAACGGCATATTTAAAATTATTTCCACTGAAAAAAATGCAAGTGATCGAGCTGGCGCCTCCATGACCTGTAAAGCGCGCTTTAGCCTTGGATATGCGCCTAATAGCACATATTTATATAGGTTAAACATTAAATTGTTATATGCTTTAACTGTTTTATATTTATAGATTTTACTTTGGGCAAGTCATGATTTGAGAAGGCAAAATTGATCAAACATAGACTATGATCAACTCACTGTCTCCCACTGGTCGCTTGGTCGTTATTGTAAAAAACCAAAACTTATATTTAAAACTTATGCTCCAAATGTTTTTTTTTCAAATTAACTTAATAATAAAAAAAAACGAAACGAAATGTAATCACTTTGTTATTGCATACAAAAGTGAACTATTTTAATTGCTAAAACAGTAATATAAGCTGTTTTGGGGAAAAAAGACGGGTTGGACGCCGACTGAGAATTCTGATAAGCTAGGCCCACAGAAAAAAAACAGGGAGTGCTGCAGCACCCTCACCACTGTTTATTCATCATTTAAGCTAAATGTTTTTAAGCATACGATGTACACTATAGTCTCTGTGCTTAAAGCGGCCCAAACACAAATAATTTGTATATTTATTTATATATATTTTTATTGTCTGGCTGGCTAAGAATTCGATATTGCGTTAAAGGTTAGGATCATATATATTTGTTGGTGGTTTTATATCACATTGTGAGTGTATATTAAAACAATCCTTGTTTTTTTCTTCTGGTATCGGATAGAATGTTTGGACCCGAAAGTCTTAACAAGCAGATAGAAATATTACACAAATTACACAAATGTTCTCCCAAATTGTGCAACCCTAGGAAGCAGTGTTAGAAACAGTAAATGTAACATCAGAGAAAGATTTAAATCCAATTTGTAATTTTGTAATCCAATTACATTTTACATTTAGTCATTGAACAAATGCTGGCGCAGGAAATCCAAGCCTGAGAGGGATGCCATCACAATAATCCCATATTAATTACCTGTAATAAACATTCCTAATCACCCTACTAAGACTGTGACTGACTCAGAGTGAGATCCCAACTTCTAAACCATCTAAATACATTGTGTCCTGCTCTCCTTCCGTTACTGTTTCGATCAGCTCTGACTCTGTTATAATCGATCCCAGAGCAGCAGAACTCCATAAATCCCTTCACACTAATTGCACATTTGTCTGCCGCCACAGTTGCAAATTCAGAAAATTAGCACCAAATGCAATTGCACAAGTATGAAGCGGGTGAAGATTTAATTTTCACAACCATAAAGCCAACAACTAATGTGATCTCCGTAACCAACAGCACAGATGCAATAGAGTGACAAAAATACTCCATGGCAAACTATCCATCATTCCATATGTGGACAAAAGCTGCCCTTGAGATGAAAGTGATAATAGAAAAGAGAGAAGATGAAAGCGAGAGAGACTCTACTTGAACTCTCCTGCTGCGTTAAGAGAGGCATAAGCTATGTCGAGAAACTCATTATACTAGATTGTCCCTATTCACCATGCTGATACACTGACGCTTCTGAGCAGTGAATATATGAGTCAACAGGTGCATTAAAAAGACAAAGAGCACAACAATAGTGTTCTTTTAAATAATGAAAGCTTTCACAACAGAGAACGTGAATAAAGTTTAAAAGGATAATTCACCTGAAAAATTAAAACTGTCATTGTGACAAGACTACAAAAAAAAAGACTTTATTCGACAATTTCTTCTCTTCTGTGTCAGTTGACGTGCGTTCACAAGAGTAACACAACACAAACAGTAGGGTCAAATGTTTACATACACCTTGCAGAATCTGCAAAATGTTAATTATTTTACCAATATAAACAAGATCATACAAAATGCATGCTATTTTTTTAGCACTGACCTGAATAAGATATTTCACATAAAAGATGTTTACATATAGTCCACAAGAGAAAATAATAGTTGAATTCATTAAAAAATGACCCCTTTCGAAAGTTTACATACGCTTGATTCTTAATACTGTGTTGTTACCTGAATGATCCACAGCCATTTTATTTTTGTTTAGTGATAGTTCCTAAAGAGTCTTTTTTTTTTCACACTGAGGACAACTGAGGGACTCATATGCAACTATTACAGAAGGTTCAAATGCTCACTGATGCTCCAGAAGGAAAAATAATGCATTAAAAGCCAGGGGTGTAAACTTTTGAACAGAATCAAGATGTGTACAGTCGTGGCCAAAAGTTTTGAGAATGACACAAATATTAGTTTTCACAAATTTGCTGCTCAACTGCTTTTAGATCTTTGTTTCAGTTGTTTCTGTGATGTACTGAAATATAATTACAAGCACTTCATACATTTCACAGGCTTTTATCGACAATTACATGACATTTATGCAAAGAGTCAGTATTTGCAGTGTTGGCCCTTCTTTTTCAGGACCTCTGCAATTCGACTGGGCATGCTCTCAATCAACTTCTGAGCCAAATCCTGACGGATAGCAACCCATTTTTTCATAATCACTTCTTGGAGTTTGTCAGAATTAGTGGGTTTTTGTTTGTTCACCCGCCTCTTGAGGATTGACCACAAGTTTTAAGATTTGGGGAGTTTCCAGGCCATGGACCCAAACTATCAACGTTTTGGTCCCCTAGCCACTCAGTGATCACTTTTGCCTTATGGCACGGTGCTCCATCGTGCTGGAAAATGCATTGTTCTTCACCAAACTGTTGTTGGATT
Organism: Garra rufa; assembly: GCF_049309525.1. Lineage (NCBI taxonomy): Eukaryota > Metazoa > Chordata > Actinopteri > Cypriniformes > Cyprinidae > Garra > Garra rufa. Next base: position 7,131,257 of record NC_133377.1, read on the forward strand.
GTTGGTAGAAGTTGCTGTTGGAGGGTGTTTTGGTACCATTCTTTATTCATGGCTGTGTTTTTGGGCAAATTTGTGAGTGAGCCCACTCCCTTGGATGAGAAGCAACCCCACACATGAATGGTCTCAGGATGCTTTACTGTTGGCATGACACAGGACTGATGGTAGCGCTCACCTTTTCTTCTCCGGACAAGCCTTTTTCCAGATGCCATTACTGAGCAAGCTCTGCACTGGTGGCACTCCGATCCCGCAGCTGAATCCTCTTTAGGAGACGATCCTGGCACTTGCTGGACTTTCTTGGACGCCCTGAAGCCTTCTTAACAATGCAGTGGAAAGTTTTTTTTTCGGGATTAAGTTAATTTTCATGACAAAGAAGGACTATGCAATTCATCTGATCACTCTTCATAACATTCTGGAGTATATGCAAATTGCTATTATAAAAACTTAAGCAGCAACTTTTCCAATTTCCAATATTTATGTAATTCTCAAAACTTTTGGCCACGGCTGTACATTTTTTTTTATTTTGCCTAAATATCTTCTTTTTTTCATTTAGTACTGCCCTTCAGAAGCTATAAAAGACACTTACATTTCCCAGAAACATACCAGAACCTTGTGTAATAGTTGAATATAAGTACTTCAGTTGTCCTCAGTGTGAAAAGATAGATCTCAAACTCATACAGTCATTGTTGGAAAGGGTTCAAATACACAGAAATGCTAAAAAAAACGAAGAATTTGTTAGATCTGATGGACTTTTCTGAACAACAGCAGGAAGTTTAACTGTTCAAGACAAACAACAACTATCACTAAACAAAAGAAACAGCCGTGGATCATTCAGGTAACAACAGTATTAAAAATCAAGTTTATGTAAACTTTTGAACAGGGCCATTTTTTCATAAATACAACTTGTGGACAATATGTAAACGTATTTTATGTGAAATACCATATTCAGATCAGTACTAAATAAAAAATACTATGCATTTTGTATGATCCTTCTTATTTTGGTAAAATAATTCACATTTTGCAGATTCTGTGTATGTAAACTTTTGACTTCAACTGTATATACACGTGTGTGTGCTCTAAAAATCTGAGGGAACAACAAGAGTATGACGCAAGTTGGATTGAATCAAACATCTGTAAAAAAAAAAAAAAAAGCAAAACAATGGAAAACAAAAATAGAGAATTGGTCCTGAGAGGTCGTTACTTACAGCCATCATGCATTAATTAGATCTTCAACTGATTAACAGTAATTACTCCATCACCTGCTTGACGACATTAACAACAGTTCTACATTTATGTTGTCAAACCAACAGGGTTGTGCAAACAGCGCATGTGCACCATCAGTTGAAAATGAAGACTATTAGAGTATGTTTGAGAAAATACTATTTCAGTCTTTCTACTTCAGAATAAGATTTAATTCAATATGTTAATTGTTATTTTGGTTGTAATTGTTTGTGAAATTTACTAGTATTACCTCACGGTTTGGTCATTCACCAGGATGTGTGGCCAAACTGTAGATATTCGGATGTAAACAACAGCATAGATTGCATGTTTAATGTACTACTGAACACTACCTGAATCTTCTATTTTATGCTGTCTAAACCACAGAAAAAAACGTGTAGAAGCTGCTAAATCATATAGAGAAGGACTTGGTTAGCAGAAAAAGGTGCATTAGATTAAGTTAATAGTTAATAGGTGGTAAAGATGCGTACAAGCATTATTAATTAAGATATTAGCCCAATAGTTCACCTACCTGAAATTATAAATTATAAGAACCCTTGTTGGCAATCACAGAGGTCAGACATTTCTTGTAGATGGCCACCTGGTTAGCACACATCTCAGGAGGGATTTTGTCCCACTCCTCTTTGCAGATCCTCTCAAAGTCATTAAGGTTTCAAGGCTGACGTTTGGCAACTCAAACTTTCAGCTCCCTCCACAGATTTTCAATGGGATTAAGGTCTGGAGACTGGCTAAACCACTCCAGGACCTTAATGCGATTCTTACTGAGCCAGTCCTTTGTTGCCTTGGCCGTATGTTTTAGGTCATTGTCAAGCTGAAATAAACATCCACAATCCATTTTCAAGGCCCTGGCTGATGGAAGGAGGTTCTCACCCAAGATTTGACGGTACATGGCTCCACATCTATCATCCCTTTGATGCGGTGAAATTGTTTTGTCCCCTTATCAGAAAAACACTACCAAAGCATGTTTCCATTACCATATTTGACAGTGGGGATGGTGTTCTTGGGGTCATAGGCAGCATTCATTTTCCTCCAAACACGGCGAGTTGAGTTGATGCCAAAGAGCTTGATTTTGGTCTCATCTGACCACAACACTTTCACCCAGTTCTCCTCTGAATCATTCAGACGGGCCTGTACATGTGCTTTCTTGAGCAGGGGGACCTTGCGGGCGCTGCAGGATTTCAATCCTTCACAGCGTAGTGTGTTACCAATAGTGTTCTTAGTGACTATGGTCCCAGCTGCCTTGAGATCATTGACAAGATCCTCCTGTGTAGTTCTGGGCTGATTCCTCACCGTTATCATGATTATTGAAACTCCACGAGGAGCCCCAGACAGAGGGAGATTGACAGTTATTTTGTGTTTGTGTTTTGTGTTCTATTTGTGAATAATCGCACCAACTGTTGTCACCTTCTCACCAAGCTGTTTGGCGATGGTCTTGTAGCCAATTCCAGCCTTGTGTAGGTCTACAATCTTGTTCCTTGGACATCTCTTTGGTCTTGGCCATGGTGGAGAGTTTGGAATCTGATTGATTGATTGCTTATGTGGACAGGTGTGTTTTATACAGTTAACAAGCTGATATTAGGAGCTTTAAGAGAGTGCTTCTAATCTTGCTTTAGCCAGAAATCTTGCTGATTGATAGGGGGTTAAATACTTATTTCACTTATTAAAATGCAAATCAGTGTATCATTTTTTTAAATGCGCTTTTCTGCATTATTTTTGTTATTGTTGTTATTCTGTCTCTCACTGTTCAGATAAACCTACTGTTAAAATTATAGGCTGATCATAGACTTAAATTGTCCTTTTTGCATGGTGTTTCATCTGTGGTTCTTTTGTGCAGCATGACTGTTCTTCAAAAAAAAAATCTGCATTCCATAGAAAAATACCTGCAGAAGGGTTCGGAATGGCATGAGGTTGAGTAAATAATGACATGACCTGGATTTTTTGGGGACCTGCACCTATTAACTTCAGGAGATAGTGTCAGACACTGAATATAACATGGGACAGGTTTTGTTTTAGTCTCTGTGAATGTTATCAGACAAAAGTAAGCCAGAGATTTATCACTAAAGCGAAGCAGCAGTGACAGTGATCTGCTGTGTTGGCAAGACTTGTGCAGGCCTCACATCTCCTCATCCTTTATTGAGCCTTCACGGCGACGGGTAAACAGCAGTGTTGTGATTGAGTCGGTACAGAAGATCCCCAAGTCTGACGTTTTTGTCGCTCAAGTTCCTGACAGCGACCATTAGGCAAAATGAGAACATTAGTGCCTTTCCAAGAGCCGGTCCGGATGACAAATGTTAGAGCTAAAAAACTGTCTTCGCATCCTGCAGGTTTCCTCAGTTTATTAAAAGAAATGATTATTACTTCTGAATGCGATTACGCCACATGGATATTGTGTTCCAGATGGCTCGGCCGGTCTCCATGGATACAGGGTGCTATGTAACCAGGGGGTGGTGGGTGTTCTTGGCTTCCTAGTGGAGTGGAAAGGGGAAGAAGAGGCCACGGACTGACGGAAGCAGTTTCACACGCCTGCACACGAGATGGACATCAGACGCAGGAGAGCAGAAGGCTGTAGAAATGAGCATGTACATGCCTGAACACTTCTCAGAGATTCAACAGCATGCGATGACGCAAAAAAACAAACTTTCCTTCTAAGCCACAGGCTTTGAGTAACCATGTCACATAAAAGGGTTCAATATATTTTAAGCTCTATCGACAGACTCAGCATGTTGACTGCTGTGGAAAACAATTTCATGATCCTCATGATCCTCAAGTATAAAGATGTACAAGTACAATAAAAAAAGAATACCAGAAAATATTAGAGAACTATTTACTGTATACTGCCATTCATTTTTTTTTATGCAAGGATAGGCTACATAAAACTCATCAAAAGTGACAGTAAAGACATTAAATTACAAATGATGTCTATTTCAACTATTACATTCATCAAAGAATCCTGAAAAAAAATGTATCATGGTTGCCACAAAAATAGGAAGCAGCACAACAGTTTTCAGCATTGATGATAATAATAAATGTTTCTAAGCAGCAAATCAGCACATTAGAACGATTTCTGAAGGATCATGTGATACTGATGACTGAAGTAATGTAAAATTCAGCTTTGGCATTACAGGAATAAATCACATTTAAATCACATAAAATAGAAAACAGTTATTTTAAACTGTAATAATATTTCACAATATTATTGTTTTACTGTATTTTTGATCAAATAAAGATTTGGTGAGTATAAGAAACTTCATTTAAAGAACATAATCTTAAAAAAAATAATCTTACTGACCCCATATTTTCAAAGTGGTCTACAGTGCCCTCCACCAATATTGGCACCCTTGGTAAATATGTGCAAAGGTAGCTATGAAAATTAATCTGCATTGTTTTTGCTTTAGATCTTTCATTCAAAAAATTAACAAAATTCTAACCTTTCATTGAAGTTAAACAATGGAAAGTAGGGGGGAAAATCTCATTCTGAAATAAATGTTTTTCTCTAGTTCATGTTGGCCACAATTATTGGCACCCAATTATTGCAACGTCCTTTTCCCAAGATAACAGCTCTGAGTTTTCTCCTATAATGTCTGATGAGTTTGGAGAACACCTGACAAGAGATCAGAGACCATTAATTCATACAGAATCACTCTAGAGTCTAGACCCTTCAGATTTCCAGCTCTTCTTTTCAGTTCACCCCACTTATTTTCTATAGGGTTCAGGTCAGGGAATGAGACAGCCATGGCAGAAGCTACATTTTGTGTTCAGTGACACATTTTTGTGTTGATTTTGTTGTTTGTTTTAGATCATTGTCCTGCTGGAAGATCCAACCACGGCCCTTTATAAGATTTCCAACAGAGGCAGTCAGGTTTCGATTTTTTATCTACTAGTAACTGATAGAATCCATGATGCCATGTATCTGAACAAGATATCCAGAAAGAAAAATAGGCCCACAGACTTAAAGATCCAGCAGTATATTTAATTATGGACATGGGGTACTTTTTATCCATTTGCACCAAACCCATCTGGTTATTTTTTATCAGCTTATTTTTAGTTTCAGTTGTCCATTGGAGCCAGTCTTGTTTGAAGTTCCAATCGTGTCTGACAACTGAATATGCTGGAGCTAGGAGGCTTTTTCAACATGTGGTAACGTAAGGGCTGTTTGATTTTCAGGCTTTCTACTAATGCAATTCTCCAGCTGTGATCCTTGGAGAGTCTATGGCCACTCAAACTCTCTTTATCACCATGCATTAGGACGATGTAGACACACGTCCTCTTCTAGGTAGATTTGTAACATTTTTAGTTGATTGAAACTCCTTAATTATTAGGAGTACCAAGAAAATTGTGTCTTGCCTACAATCAAGCATGGTGGTGGTAGCATCATGGTTTGGGGCTGCATGAGTGCTGCTGGTACCAAGTGTAGTACCAAGTAGCAAGTGTCTAACAACCAGCAGCTTTGTGAGGAGTGGAAGAGGATCCCAGCAACAACCTGTGCAGCTCTGGTCAATTCCATTCCCAGGATAATTATGGCAGTGCCAGAGAACAGTGGTGCTAACACAATATATTGACACTTTGGACAAAGTTCACTTAGGGTGTACTCACTTTTGTTGCCAGCTATTTTGACAATAATGGCTGTATGTTGAGTAATTTTCAGGGGACTGCTATACAAGCTGCACATTGACTACTCTAAAATATATCCACGTTTCATTTCTATAGTATTGTCCCTTGAGAAGATATATTAAAATGGTTGCTGAAATGAGGGGTGTACTCACTTTTGTGAGATACTGTATATTGAAATAAAATTAATATAAAAAAGAATATAGTTAATTAATTAATTAAGACTTAAGCCTATTTTTCTTTCTGGATATTAAGACTTAATTAATTAATTAATTTTGGGAAACAAAATGCACCTTTTAAACAGGCATAAATTACAAACACATTACTGTAAATATAATTTGTTTTCTTTTTACAAACTGAGGGATGAGTTTCAAGTTATTTTCTGCAGTAATTCAACCTGAAACATTCTTTCATATGGTCATGTACAGTATAAGTAAACTACAAACCACAGACAATGAGAACATTCCATGTCAGCTTGTATTTAGTCCACTTGCTGCTGTAGCCTGGAAGTTATTTCCCATCTGCTAAAAAAAATGTAATAAACACAACCTAACACAGACAGATTGATCCTCATGTAAATTCCAGAGAGAGGTCACAGCACAAAGGCAAGGGCAATGTTAAGGATACAATCTGTGCAGTGCAAAGATCTTCCTGTTCTGACAGATAACAGTGAAAATGGCTTTTGTCACTAATGGTTGAATCACTTTAATAACAAAAGAAATTAGATGTTATAAGATATTTGCTACGCCCTTCTGTGTTTTCGCACCTGCATCTAATAACCACATTTGCATGAAATTTCATTGAAAAGCGAGAAACCAGCCCACTCTCCTGCAAGCTGTTTTAGATTTTAAGATGAGGTATTTTCTGCGAGGTGTTCCCACAAACAAACACACAGAGTGATAGAGAGAAGCATCTATGATGACACTTTCCTTTAGTGAACCAGAACTAATTATTGAGTGGCAAAGTTGATTATCTGGCAATATTCTCCACACAGTGTAGGAGTGATAAGCAGCACATCTGGGAGATCTTATCCGGTCCCATCGGGCTATGAAATGACTCTCCGCTTCATGTGAAGGCAATCATTGCACATTTCATACACCTGCACACTCTTAACACATTTCTAAGTCTCTCTATAGCAGACCCTTTCACTAGAGTCAAGACTCCTATTACAGTTTTTCTCAATTGCTAAAACACTACAACCAGTCTTTTGAACTAAAATTTCAAAACTATAACGCCATTTTTGAAAAAGCACACCCATTTCCCTAAACTATAAACACTATTCCTAGCTTTGACACATGAGTTATATTTGGTGAACTGTTACTGCAAAACTCTACACACAAATCCCTACATTTCTCAGTGCTTACACCATGTGGTCATTTAGAAAGCACAAGCATTCAATATTGTTCACTCAAGTCTGCGAAGAAGAAGGAGGACGACGACGACAATGTGGAAGAGACAGAGGAAGAGAAAGGGCAAGAAAACAAGCAAACAATTTAGCCTGTGATGCTGAAGAGGTTCTTTGGCCTATCCCAGACCAAAGACAGGATGCTGGGAAGAATAATTATTTTTGTTGTTGTTTGCTGTTTTGTACTGTACTCTACAGTACATTAAATTAAGGAATAAAACACTTGCAAATGCATACATTTGTTGTGTTAATCATGTGAAAAGTTTTTTTATTTGTATTGTTTTCGTAGTATTGTTTTGAATGTATCTCATCAGTGTGTAAAACTGTGTTGTAGTGTGTGTGTTTTTGAGGATTTGTGTGTCATGTCTGAGAGCAAAGTTTGGTTTTTCAGCAAGATTGAGTTGTTTTGAGTAGAGAGCTTCATTTTGACCTCAATATAGGAAGTTTGGGGAATTGAGTTAGGAGTTGTGGATTTGTGTTTAGAGTTTCGTAATTAAGAGGCATAATTTCAAGAAATGTGTTTAAGCAATTGAGAAAAACTGTCATATGCCAAGAGAGATGTAAAACATAGAGAGGCTGTAGGGGCAAGTTAATATGCCACGGTCTAAAACACACTTACAGTCGAGGTCACAAGTTTACATACCCCTTTTAGAATCTGCAAAATGTTATGCATGTTATTGTTTATTTAGCACTGAACTGAATGAGATATTTAACATAAAATACATATGTTTACATATAAGTTCACAGGAGAAAACAATAGTTGAATTTCTAAAAATTACCCTGTTCAAAAGTTTACATCCCTTTGATTGTTAATACTGTGTTTTTACCTGAATGACCAACAGCTTTTTTGTTTAGCGACAGTCGTTTATGAGTCCCTTGTTTGTCTTGAACAGTTAAACTGCCTGTTGTCTGTATTTCAGATTTTTGATATTTTAGACATTCAACACTTGAATGATAACTGGTTTCTACTGTAAGTCAAACACAGCTAATATCAAATAGCAGGTCATGCTTCATCACTGTGATAAAATAATAGCTATTGGCTATATAACAACTTCCTTTCAATACTAAATGTCAACACAGGGAATAAAAATGCATTCTGTAAGCAATTTCACAGGGTATTTAAATAGGTGTTAAAACTTCATAAAGGACTGACTTTGGAATACATGATCACACAGCATATAAACAAAGGGAAATGGCTGATGAAGAAAACACTGAAGAAAAATAAAAATAGTATAAAAGATGAATGGGACTGGCTGTGAACTCAGCGACACAAGGGCAAAGCGCAGACAGTCGGTGTATTTTATTCAAGGTCGGGTGAGCGTCTTCGCTTGGATTTTATCAATGGTTATGAGCCAATAAACCTTGAACTTGGCTTTGTAATGTTTCTGAAGAAGCATTTTGTTTATGATTATGGAGTTTTATGGAACACCCTAAGCATGAGTCAAAATGGCATTTATATGAGATTGAGAACCATTTTGCATTTCTGCAAGGGGAGACTGACAAATGTACAGGGATATATGGCTCTTATTTTATGAACACAATATCTAGAGGAATAATCAATCTCCATTGCCCTCAGCAACCCGTGGCAGCGCTCAAGGAGATATATCTGTGAGGAAAGTCCACAGAGACAACAAGCAAACAACCTACTCCACTTATACAAAAAAAGAAATTCTGATTTTAAGTTGACATGACAGTTTTCATAACTGTGGTGATTTGGCCATGATCTGACACCAACAGCAGTACCAAAGAAGGGCGGCACTTACAACTCCTGCTATAAAGACAATATTATTTAAACCTATTACTATTAACATTTATTTTATCCCACAATTCTGATTTTTTTCTTGCAAATGCAAGTTTATATCTCCTAATTCAGACTTTATAACTTGATGCAACTCAAAAATAGTGAGTTTGTCAATTCAGAGCAAAAGTGTGAGTTATAAACTCCTATTCTGAGCTGTAGTGGGAAAGAGAGAATAACGAGTTTTTCCTTATTATAATTGTGAGATATAATCTCAGAAATGTGAGAATACAGTCAGAATTTTTAAATGTAAAATCAAATTTACCTTTTTTCTTAAATTCACAGTAGACTGTTTCTTGAAAACCACCCACAAAAACACTATCCCTGTTTCAGATCTATCCCACTATCTAACGTCAATTTCGTTGAAAAACAGTGCTTATTACTGGGTGACAAGGTCTTGTCATATGAGGCGAGCATTTTGAAAATGACAACTAATCAATATGATCTATAATCTTTTTAAATCTAACTATTTTGTACCATATTTATTTATATCTCTTCCGGGGTTTCTGCAACCACGATGTGTGTGCATCCCGAATGTTTTCAAACCTATAATTGGTCTATTAAAGTGTCTTTGGGGTTTCCATGTTTTCTACAAAATAAAAATGGGAAATTGAGGGTGTTTGACATCATTGGCAGGCGACGCAATGACATGGCCTGTTACACTAGTTAAAAATTCTTATTTCTCTGGATTTAAACAATCTTTAAAACATTTGAAATAATGCAAGTACACCTTAACATTTTAATAAAAAAATCTTACGTATTGTGCCTTTGAATCCCTGAACTATTTTTTATAGCCAAATATAAAGTTAAATGTAAATGTCAAAAAAATGTCTAGTTTCACTACCTGTATTTTGTGTAAATGTATCTGTTCAAGTTTTGTGCAATCAAGGTAATTGTGAAAGACATCTTTTTATTAACTCTGGTATTGCTCCTTATGAAACAAAGTCTTTATTTTGTTTTTGGGGTTCACTAGAACATGCTCTCATGCTTGGTGGTTCAAAAGATGCATTCATTTTCGCATAATTTACATTATTACAATAGCTTTCTCCCCAGGCTGGCACAAATGGCTCGATTAGCTCTGGGTTTGATAAAGGTCCACCTTCCGAAAAATGTGTTGTGATTGGTTAGCAGTCCCACTGCGTTTCAGTCCTGCCATGCCCCTTCCCAAAGTTCTGTGTACAACTGCGCAAGCTAGATTAAATTGCTTCTTACATTTTAAATATGAATATTTTTTATACAAAAACACATCGGATAGAGCCTTTTATTTATTATGCCCAAACCTACACACCACACACTGGCTAATATTCAAAAAGTGAAAAAGCAATAGAACCCCTTTAAATAGCCTCAATGTTGTTATTTGTGTTAACATCTAGTACTGTAGCACCTCTACTCTTTTCATAAAGCTAGCCTGACTGTGGTTGAACTTTAAATTATGAGTACTGAGTATGAGTTTCAAACAATCTTCCCCAACACAGCTACATCATCCATCATCCACAGCACTGATGTGTGTTTGTGTGCACACTTGCCTCTACGCCCTTAGTCTCTTATTCATTGTTCTCACATTAACACTTGGATAATTGTGTCTATCACTTTGCAGTGTAAATAGTTTAATGAGAGGAAGCCGTCTCTCTCACATTCACACTCTGTCTCGGGTTCTTACACTCCATCTAAACTGCTAGCGACACGACACGGCCAACTGAAACGCTAGCTCACGGCGTTGATGGGCTCTTTCACCCACACTGAGAGGAGCCGCAGACACAGTCTGGCGGTGAGGAGAGATGAAGTCCCTTGACACTCTCTCACGCTCCACTAAAGCAGGTTTCAGCGGGAAATCAATCCCTATCCCTCTCTCTGGGAATTCACTGCCATGTTTATCCTCTCTCCACCTGAATGACTGGGAGCTTATCGGTCTGCCTGAAGAGTCCACACCGCTGAGCAAAAATATTCGCTATTACTGGCACTTTTGTAAAAGGAGATATGTAGAGTGTGATACTTATTTCATTTTTGTTATTCAAAGGACCCTTGCATTTATGTCTGAAATAGCCCTTAGGTATAGGTATATAAGACATGGTACGCAGTTTAATGTGTTGAAGATGTGTTAATGTGTTTGTCAGAGCAAATAAATTAACTCTATAATGAACTCTGTATATGTTTACATAAGCAGATGTTAAATGGCCAGCAGTTTTGAGATCAGTTGTACTATAAAACTTGACCTATATTCAGGGGTTTCATCAAATATACACTACCTGCCAAAAAATTTTAACAGTAAGATTTTTTTATGTTTTTTCAAAAATAAATTAAAGATTTCTGAGGTATCACGTGACTGGAGTAATGACGCTACAAATTCAGCTTTCAGATCACAGGAATAAATTACATTTTAAAATGTATTCTTATAGAAAGCAGCCATTTTAAATACTAAAAATATTTCACAATATTACTGCTTTTGCTGTACTTTGGATCAAATAAATGCAGGCTTGGTGAGCAGAAGAGACTTCTTTAAACAAAAAAAAAAACAAATGAAAATCTTACTGGTAGTGTATATATTTATCATTTTTTATTTTCATAACTCCAAATTGTGATAGATGTAGTAATTGTAGTGGAAATTATTTGTGCATCCCTTTTCAGCTTAGATAATGTATATTTTTATAAATACTTTGCAGTGTAGCCACTGGAACTTATGGTCTTATAGCCCTTTCCTGACTTGTGAGCAGCCACAATGTGCAGCCACAGGTCCTCAGTGAGCTCCTTTTTCTTAGCCATGACTGTCTACAAACCAACAGCAGAGAGCTTCTGTTTTTCACCTGTTGAGTTGATTAAAACAGCTGTTCCCAATGAATCAGGGTAATTAGGATTCTTTAGAACAGCTTGGACTATTTGGAATGGTATAGAACTTTGGATTTTCCCACAGACTGTGACAGTTTGCAAAGGGTATGAATAATTTTGGATAAAATATATATTATATATATATATTTGTCATTTTATCTAAGCTGTTTTTTTTATAATAAAGCTATTTATAAATCTAAATATAATATAATTAAAATATTTGGTGGAAAAACTTAAACTTATTAAAAACAAGAAATGTTGCCTTGGATGGAACTGGAACTTGAAGCTCAAATAAATATTGAAATTAACATTAAAACGAACATTGAAAATATAAAAATAAAATATATATTTTACTTTAGTTGTAATAATTCAAGTTTTATTTTAGTTGCATTCAAAAGTTAGTTGCATTCACACATCAGGACTCATATTTCATCTCAAGCTCTACACTGCTGTCTCCTTGATTATAAGGAAAGGAAAGGAAAGGAAAGGAAAGGAAAGGAAAGGAAAGGAAAGGAAAGGAAAGGAAAGGAAAGGAAAGGAAAGGAAAGGAAAGGACAGGACAGGACAGGAAAAATAGGAAGAAAAAAAGCAGGACAGTGGGACGGTCATAATTTGTGGCAAAATTGATATACTTTACATAGTTTTCTGGCTGTATGCAAGGGGGAACGAAATAAATTAAATCTTTATATAAAAGTAATTTAAAGTAAATTTTTCCTATAGAAATCAATGCCGTTGCATAATTATACATTGACTTTTTTTGTTGCTGTGTTAGTTTGTTTGTTTTCTTCACCTATTTAATTAAACTTAAGTAATGCTGACTATAACATTCATGATCATATTTGCAGTTAATAAGTCAATAGCAGCAGTTTTAACCAAAGTGACATGCAGTAGGCTATGTTAAAGTGCCTTATTATAGTGGCAGTCCCTCGGAGCAACCCCAGGACTGGTACCATGCTCAAGGGCATGAAGGTAATTGCTCATGGACCACTAGCTGAAAACATCTCCCAGCAACAAAAATAGCTACTTGCTCTTTCGCATTTGTGCTCAAAAGTGTATAACTCTATTCATAGTTTGTTAAAAATAACAACAAATTATGCATCTATTACCTAATAATTGTTGTCCACACACACAAAAAAGACATTTTGTCATTATTACTCACCCTCATGTTGTCCCAAACTTGTAAAACGTACTTTCTTCTGTGGAGAAAAAGATATTTTGAAAAACCAAACCATTTCAGTTTCCAAGCTCCATTGTATTTTTGTTCATATAATTGAAGTCAACGTGAACCAAAACTGTTCAGCTACCAACATTCTTCAAAATATCTTTTTATGTTCCACAAAAGAAAGAAACTCATACAGGTTTGTAGAGAAGTAATGATGCACCCCGAGCTGGTAGAAAATCGATACTAATGTGTGACGATTCAGGTCGGTTGAGATGTTAAACGAATCATGATACAATTTAAGGTGGGAGTTTATATGAATGCATCTAAGGGGAACTGACTGTCTTCAGAAAAGTTTAGATGACATTTTCTTTTCATCTTGCCTTTGTAAAATGCACAATAAAGTAGTGTTTATACGCACAGTGCTGCTTTGTTTACAGCACTACCCAAGGAAACGCAATATTGCTGCTGGTCCATATGCGCCACCTGCTGTCAGAAGCCCCTTTCACACATAGTCTTTACAGGTAAATTACTGGTAAATTACAGTTAAGAGATCATGTGTGAACAAGACTTTTTCAAAAATACTGGTAAATTTGCTCTGGCAATTTACTGGTATGACGATCTGTAACATTTCCAGTAAATTACCGGTAATGTGTTCTATGTGAATGAAGATTACGGGTATGAGCATGTAGAACGCACTGACAAATGAAGTCTGCTTTGTTCCAGATTTGCCAGTCACAGCATTCTTATGAATATAATGTGATTTCTTTGAGCTGTTTACAAAGTTCTGCTTTTTTTTTTTTTTTTTTTGCGGTTAGTTTTCAATGTGAATATGTGCTAGATGGACATCTTTCATCATCATCAGCGCTGAGGCTTTGCAGTGTTAGTTTTGTTGATGTATAATGTCAATATCTGGGAGTAAGAGAAGAGCAATGGATAAATTTGACAACGCAAAAGAGAACTAAGTTTGGTGCGATTTTCTGAGCGCACACACAAAGTCTTGCAAAGCACATGAATACTCCTTCACGTCGCATCAACTGAGAAATACACACAAAAAGTTATGTCAAATTGTCCATTTAGATGAATATTCACGTAAACACAGGCGATTACGTCTTAAGTGAACGTAAACAGTAGGAAGAATATCAGATGTGTTCAGTACACTGTATCCGTGCATTCAGTTTTAAAGATACAGCAGCCTAATTTAGTTGCTATTGACAACTAAATTAATTTAGTCATTGATGTTAATCAAGCAACAAATGAAAGACAGAAAATCTGCTCTTACGGGGGCAGCCGTTACCTAATGGTTAGAGAGTCGGACTTGTAACCCGAAGGTTGCAGGTTCGAGTCTCAGGTCCGGAAGGATTGTAGGTGGGGGGAGTGAACTGCTCTCCGGGCGCCACATCAATAGCAATATGGCTGCCCACTGCCCCGGGTGTGTGTTCACAGTGTGTGCTAGTGTTCACTACTGTGTGTGTGCACTTGGATGGGTTAAATGCAGAGCACAAATTCCAAGTATGGGTCACCATACTTGGCCTCACATCATGTCCTTTCCTTTCCTCTTGACTGAATCACTTTAGTAGCCCTAATAAAGAATAATCTAACTTTATACCTAGTGAAGGATCTGAGGATCCTCAAATGCAAACTGTGTGTGTTTTGCTTCAAGAGAGCAACCATACATTTGTGTTGTTTTACTTTCTTTTTTTAAATATTCTTCATTTATTCTTCATTCATTTATAATTATCATTTAATCATTTTATTATTCCATTTAATGATAATCATTTATAATAATCATTATAGTCACTTATGTATCCATTTCATTGATTCATTAATTGATTAGTCATTTATATTATGTTATATTATTGTTGTTTTTTATATTTTTTTTTTCCATTGTTGTTTAGTCTTATGACTGTGTGGTTTCATGGCCTGTTTGTCTTCATGAATAAGAGATATGAAGGAATGGTTATGAACCTCAAGGTTTATGGGATGCTGTTTTAATGCAGTTTGGTATAACAAAACTTGTTGGATTTGTGTTTCTCAGCAAAGTCTGAGCAGTGAGACATACGCAACTAAGACTATTCAATAAACTCTGCTCCTTTTTACCATCATCACTTCGTCTCCTGCTTCTGCTCTTCACTTTCACTGGTTTTTCATCAGTAAAGTTCTTGGCTGACAGAAGACTGTTAATAGTGTTTTGGGTATTTTGGGTACCAGACAAGACCTCCTGTTTACAGGGTTTGGATTAGACTACTCTGCTGATGATTTGTTCTGTTACTGGACAAACTGATATTTTCTGATGGGATCTGGCATCCGGGGCTGGATCATAATTGTCTAGGCATGGAGACAGCGATCTAACAATATAAATAAATATGTCAGCTTGAAAGAATGAAGAATGTGGTAAACAGGTTGTTATAAAGAATGCATACTTAGCCTACATAACTACTGGTATTTAAAGGGATACAGTAGTTCACCCAAAAATGAAAATGTGTTTATCTGCTTACCCCCCTAGGGCATCCAAGATGTAGGTGACTTTGTTTCTGTCACGTATCTGGTCTATCTCATCATGAACTCTTGCACACACATTCTGGACTGCAATCCCCATAAGCCACTGCACCAATCACTGCACACATCTGTTCCTCGTTTTCCACTGAACTGATTGCTGCACACACCTGTTTCAAATTTACCCACATGCATTTAAGCCACTCACACACACAGCCACCTTGCGAAGTCTTATTGTTCCTATGGTCGTAATTCTAAGCGTTTATCTCTGTGTTGGATTCTCTGTGTATGACTCTGGACTGTGTACCCCGTTGATGATTCCTGCTTCCTGCCATTGCGTCCATTGCATGTCTATCGAACTGTTTCCCGGATTACCTACGTTGTTCCTGTTTTCTGGTGATTATTCTTGCCTGTCGACACTTCTCAATAAAGCCTTGCAAATGGATCCGCACGTCTCTGACTCCTCCCTGTGACAGTTTCTTTAGTAGAACACAAACAAAGATTTTTAACTCAAACCGTTGCAGTCTGTCAGTCATATAATGGCAGTCAATGGTTACCAAATCTTTAAGAGTAAAAAAAAACAAAACATGCACAGACAAAACCAAATTCAACCCTGCGGCTTGTGATGATTGATTGAGGTCTTAAGATACAAAACGGTCTGTGCAAAAAACTGAAAAGTATTTATATCATTATTTACCTCTGATCCATTGCAACGTTCTACTCTCCTGAGCGCATTCCCAACAGGTGGTGCATGATGCGTTAACGTTATCTGCCATAGTAGATGTAAGCGCAGAAGCAATCAGCCGTGCGTATACATCAATCATTGTCTACATAGTGCATATTGGCCTCTCAAAATGGTAATTACTTGTGCTTATCCTGATTCTGGCAACCAATTAAAAACTAAAAGATTACGTTTCCTTGTGCAAACTCATCTGGGAGTGTTGACTTTTCACTGACTACATTGCCAGCGCACACTGACGCATCACGTGAACGTGAACATACTGATGAATGTTAGGCAAATAATGATATAAATACTGTTCAGTTTCTTGCACAGGCCGATCGTTATGTGTCTTAAGACCTCAGTGTATCGCCACAAGCCGCAAGGTTTAAATTGGTTTTGTCTGTGTATGTAATTTTTTACTTTTAAAGATTTGGTATCCATTGACTGTTATTATATGACTGACAGGCTGCAACAATTTGAGTTAAAAATCTTCGTTTGTGTTCTACTGAAGAAACAAAGTCACCTACATCTTGGATGCCATGGGGGTACGCAGATAAACATCCAATTTTCATTTTTGGGTGAACTATCCCTTTAAATCTAATTTTGTTAAAAAATTGTGAGAAAATCGTATCGTAAAATCAGTACTGTGAATCGTATCACATCGTGAGTTGAGGGAATTGTTACATCCCTAAAGGTTTGGATCTACATAAGTAAATGACAACATTGGAAATATGTGCTCCTATATACATATCTGCAAAACTGAAAAAAAAAACATACCTATATGTAAGAATCACTGCAGTTTCCAGATAAAATGAACACTAATGGCAGTAAAACTCTTACAACTTACAACTTTTACAACTTTATACAAAAAGTATGATTTACAGGTGCAGAGTTTAGATTAATAAAGCCTAATGAAACTACAGATAGCACATCTGCATTAACATATGCATTTTTATGACTTCTGTTAACACTATGGGATAGGTTTAGAGTTGGATTTGGTGTAGGAGATATTTTTAGCACGATAGAGCATTAACCTTTAGTGACACTCCTTTGAATTTTAAACAGTTGCAATATGTACCTCAAGCAGCGTAATAAAAACGCAGCAATACGTGCCTCTATCATCGTAATAAAAACGTGCCACGGTCACATATTAAACGTGTGTTTTAGCCCCACTCTGGACAGTTCACTATGAAGCTGTCGAGAAACATGAAGGTACGTAATTACAGTGTTGCAGAAATGTATATAGAGGCACATTTTCATGAGCCTGGGTTAGTAAATGATGATAGATTATTAATTTCTGGCCGAACTATCCATTTATGGCAGGTAAAGTTCGCTATGCATTTGCAGGTTAAAAATGACAGAGTAAGACAGACAAAGTGCTAAGAACTGGGACAGCACAACAAATGGACTTGAGACAGTCTCTCTCTAATGCTGGACAGGGCACATTGATAGTCCTCATTAGAAGTCTGCAATCTGGACCGCACATCAACACTAGATCATTAAAAACCAGCCCTCAGTCCACATGCTCACTTACATCACAAGTACCTACAGAAGGCCCGTGTAAATTATTCACGATGATAAATACTCTCTGAGGATGACATGAAGCAAAGGAAATTATCACAATCTCCCAAAAATCACCTTCAGGCAAAACTTGTTCTTGACTGGAAGCAGCAGGTAATGACACAGCAGAGGAAAGGACCTGAATGAGACACCTGTTCTAATTAGACATCTCTTCCCCAGGCTCCGAAACGAGAGGCGGCGGTCACGACGTCTGCCCGTCAAGTTCAAACCACGCTGGGCGCCTAATGAAGCATGCTGACCGCCGCACATCTGTCCCACTGTTTCCACAAACACTCAGTGCACTCTGGGAAATGTAGTTCATACATGACCTATACGCCCATCTGCGGGGTGAAATATGCTCAGCGCTGTCGAAATCAAGGTGACTTTGAAGGTGGCCCCGAGCCAACAGAACTTCCTTATATTAATCGAAGCATTCTGTTTTATTGAGCCATTAAAATCCCCATGAATGTCAGAGAAAGAACTGAGAGCATGACTCACTGAAAGTCAGCCCTCTCCTGCGGGGGTCTTTGGCAAGGGAGGGGGCCGTCAGATGGGGAAGCAGAGCATCTGTTCCCCCTCCCCAGAAACAGGTTCAGCTCAGGACAATATGGATGAGGAGAGTGGAGGCAGGTAATGATTGTGGTGGCTGAAGGATTTTGGAGAGTGCTGGTTCTCAGACTCATATACTGGGTTTTATGAGGTTGTGATGATTCCAGCCAGCTTCATTACGCTTAATGGAATCTATTTCCCTCAAAACAGCTCATTGCAATTGCACAGTTCAGAACAGCTTGCATCATACCAAAAACACTGTATGATTTTTGAAGCTCATACTGGCATTTTCTTAGCAAGGTCCAAATTGCAGATTTAATGCAGCTTCAAAGGGCTCTACACGATCCCAGCCGAGGAATAAAGGTCTTATTTAGCAAAACGATTGTCATTTTCTAAAAAAAAAAAAAAAAATGTATGTACTAACTTTTTAACCACAAATGCTGGGTTCATGTGGGGCCTTTGAAGCTGCACTGAAACTGACAGACATGAACATCTTAGATGACATCCCTGCATTAAACAATTGTCTTATTTTTGTTATCATTAATGTACATTTAATGTAATATACATGTTATATTTTGTTATTTAGTTCATGTTTATCGCAAAATTTTAGTGTAATGTGAGTTTGTGTTTCAAGTACATTGTTGTTATGTGAACATTATATCATATCATGTATTGAAATATACAATTATGTTCTAAAATATTCAAGCATCAATGTGCCATCTTGCTTAACCACAAACAATGTCACTGTATTTTACAGTGAATTTCTGGCAACCAAAGCTGCCAGGTTTTTTTTTTTTACAGTAAATTTATTAGAGCAAACAAGCTCTGAAAGGGATAGTTCATCCAAAAATGACCCTCAGGGCATTCAATATGTAGTTGACTTTGTTTCTTTAGTAGAACACAAACAAAGACTTTAACTCAAACTGTTGCGGTCTGTCAGTCATATAATGGCAGACGTGTGAACGCGCTCATGATAGTTGGACATTATGGTGGATTAGAGGTAAAACAAATATATAAATACATAAATACTGTTCAGTTTCTTGCACAGACAGATTGTTTGGTGTCTTAAGACCTCAATGTATCGTCACGAGCCGCAGGATTTAATTTGGTTTTGTCTGTGTATGTTTTTTTTTTACTGTCAAAGCCATAGATCCCACTGACAGCCATTATATGATTGACAGACTGCAACGGGTTGAGTTAAAAATCTTTCTTTGTGTTCTATTGAAGAAACAAAGTCACCTACATCTTGGATGCCCTAGGGGTAAGCAGATAAACATCATTTTCATTTTGGGGTGAACTATCCCTTTAAATTTACAGTAGATAAAACTAGTGTTAATGTTCAAACAACAGACAACACCTTTCTGACAACCACATATCCACAGTTCATATCAAAACAAGTGTATACAAGCTGAAAGGACATGTTGAAACTACAAGAGGGAAACTGTCCATACACTTTGTTCAATTTGTTGAGCCCTGCATTTACTAAAGAATCGTGGTGAAAGCAAATTCATAGTGGTTATAAATTATGAATGCTGAATGTACAATTTAGTTTGAACTGTTGATGAAAAATAGCCTGTCAGAAAATGATTACGAAGCACCAAAACCTCATGTTCCATCATTTTTTGCGCCAGCACAAGAATGATAAAATTGAATAAAACATCACTTATGCCAAAAGCTCTTCATTTTGTTTTACTAACAGTCAAAATGTGCCCTGTCTTTCAGGACCTTAAAGGATAACTGTTGCCAAAATGCAACCTGGGCTGTTTTTTACTGTAAATGAGACAAACTTATATCTAAAAGCATAATTACGACAAACGAGCCCTTTTTGAGGTTGACCGTGATTTAGTTTTGTGGTCAGTGGCTGGTGAATGGGAATACTAGGGGCATACATTTGAGCACATCAAAATCGATATTTTTACTAGGACTGTGCAATAAATTGCATGCGATTGTCATGCGTATCTTATCAGTAAAGCCGGTTCTGTGATTAGTAGTAAATCTCCATCACGTGCGTTCAGATGACGCGGTATTTAAAACACTAAGCCGTAGATCACTGAAAAGCTACGCAATATCGCGTTCAAAATCGCGGATGAATCGGAGGATTGCGATGCCGGCTCAGCATCGTGATGTCTATCGGCCATCGGCGATGGACGATGGCATCGTCTATCGACCCAACCCTAGTTTATAGCACTTCCTGATATGTCCCCTTTAACTTCAATTAGTTTAATATACACCACTGTTCAAAAAAAATATTTTTAAATTAATTCTCGTATGCTTAGCAAAGCTGTTTATTTGATTAAAAGTATAAGAAAACACTGAAACGGTAATACTGTGAAATATTATTACAGTTGCACTGTTTTCTATTTAAATATATTTAATCATTACTCCAGTCTTCAGCATCACATGATTCTTCAGAAATCATTCTATTAAGTTTATCTGCTGCTCAAGAAATATTTATCATCATCATCAGTTAAAAAAAAACAGTTGTGATGTTTAATAGTTGAAAAATAGGTTAGACAAAAATGACTTAAAAAATAACTGCTTTTTAAAAACTTCTGTCTTCAAACTTTTAAAATTTATTGTATTTTATTATTACGTATTCATTACAGTAATTTCTGTATTTTTTACTATTTTTTACTCAAGTACAGATTTCATCACCTCGTCAACTTAAGTTTTATAACTGTAACAATTATCCTCTGTGACGGCGAGATGTGTAGAACCCAAGTGCAGTTTATTTACAGTGATGCAAAATCCAAACAAACAATCCAAACGTGAAATCCAAACAACAAACGTAATCCAAACAACGACGAGACTTGACTTGAGAACTTGACAAAGGCTTGACTTGGCATGAATAGACTTGACTTGACTTGATACAGACTTGACTTGAAACAGACTTGATAAACACTCACCAAACAGCAGAATTACAACTTCAATACGCAACAGGGCACAACTGAAACATAAGGCCTACTTATACTGAACAAAGAGGGACACATGACAAGAACCAACCAATGAAAAACAAGGAACAGGACCATAGCAACCAAAGACAACCAATGAGAACTATGGGACCAATTGCAGGAATACATGAGGGCAAGGAAGCAAGACACAACAGCATGAAACAAATACAAAATAAAAGACATGAAAACATGAACATGAAAACCCCAAGACAAAACAAAACCCCACGTTACAATAACATTAAAGAGCACTCCTAATGGACAGATTTTGTCAAGTGAAGTAAACTTGTACAAATATCTTTCACTGAATATACTGGCATGCGAAAGTTTGGGAACCCCTTGCAGAAAATGTGAATAATTATCAAAATAAGAGAGATTATACAAAATGCATGTTATTTTTTTTTATTTTGTACTGTCCTGAGTAAGATATTTTACATAAAAGATGTTTACATATAGTCCACAAGACAAAAAAAATTGCTGAAATTATTAAAATAGCCCCCTTCTTAAAACTGTTTGTGGTTACCTGGATGATCTACAACAGGTTTTTTTTCTTGTTTGTTTTGTGATGGTTGTTCATGAGTCATTTGTTTGTTCTGAACAGTTAAATTGAGCACTGTTCTTCAGAAAAATCCTCCTGGTCCTACACATTCTTCAGTTTTCCAGCATCGTTTGCATATTTGAACCTTTTCCAACAATGACTGTTGATTTTGAGATTCATTATTTCACACTGAGGAATTGAATTTGAAGATCAAGGTAAATTGTACTTAATTTGTCTTCCGGGAAACATGCAAGTATCTTCTGTTGCTTCCGAAGGACAGTACTAAATGGAAAAAAATGATATTTCAACAAAATAAGAAAAATTTGGACATCATCATCCTGTTTAAAAGTTTTCTCTTAATGCATTGTGTTTCCTTCTGGAGCATCAGTGAGTGTTGGAACCTTTTTTTAATAGTTGTGTTTGAGTCTCTCAACTGTCCTCAGTGTGAAAAATGGATCTCAAAATCATACAGTCACTGCTGGAAAGGGTTTCAATATGCAAAAGATGCTGGAAATCTTAAGAATCTGCAGGACCTGGAGGATTTTTCTGAAGAACAGTGCTGTGTTTACTGTTCAAAAAAAAAAAAAAAAAAAAACAAGGAACTCATGAACAACCATCACAAATCAACAGTTGTAGATCATCCAGGTAACCACACACAGTATTAAGAACCCAGGGTTGCTTACATGCATTTTGTATGATCTTTCTTATTTTTTTTAAATTTTCACATTTTCAAAAATTCTGCAAGGGGTTTCCAAACTTTCGCATACCACTGTATAGGGTCACTGCATATGGACCAAGTGTGCAAATGACAACACAGCTGTAATGTCAGTGATGGCTAAACTCAAGCAGGAGTATTTACGCAGTGCTCACCTCAGTTTGTTGTGGTGCTGCAAGGTCACTGACAAACACGTCATCAGTCTCTCACTGCAGAGGAGTTTATAACTTACTGCCCTGAATAAGCAAGATGAGTTGGCTGAGCTTTCGGAAGCAACCGCACATTCCAGTATGAGGTTTCTGTGCCCCTGGGAGAATGTGTGGAAACACTAAGAATAGGTGCTCAAAGGAGCATTTGTAGACATGTTCAAAAGGCCATAAAGGTGAATTCTCCTCAGAGCTTTACAAGAAACTGTAAAGAACATCTAACACTGCAGAAAATAGAATTATAAAAAGGAACACTTTTTCCTACGTCATCCACTGGAACGCCATTTTCTCATTAACACATATCCGACACTTAGTGGAAGCTAGAGAATATGGTTTATAAAGTTTTAAATAAGGATATTTGTATTACACAAATACATCTATTCACTTTAAAAGGCCTGTATTAACCCTTTTTATAATGGATGGATGCACTTTTTTAGGCTTCAAAATCTCAACAGCCATTAACTGCTACTATAAAACTTGGAAGAGCCAGGATATTTTTTAATGTAACTTTGATTGTATTCACCTATAAGGAAAAAGTCATATACAACTGGGATGGCTTGAGGGTAAGTGAATCATAGGGTAATTTTTATTTTTGGGTGAATTATCCCTTTAACGTCAAAGCATTGCCTCTATATTGTCATGTGGATTCGTTTTTTTATTATTATTCCGATGGCACCCATTCACTACTGAGGATCCATTGATAAGCAAGTGATGAAATGCTAAATTTCTCCACAGATTTTCATGTTTGGGTGAACTATTCCTTCATGTAGGCCTATTTTAATATACATTGATTGAAGATCTTACCAATTAACTAAGACTAATAACTTAGTCATACATTACATAAAGTAATGTTTATTATAAAGCATTACCATACATTTCCAGTAATGCTGGTTTTGCCATTTACTGAATAAATTTCATTTTAAAATGCAAGAATCTCATTCACCTCTTACGTCACATCGGAATGCATCATCCTGCGATTCATCTCTTTGTGTGTGGGCTGAAGGAGGAAAGAGCTTCTCGGTGATGGAAATTAGAAAATGAAGAGAGACAGAGCACGGTGGTGAAGGGAAAATGAAACCGTTTGCTGATAATAGCGAATGAAAAACCGCAGGAGAAGAGGTCTGCTCCTTCATCGAGCAGAGAAAGCAAACGTGCCCCCATTTCCTTTTAATGAGGACAGGGTGGCTGCAGAGCACCCAGCGAGGAGACAAAGAGAAAGAGGATTTCTCTGATCCGCCTTCCCCTGAGTCCACGCAGGGCCAGAATGAATCAGTGAACATGAAGGAGAAATGGGGATGTGCGAGTCTGCGGTGGCTGTTAAACGATTGGAGTTTGTGAATCTGCTGCTGGTAAACTGTTGTGGAGAAGACTTAAGCCCTGCAGACCACAAAAAACATAGCTTTCATTCTTCTTTATCTACATTTTCTTTGAACCTTGCTTTCTTTCGATTAGTCTTTCTGTAACCTGTATGTACAGTGGGATCTAAAGTAAAGCATATCGAGTGTGTGGCTGAATAAGAAACTGGATTGATCAGATGCAGGTGGCTGTTGACCTGAGCAGTGAAATGAGCTTTGGAAATTGAGAGGAAATGTCAATAAATAATCACGCCAATGTTCATTTGCAAACGAAACACTTCTTTGGATGAATTTCTGGCTGGCTGACAGTTGCAAAGCACAACAAAAGAGTGCGTTTGGCTAGATTGTGTAGATTACAGCAGTAGAATGTCCACTCAGCTGCTGACTTATGAATAACCAGGAATAGTATTGATGACAACAACACAAAAACAAGGCATTTTCTTGCTGCTGAAGTAAATCAAGCTAGTACCAAGTAAATCAATATGATTACACTTACATTCTCTATTAATTAACATCAGATTAATCCTGACAAGTCAGCCTGATCTCATTGTTTATATGTAGCTATCAGTATATAACATTTAAAGGGGTCATCGGATGCCAATTTTCCTCAAGTTAATATGATGCTTTAGGGTCCTAATGAAAAGTTTGTAATATACTTTGATTAAAAATTCTCTATGGTAGTGTAAAAAAAACACTCGTTTTACCTGGTAAAAAATGCCTCTGTTCTCAGCAAGTGATATCAGTACCTGGCCCTTTAAAAGATATGAACCTCTGCTCACCCCGCCCCTCAGTTCTGTGGGGCGTGTCATTACATAGCACACAGGGTGTTGCCTAGACAACAGTTGGGGGTATAGTTGTATAGTTTGGGGAAAAATGGCTTTGAAGACACTGTACAACCCCATCCATTTAAAATTTAATTTAAAAACGTAGTTGGAACCAAAACAAGATGACACCCGCAAAGAAGTTCGGCAATTACGGCTTATACTGGACGTTAGGGCTGGGCGATATGGCAAAAATGTAATCTCGATAATTTTTTCCCCATATTGAACGATAACGATATATATTTTGATATAAGCTGTTGATGTTGCCAGCTTTAAAATAGTATCCCAACAATGACTAAAGCCACAAAAATGAAAGGGTTCATTAAATTACATTTAAAGTATAGTTTATTAACAAAAACAGATTACAGATTTGGCCTTAAAAATTAAAACAACTTACTAAAATAAATTAAAAAAATAAAAGTTGTGACAGAGTATGATAAATGAGAGTAAATGTACAAAATGTAAACATAAAATTATTGTAAAAACATAATTTGTAACACAATTATTTATTTATTTATTTATTATTATTATTAACACAATTGTTTATTTTCTCTATTATAGGTTGAGCTATTTAAATTAGAGGCAACCACTGCATTTTGAAACAATCTACAGTATAAATAACAAAAAATTACGACACGGTTCTTTTTTAATCGTATTAAGTGCAGATAATTCAGCCATAATCTAAGTAGGCTACTCTCTAAATATTCAAAGTGCAAATAGAGACCGAATATTTCAAGCATGATACAGAGCTATAGACATACACAACCTATTATAGCCTACATACTAATAACAGTCTAGATACGTCATGTAGCCTAATTTGCGTGCATTGGGGGGATTAAAATTGCTTTTGAATGCGCGTGCGTTTTTTGCTTTCGGTTTCAGTTTTAACAATCGCACCAAACTCTCAGCTGAGCTAAGAGTCACTTTTCAGGTAGCCAAACCACTTATATAACGGAATTCGTGCTACCTTTTTTGTCGACAATTTCAACATCTTTGGATAATAACTCGAAGTTAGTTTCACTTTCGTCGCTGCTTCCTCTCTCTTTTTTTTGTCGTCCTGGTGTTAAGTTTGCTTCGCAAAGTGCGGTAGGAAATGAACTTTGTACTTTGACGTGCACACGCACGCTGTACGCTGATTGGCTGTTGTCGCATATTTCTACTGTGTGATTGGCTCTTAGATTAATCCATATCGAGCAAAAAATGTCTAGAGCCTATCATCGTTATTAACATAAATTTTATCGCGATTCGATATGATATCGTTTATCAGCCCAGCCCTACTGGACGTGTCTGAATGGTTAGTAAACTTAATGTCACTTTGATTTATCTTTGTATAAGGGTATGTCAGGGTAGCGTACTGAGAGAGATACAAACGCGATATGTTTTCTGAGGTATAGAGACGAACGCGATGTGTTTACTGAGGTATAGCTTATTGAATGAGAGCAAAAAAGTGATCGGTTAACATAACTTACCCCGTCCTAATATTGAAATACATAAATGTGAGTAGTTATGGTCTGTATTCGTATGCAGTTGCGGGCTGTAAACACATTTGCAGGTATTGCTTTAACGTTACCATTCTTAATGCAGTTATAACTGATCCAAAACGATTTAAAATAACTACATGACATCTTAATCATTAACAGACACCATTTTAAACCACCTAGCGTTACAAAGCAAAGCTTAATGTAGTTTTACTACAACGTACACAGTTTGTAAATAGACAATCACCTTAATGCATTGTTCATTATAAACGTGCGATTATGAATTATACTGAGACAGATGTACATAGAGAAGACGACATAACCATGTTCTCTGAGAGTGTAAGTTACACTTTAGCCGCATTCATTGTGAAACGCGCTAACTTGAGCACATTATTTAATAGGTGATTAGCAAAGATTCATATAAAAAGAAATTACACCCACTTCTTCTGAAGCAGGAACACGAATAGTTACAGACCCATTTTTCAGCAGCAGCTTTCGCAAAAAATGCTTTATACTGACCCTCGTTTTTAAACATGAACACATTTAGGTAGATCGGCGGCCACATTCCCTCAGTGCCGTCAGTTTACTTCTGACTCGGGGCGGTTCTATGCTAAAACACTACTGTCTATCAACTATTGCAGGAGCGGCCTCTGTCGGTGTTACGCCACAACGACAGGCATCTGAGAACGGCTCGATATGAGAAGAGGCAAATTATTTTACTTAAAAGAAAACTACTGGGTGGTATTTTTGTCATTCTAAGGTGGTTGTGTACACACACTCCCAACACACATTTCAGTTCAAACAGCTTTAAAAAGTGCATGTGGCACCCGATGACCCCAATGCTACAGCCAGTTATTCTACTTTGAAAATGTGCATTCTGTGTCAGAATGTCTGTTTCTGTTTTGGTTCTGTGTATTTCTTCTTTACTTACAGTTAATCCAATAATATTTTGACACCCCGGGTTGCCAGTTTGCAGAAAACACAGCATACTATATCCATGGAAGTGAGCAAACAAACTGGGTCAAAGATCACAGAATGTACCCTACCTAAAAAGCCTCCACATCCATCTAAAAATTTCTGACCACAGGCATATTAAAAGATGGATAAATCAACTCACCAGTTTACGATGTAAGGTTTGTTGACCTTCCGTTGTCATTTGAACTTGTGTGTGTTGCGTGTCCACAATCTGGCAACCCATGTGAGCATTGAGTCTGAGTAGGAGGCTGCAGGAGGAACAATATTTTGAATTTAGACCATAGTACACATTTCAACCACTAGCTGTCATTATGACATACTGCACTTTTAAAACAAAGCTATTTTTTTTTTTTTACTTTTTTTACACTGGATAAATGCTGAAACAAATAGCCATTTTGAAAGCATGTAAACACTGTTACGTATTTACGACTAATATGTAAATAAATAATACATAAAATGCATAAACTATATTTGTATATCAGGGCTAGGGATGCTCATTTCAGTTAATTTTCCTGACCGACAACTGCTGCTCATTATGCGAACATTAACCGTTAACTGATAAAATTAGAATAATAAATTAGTTTAAAATAAAAATAGAATGCACGGGTATCTGTGATGATACATAAAAAATACAAGCAAATATTTTGTTTTAACGTGCAAACAGCAGCATACAGAGCAACAACAAAAACTATTCACATCCTCAAATCCAGCATCAATATCACACATCAGCAGCGCTTCTGAGAACAGAGAAAATCACAATAAAATAAAATAAAAAGAATAATATAAATAGGCCTACTCTAAATATGTATAAATTATCTAATGAAGATGACAAAACTATAACACACTGAATTCTTCTATGCGTTTTGAAGAACGGTACTGATACCAAATAACCAATCATTTTGTTAGATAAGACCCTTCTTTCCTCGGCTGTGATCGTTTAGAGCCCTTTGAAGATGCATTTTGGAAGTTCAAACTCAGGGGCACCATAGAACTCCATTATATGGAGAGAAATCCTGAAATGTTTTCCTAAAAAAAAAAAACATAATTTCCTTATGACTGAAGAAAGAAAGACTTGTACATCTTGGATGACAAGGGGGTGAGTACATTATCTGTACATTTTTGTTCTGAAAGTGAACTACTCCTTTAATGCTTTATCCATCACAATAATGCAATGTCTTTATCTTAATTTGTTGGCTTTCTCAGCAATTACAAGAATATGTGATTTACTTGATTATTAATGGCCATTCCATGGCATTAATTCAATATAAAATTAGAATTTGTAATCGATTGGCAGCGCTAATAAACATACTCCAGAGCAGGCTTTTGAATGATCACGGCGTCTACAGCACACACAGTTTTTCGTCTCGGCATTAGAAGCAGCGAGTCACACACACACACACACACAAACAGAAACACGCATCAATAGGAGTGCAAACAAAGCTCTGATGTCTGCTGTCAGTAGCAGTACCGCAGTTATTCATCAAGCCAATTCATTGCCTCCATTTCTCTCTTTCATTTGAAACTTGCTGAATCTGTATTAAACCAACAGTAGAAAAGCTCTCAAATAATCTGAAGCTACAGGAGTGTAATCCCCAGAGATTACACAGGTGTTAGGAGAGTTCAAAATACACTGCACACAGATTAAATACTGTAGATGTAATGCAGTAAAGCAAGCAGAAATCACCCAGGGAATCTTTACAGGTCAAGCGTGTTAAAGTACTCTTACAAGGAAAATAAAATGTTCTCAGCCATGGCAGGTTAAGAATAATAACAGCAATTTCAAAAAAAAGATTTTTTTTCCTCCTTCAAATTATTATGTTCTGCTACCCTAGTCACTTTTCATTTGTTCGTATTGCTAGTACAAATGTCAAATTGCTAGTAAATTTCAAAAGCAATTACAAAGAAATGGCAAGTAACAAATAAATCAGTAATAGAACATTTAATGATTGTAACAATTTGGGGGGGGGGGGGGGGGAATAAAAGAAAGAAATGTTCCAGTAGAAACAACAATAGGCTCTTTTATAACGTTCATTATGAGAGTTAGTTGTGGGTGAAAGGCCGATGTCTGCGGAGATCTCATTCACACATCCAAACAGACCGGCTCATGGGCCACACCGTGACATTTATAAATATGCATCAAAGCCCACACATCAGCGCTCCTGTTCTCAACAAGGTCCTGCATCGACAAGCATTCACCCTGACTCTCTCCTCCGCTCGCTATCTCCCTCACTCCAGCTCGCTCTTCCCACCCAAACAAGTGCAAACGCTCTCATTCCCCTCAGGAGGCAAATTTAAATGTTTGTGTAGTGTGTGTGTAATGGAGAATGAGTGATGCCGTGTGTGTGGTACAGGTTATTAAACCGTGGCTATGTGGACTGGTGTGGGCAGAAGTGCAAAGCAGGACTTAATGTGGTGTGAGAGTGCCATTACCTTCATAGTAATGAGTCTGATCAAGCTGAATCCAAACAGCACACATGCAAACTAAAAACAGCAACTCTTCGATGTACCATTACCAAAACAGTTCTGACTAATACCTCCATTTGTTTATGCAGTAAAGCACTCATTATTTAAGTCAGAGGGTTTCAATTGTTTAATGTACTTGTATTTTAATGTTTTTTTTTTTGTTTTGTTTTTTCAGTAACGAGTGTGTATTATTTTAGATCTTTAGTTTTTTTAATGTTTCATTTGTTAAGTGAGAAATTTACCACATTTTCTGGGATTGGCTTGCCCCATTGAAGTTTTTCAGTTACCCCCTCCTACACTCTAAAAAGTGCTGGGTTAAAAAATAACCCAACCATAACCCAGCTGCTGGGTAACTATGGGACAGAACACGCGTTGGGTTGTTTTGACCCAAGTGCTGGGTTAAATCATTTGACCCAAAATGCTGGGTTGTTTATTTGACCCAACCAGTGGGTCAGATTAACTGTGTTGCTGGGTTAAAAACTACCTAAATATTGGGTTATTTGTTGTCTAATTGCCTTGCTACCTTTATATTTACCAATAATAATATATAAATCACAAAAGAATGTAAAATTATTATTGTTTTTCTGTAATACAGTTACACAACACAAAAAAATGCATCTGTAAATGTCAATTTAATGAGTTTTCAATTTAATACAGTTTTCAAATAGGTGCAGCTGTCACACATTTTGTCCAACCCTTACAGACACAAATAACGGTTTTAGTAGATCAGTTTCCTTTAATCACAAAACTGTAAACAAGGCACAATATATTCCTATTCTTTATGTCAACATTGCAGCAGCAGAACACTCAAAAATGAATTATTACCACATTAGAATCATTCCAAACATCGTGCCATTAAAACTAAGCCAAACAAAAGAGTCCACCAGACAATTCTTACAATTTAAAACATGTTACAAGAAAAAATTTGCCCTCAAAAACTTCACACATGAAGACTTATGTCCATCAATATGATATACTGCAAGCTAGAGAATTTCCCAGGCAACAAGTCCGCTTCAATGGCATGGCCTGGAACAATGGCGAAGGTCTAGAAATGTTGTTGTCTCATCCCAAGGCTCAAATCCACCATGTTGGTCCCCACCTGTTAATTATACGGCATTTAGTCATGCAACATAACTAACATTTTAAGTTAAGTGTATTTTATGAACATAAACACAGAGGCATGAAATAAATGCTCATTTTGCTTCTCAACTTTTCATACAGTTGTGGTCAAAATTATTAGAACACTAGTATTTTCACCAGCTAAATAAGGTTTTACGTCAGTGATTTATATCTTTTGCTGTAGTGTGTCAGTAGGAAATATCGGTTTACATTTCCATTCATTTTGCCATTAATTGTGATAATCCAGTGATATTTTTGTTTGCACAACAGCCAGTGCTCCACACAGGATCTGTTCTCATCATCATCCAGAAGAACTGTGACAGCGTCTCCAAGATGCTCCAAGAGACCTAACTGCAAAGCTACAGTACTGTTAAAAGTTTTAAGCACTTGTCTAAAAATGTCATAAAATGATGCTGTCACAAATAATGTCATAAATAAATGTTCTTTATCAATTAACCTTGATTAACTAAATTAAATCAACATTTGGTTTGACCGTCCTTTTACGTTTAAAGCAGCTTTTGCCCTACACTAGGTGCACTTGCACATAGTTTTTCAGGTAGCTTTGCAGGTAGGTCTCTTGAAGCATCTTGGAGACATTGTCACAGTTCTTCTGGATTCTGTCTCAGTTTGTTCTGTTTCTTCATGTCATTCCAGACAGACTGGATGATGATGAGATCAGATCTCTGTGTGGAGGATTGGCTGTTGTGCTAACAAAAACCTCACTGGATTAATTAAAGGCAAAATGAATGTAAACTGATATTTCTTACTGACACACTACAGCAAAAGATAAACACTGACTTAAAATCATTTTTTAGCTGGTGAAAATACTACTGTTATAATAATTTTGGCCACCACTGTGTTTATATATATATATATATATACACCCTTATTAGAGCAGAAAACGTAAAACAAAACTTACAGGTTGTACGTCAATTAATGGCCTCCGGGATTCTGTGGTTGTGGGTCTGAAGACCTTTTATCCAGAGTGGGCAGGACTTTGAAAGCACTTTCCCCTTTAGCATCTAAACCATAGGAATAATATGCAAACTGTGAAACATATTTTATAATCAAAACAACAAACTGAAACACTTTCATTTGAAGATTTCTTCATTCCTTTAAATAATGCAAATTAATTCCCACCCTCATTCAACTACTGCAGGTTAAGTTTAGGTATGGGGTCAGATTCAGGGATCTAGAATATGCTCATGCAGAATAAGGCATCAGTATGTGCTTCATAAGTACTAATTAACAGCCAATATACAAGCTAATAAGCAAATAGTTAAGTGTTACTGTACCATTGTATTTACCAGTTTATGTGTGTCAAATACATTTGCATATTGTTTTTACGATTGACATATTATAAGAAAAAGCTTACCTTAAGTCATGTCACCCAGGAATGTCCCTTGCTGAGCGCTGGCAAGAATTAGGTCTGCAACTGTAGCCCAGTCTTCAAAAAGTCTGACTCTGGATATAGCTTCCTAAAGTCTTGTGAAATCTGATCAAATCTGAAAAACAAATGTGGTTCAATTAGTTTAAGGTTTATACTGGTCTCCTAGTTTGTAATGCAACACAGGCATTCACTAAAACAGAGGAAGAGTAAGGGGCCGTTCACATGCCGCGCCTAAAAACGCGTGAAAACGCAAGAGGCGTCGCTTTCTCATCAGTTTCTCATTCTTTCCAAAACGCAGCTTGCTCTCACATGGCGTCTGCCGTTGCTAAGCAACCATGTCCCGCGCCTGGAAAAAACGAGCTTCCATTATGAGCGTATATTGGCATCTACATTTGAAATAATTAACTTCAGTGCGCAAAAAACGCGACATGTGAACGGCCACCACGAGAGATTCAGTCTAACTTTACATACTGTAGCTAAGACAACATTACATTTAAGTAATAAACAATAGTACATACCAGTCATATTGTGGTTTAACATTATTAAAGTAAGGGACATAGCGTTTTAGCTAATGCAGATAAGTTACCTCAAGGAAAAAAGCGCGAAAATGCTCAACATAAAACATATGTATCTATCGTTGGATTCGGCACGTCGCAGACATTTACTTGAAAAAAATATGCCCTTAAAAGATCAATTTTTGTATGAAATTATCTAATTTTGACAAAACATTACAAAGCCATACATACAGTATGCAGACAGTAAAGGAACTTACCCCCGTATTTCTGACCTACTCTTTCCATAAGGCGTTAAAATAAAGGCCATATGTATACTGTAAGTTATACAAATAACACTACACACACTTTATATAACAATAAAGCGATTGTTGAGGCAAAAAAGTACATCACTAGGCTGCTTAAGTTACAACGGTCGTCATTCACGGAATAAAATGCCAACCCCGCACAGCGACATATCAAATTTGGCATTAAACAGTGAAATCAGTGTGCTCTAAAACACTACTTATTAAAAATAGAGGTAAATAATTATATAATCATAAATATTAATTTACCTTATAATCCTGCTTGCTGCGAGGTGCGTGACCGCCTGGCGAGGAGACGAGTGAAGAATCCAGAATGTTCGATGAAGTGAAAAAAATAAACAAACCGGTTGGGTCAAAATAACCCAACCCAGGTGTTCATAGTGAAAGAACCCCTTATAGTCCATTTGACCCAGCATGATCAACCCAACTGTGTGTTTACAGTGCCTCAAACAACCCAGAATTTTGACCCAGCACAATTAACCCAGCAATGTGTTTACAAAAATAACCCAGCACTTTTTAGAGTGTAGGCTTGGGTATCATTTGAATTTTATCGATTCCGATTCTTTTCGATTCCCAGTTTTGATTCCAGTTTAGTAAGTTTATTTTCAGTGCTTGCTTGCAACATATTATTTTATTACAGGGGTTCTCAACCTTTTTTTATACCAGGGGCCCACTCCTTCTCGGATAAATTTTGCAAGGCCCCCTATGCCTGACATTTCTTCTAAAGGTGTTTATTTTTGAACCTTTTTATTAACCAAAACATTTGTTTTGCCTTTTTATTTTTCTCCTGCATGTTATAAAAAATATTCAAACAAACTTTAAATCAAAGCTATACTTTTGAATTTAAAAACTTTTTAACATGTATACAAATATACAGTCTTACATCTCCTAAATTATTTAATTCAGACATTCTTCACAACTTCAGCGTACTCTTTCTTAAGTGACTGAATATCTACTGTTTGTATTTATAATAAAATAAACATATAAATGAAAAATACAGCAAATACATTCTGAATCTGTTTATGCTGGTGCTCATATGTGCATAAACACCACCAAGATCCACCTCTATGGGTAAGCATTCATTATAAAACACTCAAAGGACATTCATTTTGAAAACTATGCAAATATTTTGAAATTTCACACAAAAATACTATGGATCAGAGCCCCGAAATAATGAATATTTTGTGAATCAACAGCGGACTTATGCGTGCCTAATGTACAAGACCGATTTACAAGAATGAATACATTAGGCACGCGCAAGTTCGTTACTATTACTCTGGTCATCGTTGCCTTTACATTAGCGCGAGGGTTTGTTTCATGCAGCCAAGAGATGAAGTAGATACCTGTCTTCCCGCGGGGGTATAAGTTACTTTTATGTGGGCATTTGCGGGATGAAATAACATATATCCCTTTTGGAGTGGGCAGGCGCGGGACTAAAACATCCGTCCCTTGCAGATCTCTAAGATGAAGTTTGCATGCAAAAAAATGCCTCTGTTCTCAGCAAGTGATATCAGTACATGGCCCTTTAAATGATCTGAACCTCTGTTCTGTGGGGCGTGTCATTACAACGCACATGAGGTGTTGCCTAGACAACAGTTGAGGGTATTATTTGGGGAAATAATGATCGCGAGAGGCTTTGAAAACACATACCATATATCACTTTGAACCGGAGTTGGACCCGGAACAAGATGACACCCGCAAAGAAGTTCGGCAATTACAGCTTAACCAAGGCATTTCTGAACTTGATGTCACTTTGATATATCTTTGTATGTACTGGCAGGATAGTGTACTGAGAGAGATATGAACGCGATGTGTTTA
Organism: Garra rufa; assembly: GCF_049309525.1. NCBI lineage: Eukaryota > Metazoa > Chordata > Actinopteri > Cypriniformes > Cyprinidae > Garra > Garra rufa. Next base: position 7,166,255 of record NC_133377.1, read on the forward strand.
CTGAGGTACAGCTGACTGAACAAGAGCAAATAAGTGATCGATTAACATAACTTACCCCGTCGTAATACTGAAATACATAAATGTGAGTGTTATGGTCTTTACTCCTATGCGGTTGCAGGCTGTAAACACTATTTTGCAGGCATTGCGTTAAAGTTACCATTCTTAATGCAGTTATAACTGATCCAAAACGATTTAAAATAATTGTACATGACTTCTTAATTATTAACAGACACCGTTTTAAACCATCTAGCGTTACAAAGCTAAGCTTAATGTAGTTTTACGACAACATACACAGTTTACTTTAGACAATCACCTTAATGCATTGTTCATTATAAACGTGCGATTATGAATTATACTGAGACGGATTTACATAGAGAAGACGACTTAACCATGTTCTCTGAGAGTGTAAGTTACACTTTAATTCATCGTGAAACACGCTAACTTTAGCTCATTATTAGAAAAGGCGATTAGCAAAGATTCATAGAAAAAGAAATTACACCCACTTCTTCTGGTGAAGATGAGGCAGGAATAGGAATAGTTCATACAGATCCATTTTTCAGCAGCAGCTTCTCATATAATGGTGAGAAATGATTCGCGTAAACATAAACCTATTTAGGTAGATCGGCGACACATTCCCTTCAAAAATAAAATTCAGCCACTGTGTCCTCAGCGGCTCAGATGTCGGTAGTAAATGACGACTGCTGTGTTCGCTGTTACAACCATCAACTGTACTCCACACTCGCTTAGGCGACATTCTGCTCCAGCGTCGAAACAATGGCTGACAGTTTACTTCTCACTCGAGGCGGGTCTATACTAAAACACTACTGTCTATCATCTGTCGTGGGAGCGGCCTCTGTCGGTGTGACGGCACAACGACAGGCATCTGAGAACGGCTCGATATGAGAAGGGGTAAATTATTTTACTAAATTAAAAGAAAACTACTAGGTGGATCTTTGTCATTCTAGGGTGGTTGTTTACACACTCCTTACACACATTTCAGTTCAAACAGCTTGTAAAAGTGCATGTGGCACTGGATGACCCCTTTAAAGACACTGATTTATTAAAAAAGGGACTGTTTATGAGCCACGAATCATTTGTTTAATTGATTTACTCAATGATTCACTCAAAGAGACTGATTCATTAAAAAAAGTGACTATATTTAACCGACTGCCTCAAAAAAACTGATTAATTCAGGGACCAAACAAGTCTTTACGAGTGAGTCATAAATTAATTATACTGATTTATCCAAAGACACTGATTAATTAAAAAAAGAGACTATGTTTATGAGTGAGCTATGAAACATTTGTTTAATCGATTGCCTTAAAAACACTGATTCATTAAGGGATAAAACAAGTGAATGTCTTTATGGGTGAGTCATGAATCATTTGATGAGTGAGTCATGAATCAATGATTCATTCAAAGACACTGATTCATTAAAAAGTGGCTGTTTATGAGTGAGTCATGAAACGTTTGTTTAACCGATTGCCTCAAAAATACAGATTTATTCAGGAACAGAACAAGTGATTGTCTTTATGAGTGAGCAATAAATCGTTCACTCAGTCAAATCATTCAAAGACAAAGCATACTTTTCTCCTATATATAGTAGGTGGAAAAAGTAGTATGTGAAAAGAGCAGTATACTCAAATTCACAATATTCATAGGCATGAAGTATGCATCCAATGGACATCCTACTATTCCATGAGGCCACGGGAGAAGAGTTGTGATTGACAATGAACCGATGCAGCTGATGCAAATAGGTCACATGATAATGACAACACGATGTACATTCTTACCAGACTTAGTCAAACTATATAAATAATCATTTTTAAAGGCTGCAAAGTGTGTGCTTATTCAAAAAAAGTACCTACTTAGAAAGTGCATGATTTTGGGACAAGTAACTGTTTTTATAAATTAGCTACTGAACCACACAACTGATTAATTCAAAATTCATTCAGAAACAAAATTTGTATTATTATTGTTTATTAACTGACAAATCTGTATTTTACGTGTTCCGGAAGTGTTGCTACAGAAGTCACTATATCTTATTTCTTCGGACATGAAAGTAAACCTACATTGACTTTACAGTAAACAGTAACAAATAAATCACTCCAAGTGTGGGTTCACACAATGGAAGACTTAAGAAAAAAGTTTTAACAGACTCCCCAGAAGAAAACACCCAGGGCATAAATTAGCCAATCCAGCCACTATCATAACAATCTAGCACTCTAAACAATAAGTTTAATTCCCCTCACAACACACAAAGACAAAAAGCATCCTGAGGAATATGTTGTTTTTTTCCCTCCCAAATACCCATGAATACAAATAAGACCCGACATGGGAAAATGCTGGCAGCGTAGGAATGCAATTTACTAATCCCAGGAAGTCTTCACTGCGTCCTCAGGGCCTACAAGCTAATTAAACCCATCCACATCCAGTGAAGCAACCAGCCCATCCTTATGCTGTTGGAGTGGGACTTTCATATATCTTCTTTAATACCAACACAGCCCGACATGCAATACAGGGGACCAAAATGAGGTTCAGAGTTGACGCTGTGTACTGTGAAAAAGCCTCTTATATTCTGAGCGCAGACATCCTTCCTATTAGAGGTCGACCGATATTGGTTTTTACCGATTCCGACAGCTAGGTTGGACCACACTGACCGATACCGATTAATTAACCGATAGTTTTTGAAAATGAATACTGAACGGCAACTAAAAGAGTGTTCTACTATTTTTAAAAAAGTACTAAACCATACTTTGTAAATTCATAAAAGTATTAATATTAATTATTTTAAAGTTATTACATTGAAGTTATTTCATAGTTCATTAATGTTAATACAGTAAACTTCAAAATTTAACAATATATTAGTAAATGTTGAAATTAACACACTCTAACAAGGAACAACACTTCTATTCTACAGCTTTCATCAATCTTAGTTGATGTTACAAATGGGCTCATTGTAAAGGGGTGGGAATCTTTACATTTTAACAATATGTAAAATTGCAGTTTCTATGTTTTTTGTTTATATTTGGAATCTCTGTATGTCAGTACTGCCATCTTAAAATTAAGATTCAATTTAATTACATTTTATATCAAATTTATTTTGTGCAAAATTTACTTTATTTTTTTTATTATATAAGCAGGCTACTTTTTAAAACAATTACTTATTTAAATTAAATGTTCTTTAAGTATCCGAAAGTTTACAGACAATAGTTGGTTGGTTTTTCAAATAGTTTTTTCTTTTTTGTTTGATTATTACTGATGAGATGGCTGCTTTAACAGGCTGCATTCAAACTAATGCACAGATCTATTTCGATATGTCAGATGTTTTGTCCTGCTCTGAAAACATAACTGACTGTGTGTACATTAGTTCCCTTTCGGGAACTCTACACTGCGTCATCAAACGCTCTGGGGGAATGCCATTGGCGAACCCGGCTCTGAATCAGTCTACAACCAATAGGATGACGGGAGTGACGTCACCAACGTGATGACGTCATACGACCAGGAAGTATATAAGCATGTGCGTTTCAAACCGGCTTCAGCTTCCAGGAATGAAGCGATGCGCGGTAGGAATGCGGGAATTATGGCCCATGACGCAGTGTCTCGTTCCCTCAGGGAACCAGGGTTACATACGTAACCTGAGACGTTTCGTATAAAGTATTCGAAAATGCAAGTGCATTTAACCGCAGCCTCAATCAAGCTTTTTAGGACGAACAAACACAAAGCAAAGTGAAAGTGAGTGAAAATCAGTGTGCGAGTTTAGTGCATCTAATAGTACTGCATTACAAACGGCCTAAATGAAAGCATATCTAAAGTAAAACACTGCGGGTGGAAGCACACAGTCAAGCAATGCGCACGTGTTTCACAGTGCAAATTCTGTGTAATGAAGCCTGCGGCGTCTCTAGTGTGCACACGTGCCATATGCGGGGAAAAACACAAGCTCATTGAAGAGAGGATTGCGATGCATCGGAGAAATGATTTTTCACCCACACTTAATGAAACCGGACAAAAGTGCAGCGCTGCGTTGCACGGACAACTCGCAGGTATCACACACACACAGGACGCATTGCGTGTAGTTCAAATGTAGGCAAATGTTTACTTAAAAAATTATCAAAAAGCGTCAAAGATTAGTTTTAACAACAGATCAAACGGAAAGAGAAAGTGCCATCTATATTGTTGTAGCAATTTAAGAAAATTTTTAAATATTATTTATTTGTGTTTTGTTTCAGTTTGGACGGCAATATCCCGGGAGAATTGGAGAGGGTCAGACACAATTTTTGACCACTTCGTATGTTTTTATTTGTGGAAAATGCCTTCTTAAACAAATTTCGTTTTGTATAACTTTTATCTTAATTTTTAATACATATTTTTGTTGATCAGTTATTAAAATCAAATAAGAGCAAGGAAAACTGGCATTGTGAAATAAAGTGCGTAACAAGATGCAAACCCACTACCATGCTTCTGCGGCCTGAAGAAAAGGCTAGAACATAAATTATAGCTCTATATGAAGCATACAGACTTTATTAGAGCTACAGAAATACAAACGTTTCGCTTAAATGCACAATACTCAATCTTACAGCTCAGGGTCAAGTCTTTATGAACATTAACAACGATTTGGGACAGATGTAATGTAAAACTATGAATGGAGCGCTGTGGCGCAGCAGGATTTCTGTCGGCTGAATGAACACAGTTTGCTTTCTCACGTCACGTCTTTAAATCTGCAACTTTGCTGGCTAACAATATGACCAGCTTGATATAAACCAATGCAAATATATGGTAACAATCCTGGCATTAAACATTGGTGTTGGCTTAACCTCTCATACTCTATGACAGCGGAGCAGAGCGTGAGCCGCTTTAGCAAAAAACGCAACCCGGAAAAACTATCGGCATGGATTTTTGCCGATTACCAATAGTTCCACCAATCAACTATCGGTGCCGATTAATCGGCAAAACCGATACATCGGTCGACCTCTACTTCCTATAGCAACTTGAAAGCTGCAACAGTATAAGGGATAAATTCTCATTTTTATTTTTATTCTGAGCCATAAAAGCTATGCGAATAATTGCTCTGGAGCTCCAGGAAAATGACACCAACTGATGGCAACACAAAAACACATACAATTGGCACAATCCCAAACCCTTCACAAGTGATGACAAAGACAGGCATAGGGACTAAAAAGAAAAAGAAAAAATGTGCACTGGTAGTAATACAGTATACAAAAAAATAATGGGGTCGTGCTGACCTGCCAGACCTTGACCCTTTGGCTGAACCACAGTGAATCCATGCTTATGGAGACACCAGGACTTGATGTGTGTTATGCAACTCAGTGATGGGAGAAGTCCAGCATAGATCACTAGAGACACCTCATTACACCAGAAGATCAAGCTGTGATATTTTGATTAAAAATCGTGAACTCAAAAAAAAGCAAGCAAATAAATAAATAAGCATGGATAAACTATTCACATCAATAATATATAAAAATTTAGAAAACAAGGTGAAATTCCACTTTATGTGACCTTGAATTAATATAGCTATAAATGAAGTTACATTAAGTCAAATTAATTTACCTAGGAAAACATTTAATTTATTTAAAAAAAGAGAAAATCCCAGATGTCAACAGTTCCTAAAATGAGATTAGTCAGTGACGTCTTTAAGGCTGAGATTAGGGTCTATTTATACTGCCAAGAAAATATTGCAGTCTTGGCCACTTGAGCATGTGCATGCAACAGGAAGTAAGTGCACAAGACTGTCCCAAGTCGGAAAAATGCCAAAGCTTAGTGCTCTTGCTTCACTTGCATTCAAAAGTGTTCAGAAACTCGCATGCCTGAAATAACACAATCTTTTTTAATGGTTAAATTAATTTATAGTAATCAAAAAGCAAAACTTTTACAATTGAACATTTATTTAAAGTTAAACTAAAATGATATGAAATTAAATTATATAATATGAAAATTTAATTTAATTTAATTTTAATGGTTACAATTAAAATAAAATTTTATTTAAATCATCTAAAAGCATGTCTAATCAATATTATGACTTATTTTTTTCAGAAATATCAATGTTGTCTGTTCACCTATTTTTTTCTGGATTTATGATTTAAAAGGTAATCAAATGAAGGCATAAAGCATTCACAGTGTAATCCATTAAAATAAAGTTGATAATAAAGACGAAATTACGAGAATAAAGTCGAAATGTTTAGAGAATAAATTCAAAATGTTTCGAGAATAAAGTCAAAATGTTTAGAAAATAAAGTCCAAATGTTTCGAGAATAAAGTCGAAAGTGCAAAAATAATGTCGAAATATAAGAATGAAGTCGAAATGTTTCGAGAATAAAGTCGAAACTATGAGAATAAAGTCGATATGTTTCGAGAATAAAGTCAAAATGTTTCAAGAATAAAGTAGAAAATATGAGAATAAAGTCGATATGTTTCGAGAATAAATTCAAAATGGTTTGAAAATAAGTCGAAATGTTTCGAGAATAAAGTCAAAATGTTTTGGGAATAAAGTCAAAATGTTTCGAGAATAAAAGTTAAAATGTTTCGAGAAAAAAGTCAAAATATTATAAGAATGAAGTCGAAATGTTTCAGGAATAAAGTCAAAATGTTTCGAGAATAAATTCGAAATGTTTACAAAATAAAGTTGAAACTATGAGAATAAATAATAAACTCAAAATGTTTCATGAATAAATTCGAAATTATTACAAAATAAAGTTGAAATGTTTCAAGAATAAAGTCAAAATGTTTAGAGAATAAAGTCAAAATGTTTTGGGAATAAAGTCGAAATGTTTCGAGACTCAGGTCAAAATTATGTTAAATTAAATCATAGCATAAAAGTTATAATTTTGAGAGTAGAGCCTGTATAGCAGAAATCATACAATACTCAAAGGGACAGTATGCTTGGAAATAATATTTTACATCTACAATTGCATTCATTAGGTCTATTTGTATTGCGCCAGCCACCCAATAATAGCAAAAAGCTTTGTGCTTTTGGTACTTTTAATATAAAACAAAGTCTCAGCTTTCAGAATCTGTCAGTTTTATAAAGAAATACAAAAGTGTGTCTTGCAATAATGTGTTTTTCACACTCTTTAATGTGGCGGGACAGATCACTGTATTCATGTAAATCAATCGTCTTTCCGATTAGAAGCACAATATAGCACTATATAAACGTGAAGGAACATCAGAAGGATTGAGAAAACAGTATAGCCTAATTTAATGAAACGAAGACCTTTGAGTTTCTGTGTGTACAGTATATAATATGATGATAGTTTTTGTCAAATGAAAATGTGAATCTTTCCAACTCTCCGAGCAGCTCTGGAGATGAATTTCATCCATTTATATCCTCATATAGTGAGACCACAGACACTGAAAACAGTGCGCATCACACATGCATTCTTGAGTTTGTGTAGAAGTTGAAACAGTTGTTTGTTATTGGCTCTTTTTTTGCATCACACTTTATAAACTCCAGGGACCTTTGTGCACTCCCAGGAGATCAGCAGTTGCTGAGATAGTCAAACTGCCGTCAGGGACGAACAATCGTTCAACAGTCAAAGTCACTTAGATCACACTACTTCTATCTTCTGGTGTTTGGTTTGAACAATTGCACCTCTTGTCTATGCCGGCACGCTTTGATATATTGAGCTGCTGCCCCCGATTGGCAGTTACAATATTTAATTTTTCATATATAAATGTCAGAGTGTGTGTGTTTCTTACGAGTCTAGGGGAAAATCAGATTTACTGTGCGGCATGGACGCGAGCGGAGAGTCAATTCTACAAATCTCTCTGCAGGGATGCTGGGCTGTGTACACAAGCACATGCACACATACACACACGTGCACCCAGGTGGCCGAGCTCAGCACACACTGTCCAGTGAGCGAGGCCCACTGTCCTCTGCATGCTGTAGCACCCACTCACAGGCTGGGTAAATATTTACCGATCAAACGCAGATCTGGCTCCATCTGTGCAAGAACCCTGTCTGCCCGTTTTTTTAGACTAACCTGCCAGCTTTGCAGGGCAAACACGGATTAAGCTTTCGGTATGTATATGAAACATTCGTTTATGTACAATATGAGGAACAAAGCTAAACATGTCATTATGCACATGTGTATTCATAAACAAAAAGTCTGGAGAGGTTATGAGCTGCCCTCCCTATCTAAGCACATAAAACTGATATTTAATGTTTTAACTTGTGTCCTCTAAAACTACTATATTTCATAACATGGTGCCCTATAGTGTTATCAAGCAATTTATAGAAATGTGCAGGGTGGTGTGCAGGGTACAGATAAAACACACTGTATCAACTGTACTCGCTGTAGAAAAAAAAAACGTATTAGATGCTGTGAAGGCCTAGATGTTTGGGATGATTCAGATTAAAGGAGTAGTTCACTTTAAGAACAAAAATTTACAGATAATGTAGTCACCCGCTTGTCATCCAAGATGTTCATGTCTTTCTTTCTTCAGTCGTGACTCGTAAGTAAACTATGTTTATTGAAGAAAACATTTCAGGATTTCTCTCCATATAATGGACTTCTTCGGTGCCCCTGAGCTTGAACTTCCAAAATGCAGCTTCAAAGTGCTCTAAACGATCCCAGCCAAGAAAATTAGGCTCTTATCTAGCAAAACGATCTGTTATTTTCTAAAAAAAAAATAAAAAATAAAAATACAATTTATTTTTTTTACCTTTTTTTACCTCAAATGCTCGTCTTGTCTAGCTCTGTGTGTACTCAGTGTAAAGATTAAAAAGTATATAAATTGGAAATGTTTTTAGAAAATAACCGATCGTTTCGCTAGATAAGACCCTTCTTCCTCGGCTGAGATCATTTAGAGCCCTTTAAAGCTGCATTTAAACTGCATTTTGGAAGTTCAAACTCGGGGCACCATAGAAGTCCATTAAATGGAGAGAAATCTTGAAATGTTTTCCTCAGAAAACACAATTTCTTTACGACTGAAGAAAGAAAAAGATGAACATCTTGGATGACAAGGGGGTGAGTACATTATCTGTAAATTTTTGTTCTGAAAGTGAACTACTCCTTTAAGTAAGAGTACCCTTATGGAAAATAAGTTTATTCACGTGCACTGTAAACCCCACTGTTGTCATTAATAAAGAAATTGAGTTAATATAACTTGACATTACTTAAAATGGCAAGTTTTGGCATCAAAACTTAAACAGGTGTGGTTAACTTACTCATTTGGCAACAAAAAACTTTTAAATTAATATTTTAAGTTCTCTGAACTCAACATTTTAATTAATTTGAAAGGTTCACCATGTCTTTGTTTAAAATGATTGGTCGCGCTTGAAATTCTGCTTTGATAACCGCGCTGATTGGTCGATATAAGTTATATGACATAAGGCGGTAATTTTTCTTGTCATGCTGAAATTTGCTGAAGCAGCAGCAGAACAGGCACTAGCAGAAACCATCTGACAGGAGAAAGACACAAGTTAAATTAGTAAGTAGAGAAAATGCTTATATACATTTTTCTAAATTGATTTACACTTTATTCTAATGTTATTTTTCCGTTTTGCTCCAGTAGCAGCACAAGTATGCTGGCGGGAAAACAGGGGGAAGAGAGTCGTTGTGAAAGATTTTTTAGAGTGACGTTACACAGGTAGGTTAATGGTAAAATATAAGTCTAAATTTCGCTTGGTTGCCGTTTAATTTTTGTAGTTATAAACACGCCTGAGTTTCTAACTTTCTGTAAGAACATTTGAATTTCCCGCTTAACTTTCTGTTTTCCTCCCCCAGCTCAGCGGCACTTGCAGGCAGGCTGAAGCAGCCAAGCAGGCAGAGACAGGGATGGAGTCGTGATGAAGGCCCATGGATTACGCTGGTAAGTTAATGTTTAACACGCCTGTACGTTTTGAAGTGCTCAATTTATTAATGTTTCTTTGATGTTGTGTTTTTAAAAGCGATAATGAGAACTTGTTCTGTTCTGTGTATGCGCTCAGAGACGGAGCAGAACACGGACATGTTAACGTTAAAGTTCGCTTTTACCTCAAGGTGCGCGCCTAAACGGTCAAATACACGGAAAAATATTTCAAAATGAGGCACTTGGTGATTATTCACGTAAACTCTTTGTCATTTATGTCTTAAATGATCATAAACAGTTGAGAATGAAAATACGTGAGGTAACGTTAACAGTATATTGCATCCGTGTGGCTCTAACTTTGAGTATAATTTACTCCCAGGCTCACTGAAATGTCCCTGTGTGTTATTTGGGAAATTATTAATTATACTTGATATACTTTTCATATACTTTTGGTGTAAAATTGGGTTGCCGCTTGAAGACGTTGTCATTTTAGGAATATCTTTGACCAATATCTGTGACCAATCATGTTTACTAAAAATCGCAGACCTTTCCCCACTTAAAGGTTTTATGAGGAGAACAATGCGAGGCTAAAAATTAACGAAATTGTGACACATTTATAGAGATAGGAATATATTTTTAATTAATAATTCTGTTGATGTAATGTGTTCTTGGTGCATAATATTATATTTTCGTTTTTATAGATTTTATCAAATGTATTTAATCTTACCTGAAATTTTTTTTAAATCAAGTTACCATTAGCAGAGCTGTGTCTGTTTGCCATGTCCCTGTGAATGTACGTTTAAGGTAACAACGTTAACTTTAGGATTAGGATTGCATCTAAACTGTGCAGGACTCAGTCCCTCCAAGAATTGAGTTTGACACCCCTGATTTAAATGCTGTTATACATTTCATTAAAAAAATGTAGTAAAAGTGGTCGGATTTAATAAAAATTGTATTACCCCACAGAAGTTGTTAGAGCCAGCTGAGGGCTGAACACTTTTGCTCCAAGGACTACACTACCTCTCTTGTTTGGAGATGTTTGGAGATTTCTTCAAGACATTTTTGGTAAGTATTCCATGTAGAAAATAATTTTAAAAAGACACACACACACACACACACACACACACACACACACACACACACACACACACACACACACTCAATATATACATTTTAATCTAAAGGGTTATTTCACCCAAAAATTAGAATTTTGTCATTAATTACTCACACTCAAGTCATTCCACATCCGTAAAACTTCTGTTCCTCTTTGGAACACAAATTAAGATTAAAAAAAAAATAATATTCAAGAGGTTTCCATTCCTCCATAGAGGGACAAAAGGTAAGAAAGACATTAAAGTACACATTTACATGTGGCTCCAGTGGTTTAACCTCCATTTTATAAAACAATGTACATGCTTTGTTTGCACGAAACAAACTATTAAAAATACAGATTTGCAATGCATGTTCACGAGAGCATTATAGTGCATGTTTTGTGTTCACGCAAGATCTGAAGTGTGAACTGGCCTCGAATAATATTATTTTGTAAATATAGTGGTAAATTAGAATTTTTGTACTAAACACACGTGCTGCTTCATAAAATTGAGTTTAAACCACTGAAGCCACATGGATTTTTTTAATGCCTTTCCTATCATTCTGGACCTTAAATATGTTACACTGGATCTCTGGAGAAACAGAAATCTCTTGGATTTCATTAAAAATATCTTCATTTCTGTTTGGAATATGAACGAAGGTGTTAGGGGTGTGGAACGACATGTGGGTGAGAATTTTAAATTTTAAGTGAACTGTTCCTTAAGGTTAAGTTGCAGTGTTTAAAATCTATATGAGCTTGCATGTATGTCAATTAACTTTAATTTGATAATGTTTATTCATCTTCACTAGATGTCTGATGATCGCAGCTCGAATCATGACGTGCCAGTGGGGATTGTAATAGCTGAAGATGGGACTACTCTTCAGCCTCTCATCTCTGCATTTGCGCCTCTCATTTGGTATAGTAACTGAGGGAAAAGTGGTGATGGACAATCTACGTGACCTTCCTGGATCAATGTGCCTTCTGTTTGGACAAATTTATGTGCTACTGTTTTTGTGCTTGTCATCTGAGAAAAAAAAAATCAAAATCACCTTTACATTTGGTTGTTCATGTCTTGTAAAAATGTGATTTAAAAAAATAAGTTTACATTTAAAAACAGTGTACTGTTAAAAATTAGATTATTTTGTTGTTCACATCTTTTAAAAATGTGAGCTTACTGTTAAAAATGACCTGTTTTAAAAATGTGATAAAATGTGAGTTTACATTCAAAAATAAGAGTTTACTGTAAAAATTAGTTCCTGTCTTCTAAAAATGTGGCTCATGATGTTTGTGTCTTTTTAAAAATGTGGGCTTACTGTTAAAAATTAGCTATTTTGTTTGTGTCTTTTAAAAATGTGAGCTTACAGTCAAAAATACTTTGTGTTAAAAATGAGTTAAGGTTTTCTAAAAAATGTGAGTTTATGATTTTTTTTTCATGTGTCTTAAAAATGACTGAATGTGAGCTTATAGACAAAAATATGATTTTTACTGTTAAAAATGAGCTCATGATTTTGTTGTTCATGTCTTTTAAAAATGTGAGCTTACTGTTACAAAATAGGTGCTTACCTTTATAAGCAATGTAATGTAAATGCAGAATAAGCCTAATAAAGTGGTTGATGTGGGAAAAAAACTTGTTTTAATAATTTATAAATTATTTAATACAACTAAAGAATATATAAGATGAAAATTTCTGAAGTTTAGTCTATTAGCTGTTTTAAGTTATCTGTACTTAAACATATAAGTTAATTCAATGAAGAGACCACATTTGGTTAACTCAATTAATCGAGTTGTCGATTTCCCATTACTCAAACGAACTGAGGGAATCACTTTCCTCAAATCATTTGAGTAGTCTGAACTTATTCGGGTTTACAGTGTGTGCTATTAGTATTTTAAACAAAAAAATAGGAAAGTATACTTTTTATGTACTTGTCAGAAATGTGCTTTATATACTTCTCAGAAATATACTTAAAATGACATTTAAGTATACTTGACTTATACTTAGGAAAAAGTCTAAATATATTTGAGCTATATTTGTGCTCTGAGAATCCGTGTTTTCATTGGCGCTATTACAAATCTTCTACACAGAATTTCCAAAACACAAGTGAAGAAGAAACTGAAACAACAGATGCTTTCACACGTAATCTAATCTAACACAATCGTCAGACATAAAACAGCTAGAAACTATAGATATGTAAAACTGTGTAACGTTATGGAATAAAATGTTGACCCATGAAGAGGTAATAATGACTGTCAAGCTTTTGGGCGTTGATAAACTCTATCTACATTTTGATTATCATGAGTAGTTTTTTTTTATTTTTAGCTTTTTGTTCAAAATGTTGTTTACTTATCTTTTATTTATGAAACTTACCGACATTCAAGTGTTTATAAAAAAGAGTGCATGAAGCTAGAATAAAATGTTTTTGTTTACAACAAAGTAGATTCCCTGTACTTTCTTTTGATGTTTTGTTTAGATATTCATATAACAAAATATATACAAATTAATTAGGGACATAGTAGTATACTTAAAGTATAATGTAATAAAATAATAAAAACTTATGAGTACACTTGCAGTATAAAACTACTGAACTAGTAGTGTGCTTAGACTACTTCAAAGTGTACTAAAAATACTATGTATTTAGTAAACTATCAGTATATCTATAAGTTCACTTTCAGTATACTTATAGTAGTACAAACTGAAAACAGATGTAAACTAGCTGTGTACTCAAAGTTTCCTAATGTTTACTTAAAGTACACTTAAAAGTATACTTTTATATACTAGAAAGTAGGCCAAGGAGTATTGAAATAGCACACTTAAAAGTATACTACTAGTACACTGATATTTGTATACTTGCTACATAAAGTTACTTAAAAATATTTAAGTAGAACTTTACATAAGTATACTTATGTATACAAAAAACTTATTTTTGGTAAAGGTACATACATAAATGAGTATGTGAATGAGTAAGTTACAATTAATTGTTTAACGTTTAAGCAATTTATGTTGGTAAACATTTAAAAATTCCATATGAACTCCTAATCATAATTGGTAAGTGATTTACTGATGAATCGTGGGCTATTTAAATTGCTATTGAATAGCAAGTGGTCAGTTGTTCACAATAAGGACCAGGAATAAAATGAAAAGCCCAAAATAATATTTTTTGTAAAATTATTACAACCCCTGGCAAAAAGTATGGAATCACCACACTTAGATGTCATTCATCCAGTTGTTTTACTTCATAGCAAATAAACAAATCACAGATATGACACAAAACTATTTTTGTTTATTAATTCAACATTCTGGTTATTGAAACATGCCTCAAACAAATGAGATTAAGCTCTTTTAAATAATGGAAAATTATATTCCATATCAAGTACAGGAAAAAAGTATGGAATCATTCAATGGTGAGGAAAAAATGATGGAATCATTAACCAAAAAAACACAAAAAGTACTTTGTTGCTCCTCCTCTGGCATTTATGATGACCTCAATTCTTTAGGGTATGGACTTTACTAATGAAAAACAATATTCTTCATCAAGCTGGCTCCAACTTTCTTGACTAGCGGTTGACAGATCAGCTTTGCAAGATGGAACCTTGTCATGGACCAGTTTTTCAATTCCCACCATACATTTTCAATCAGATTAAGATCTGGACTATTTGCTGGCCATGTCATTGAGTTGATGTGCCTTTCCTGAAGAAAAGAGTTAACACTCTTTGCTCTGTGGCAAGGTCCATTATCATACTAAGATCATTACCAAATTTCCTTTCTATTGATTGAATGAGAAAAGTGTCCAAAGTTTCAATGTAAACCTGAGAATTGACTGTTGAGGTAAAAGGATAGTCATTTTCTGTGATCTTTTACCTGACATGCAACCCCATATTAGAAATGAGTTGGATAATTTGATAGTTTTCTTCAGGCAGTCATCTTTATATATTTCTTTAGAGTGGCACAAGAGAAGAGATCCAGCATTATCTTCTTGTCCATTGCAGATTTGTGATTCATCACTGAATATCACTTTCATCCAATCATTCACACTCCATGACTTCTTCACTTTAGCCACTCTAATCTTGTTTTCTTTTGTTTATGTGTTAATGCTGGTTTTCATTTGGCCTTTCTATGTGTAAATCTCTACTCACTCAGCCGGTTTCTTACAGTTATGGCATACACATCGACTACTGTTTCCGCCCATTTGTTCTTCATTTGTTTTATTTTTAAGGCAGTTTTCTATCTTGATGCTTAGATGTCTTCCTTGATCTGCCTGTATTTTTTCGTTTTATAATCTTTCCATTTTGTTTATACTTACATCAAATTTTAGAAATGATTTCCAACTTAGATCCAACTTCTTTTGCCCCAATCCATGATGGATTTCCATCTTGAAGGAGTTTTAGAATCCTTTCCATCATTTCAACTGACAGCTTTCTTGTTGGGGGACATGTTTCTTTACAAATAGCCAAGTTCAACAGCTCGTTAAGGTCTGTAAGCACTCTCTTTTAACTGCTGGCTAATTAGCATTTTAGATATGCTTAGATATTTATTTCAGAAATACAAATTACAAGCTGATTCCATATTTTTTTCCTCAACATTGAATGATTCCATAATCTTTTCCTCTACTTGATATGGAAACTAATTTTCCATTAATTAAAAGAGCTTCATCTCATTTGTTTGAGGTGTGTTTCACATATCCACAATGTTGAATTAATAAACAAAAATAGTTTTGTGTCATATCTGTGATTTGTTTATTTTCTATGAAGTAAACAAAATGGGTTAGCAACATCTAAGTGTGGTGATTCCATACTTTATGCCAGGGGTTGTAGTTGGTTAGGCTGATTTAAACCATTAAAGAGGTGTGTTTAATTTTTACCTGTTGTCTAAAGGTGGAAAATATGAATTATAATTATTATTCTTCGGTATACAAATTAAATCAATATTCACATGAAAAAATACATTTTATGTTGCAAAACCGAAACTGCACACGGTCTACTCTAATCTGCAAACCAAGATACGTTTCTATCTGCTAGCCAGCTAACATATACTGCTATAACATAATACAACTTTCTCTTTATTTTTCGAGATTCTTGTATCACTTACTGTTTCTTTGCTTTTTCCGAGTGGTGTTTTCGGTTTTATGGTGTAAAGACTCACAAAATCATTGCCATCCATCAAAAGTTTAGTTCATAACAGGTTCTCCGAACAGAGGCCATTATTTACACTGGTAGCGCGAATGATTTAATTTTAGATGACAAGGACGCAAGACCGTGGAGTAATACGAGGGACATAAAAAGTAGCACCGGTATGTATACTAAATGGGTTTCTTAGATGAGCTGTTATAGACCTTTTTCCTGAGTAAACGATGAGCGTCGCCATTACGAATTCTAACGTCAGATTGAATGCTTTTCTGTTCCGGTTTACATAGGAACCCATTCAAATAGCGTCCATCTGTTTTTAATGTAGCTAACGTCCGCTGCTTCGTGTCATCTACACACTCATTAAAGTGAGGCACTGACAAATGACGGTCATTGCGACATTGCCAAGTGATGGCGCTATGGAGCCATGTACTTTTTAAAAACATTTTAATAGGTTTAACATTAGTTTATAGCTCGGAATATACCCTAATTTGACTAGAAACAATGCAGACCGGAAATGCAAAGCATTCTTTCAGTTAAGAGTCGGACTTACTTCCGTGTTCAGGAAAAACGTCTATACATAACTTATGTATAACAGCTCATCTAAGAAACCAATTTAGTATAGTATAGATTTTCAAAAAAATAAATCGCAGACTTTAGTAAATGAAGTTACTGCAGGCAATGAATATAGCAAGCCTATATGAATAATCAACGCTTATGATAATATTGTTATTTGTACCATGTTCTGTCTGAATACTCCATTCTGATTGGCTGGAAGGTGTGCATTAAAATCGTTTAAGTAAAAGTAGTTCCGAGTCAAGTGTAAGTTAATTTGCTGATTTCAGAGATTGGAGTTGCGCACAACTTGCTGTTAACACTGCTTCACAAATTTTATTAATAAAATAGCTTTGATACTGAATCGCTACATTAGGTTATATTTCTCAGCAATAAGGGGGTAAAATAAAATCGTTACATATATACACAACCAGTCAAAAGTTTTTGAACAATAAGATTTTCAATGTTTTTTTTTTAAAGAAGCCTCTTCTGCTCACCAAGTCTGCATTTATTTGATCCAACGTACAGCAAAAACAGTACAATTCTGAAATATTTTTACTATTTACAATAGTAATTCTATGTGGATTTATTGTGTATATTTTAAAATGTAAATTATTCCTGTGATTCCTGTGATTTCAAAGCTGCATTTTTAGCATTGTTACATGATCTTTTAGAAATCATTCTAATATTCTGATTTGCTTCTCAAAAAAATATTTTTTTTCAGGTTTCTTTGATTAATATAAAGTTCATCGTTTGTAACATTATAAATGTCTTTTTCATCGCTTCTGATAAATTTTAAGCATCCAAAAGTATTCATTTCTATCATTTGGATCTTTCTATTCATCAAAAAATCTAAGAAATGTACTCAACAGTTTTAAATATTGATAATAATAATAAAAAAAATGTTTCTTGAACAGCAAATCAGCATAACAGAATATTTTCTGAAGGATCACTGAAGACTGGAGTAATGATGCTGTACATTTAGATTTGATCACAGGAATAAATTGCATTTTAAAATATATTCAAATAGAAAGCAGTTGTTTTAAATATTAAAAATATTTCACAATATTACCGCTTTTGCTGTATTTTGGATCAAAAAATGCAGGCTTGATGAGCAGAAGAGACTTTTGTAGCAGGATTATTGTCGTTAACTAAAACTAAAAATTTTGTTTTAGTGGAAATAAAGCGAAAAATAACTGAAATAAAAATCTATTTCTTATTTTATATTTTATATTAATTATATGAAGTATTTTTTAGTTATTTCAATATTTCAATATTCAATATTGTATAATGTAAATCTTGTTTTTAATCAAAATTGTATATAAATAGTTTACATTTTTATTGTTTTTAATTTAATTTTAATTTGATTACATCATTTACAGTGCTGTAAGGAATGACATTCATTCAAACTGTAAAATACTGTCTTTTTTTTTTTCAATTTTTTTTCTTCAAATCAAAACTGATAGTTCAAATCACCAGATGATGGACTTCCAACTTCTGAACTCTTGTGAAAACTCTATAAATATTCAATATAGTAAATAAAATGAACCTGAACCTTCAAGACAACCCCATTTAGAAACCACTTACTGTACAGAGATATGTCAAATGAAAATAATGTGTGTAAATTATCCTTTAAAAGGAATATCCAAATGTGTTATCATAAGGGCTTACTGACGCGTGTTGTCCTTCACCGTGAACTGTGTATGTGTGTCTGTGCATATTTGAGATTAAAATCAAAGAGGTTAATTAGGAGATCTGGTGTGGTTAGGATGCAGTGATGATGGAGCAGGGCCAGGGCTGCTCTCATTGACGTCTAATCATTGCGATTGCGCCCTCGACACTGCTTTTCTTATGCAAGCCCTGGAGGAAAGCGCTGACGTGAAATGGAGGGTCATTTACAAACTTCTTCCAGCTATTTGCTTCAGTCTCCTTATCAAGAGGACAGCTTCTCCTTCTGCTTCATGCTAACTCTGCATTCCAGCATCACTTAAGTAAATTCGCTCTACACAACCAATCACCAGAGCAACAGCTCTCTGCCAGAATCTCCTAGCAGCAAAGAGGCAAGGAGGATGCTGGGAAGAAAAGGAGGGCCAGAGAGAGTGAAAAACAGACAGCTAAGCACTTTAGAGGTTGTAGAGGGCTAGAGCATGATGCTAAACAAGTGCTTTTCCTTTTTATTAGTTTTTAGACCTCATTTACACTTGGTAGTAACATCTGTTTGAGGTGATCTGATCACTGAAATCACATTCTGAGTTTTTTGGTGCAACAACAATGACATAGGTATATATGTAATGATTAATCTTAGAGCCTCCTCTTGAAATCTGATCACATATATTCGGTTCATTACAGACAAATTACCATCAGGTATAAGCAGCATTATGCACTGGCTGACCACTTATTACCGGATACAGATGTTAACAGCAGGTGCAAACAAGGACTTTGATTCTGTCGGTGACTTTGTAGAAGTGTTGAACTTGAACAGGATTGTAGGGATGCAGCTCACACTCTCTCTTTCTCTGTTTCTTGATTTCTGAATGTCAGGTCTCTTATGTCTGATGGAAATCTAACCATTCATTCATCTGTCTTTTTGCTCATGGCACATATTTCTTTCACTCTTCTCCCCAACTACTTTTCTCTCTCCTTTTCTTTTCTTTGTCCAAAATATTCCCAGTCTCTTTTAATATTTCAGTATGTTACATTTATCAGATATCTGGAAATCATTCTAGATAATAGCCAACATAATCCATCATTACTGTGTTAAAATAATTGGTTCATTATGTGTCAAATAAACCAAATTTCAAAACCTTTTTGGATTTTGCTAATATTTGTTTCTAAAGATAAACATATATAGTGATGAAAGCCAAAATATTAAATGTTGGGGATTAATATTTACTGAGTAACCCACTATTTTGTAGAGGGAGGTCAATGGCAATTTTTACTTGAGATTCAGAGCTAAATTACAGGGGGGTAAAAATGACCAGAAAGATGGCAGCATCCTAATGTTATTTTTACAGAGATTGGTAGGTCTGTTAGTAAAATCTTCTAACTTTAGCCATCTTTGTTGCATTATGTGCCAATGGTGACCATTCAAAAATGGGGAAACAGCACTTTTCAAGTTTTATCTCCAAACTTTGCATGCCTGTAACTCATGAAGCATTAAAGAAATCTTAATGCCCTTTTACATATTGGGTCTTAACAAACGTTCCTTTTGGCATCTTTATTTTTAAGGTCCTATATGGTTCGGTTCCAGAGATATTGGAATTTTAATATGGCTCCAGGAGTAAATCATTAAAATGTACACATTTTGAGTGGTCAAAAAACAAATGTGGGTCAGTTAGCAAAAATATGGTACTTCTTGTCTGAAGAACAAAAAATGTTGAAACTAGAGATGTATCTCGTTTCTTTCTTTCAAGACTACTGCATTGAACATACCAGTCTGAGTGCCATAAATATTCTTTTTCCAAAGTTTGCGTGCCTATAACTCAAGAAGTATTAATGATATCGTAATATGATTTTAGATTGTAGTTCTTAATACACGTTTTTTTTGGAATCTTCATTTTCAAGGCCCTACATTATCCAGTCCCAGAGATACGAGGATCTCAATGAGGCTCCATGTCCAAATTGTTGAATATTACCACTTTTCAGTGGTTGAAAACCAAATGTTGTTCACTTTTATACAGCTAATACTTATTTTATTTAAAGAACAATGTCTGAAGAATAAATAATGCTGAAATTAGAATTGTATCTTTTTTTTTCCTCTATCAAAACAATTGCATAGAACATACTTGTCTGAGTGCTAAAAGTGCACTGAAATGGTCAAGTTGAGGCACATTACGTGGGACTGAACAATGTAGAGCCTTGAAAATTAATATTTCGAAAGAAAAGTTCATTAACAACTAGAATCTAAAATCATATTGCAATATCTTTAATACTTCTTGAGTTATAGGCATGCAAACTTTGGAAAAAAGAATATTTATGGCACTCAGACAGGTATGTTCAATGCAGTTGTCTTGACAGAAGGAAACAAGATACATTTCTAGTTTCAATATTATTTGTTCTTCAGACATTCCTCTTTAAAAGAAAAGAATTACATTTAAACAAAAAGTGGCATGTCCAAAATTATTCATACCCTTTGCAAACTGTCACAGCCTATGGGAAAATCCAAAGTTCTATACCATTCCAAATAGTCCAAGCTGTTCTAAATCCTGATTCATTGGGAACAGCTGTTTTAATCAACTCAACAGGTGAAAAACAGAAGCTCTCTGCTGTTGGTTTGTGGACAGCCATGGCTAAGACAAAGGAGCTCACTGAGGACCTGCAGCTGCGCATTGTGGCTGCTCACAAGTCAAGAATGGGCTATAAGACCATATCTAAATGTTTTGAAGTTCCAGTGGCTACAGTGCAAAGTATTATTAAAAAATACAAGACATTCCACACTGTGAAAAACGTGGTCGGAAGCCAAAAGTGACACCAGTGCTGGCCAGGAGGATAGTGAGAGAGGTAAAAAAGAATCCAGGGATCACCACCAAGGCCATCCTGATGAATCTGGGCTCTGCTGGTGGCAGCATCTCATGGCAGACAGTCCAACGGACACTACACACCGCTGGGTTCCACGGATGCAGACCAAGGAGGACACCACTTCTCCACATAAGGCACACAAAAGCCCGCTTGGCCTTTGCAAATGCTCATCTGGACAAAGAAGAAGACTTCTGGTCTCCTGTTTTATGGTCAGATGAAACAAAAATTGAATTGTTTGGCCACAATGATGTAGCCTTCATTTGGCATAAAAAAGAAGAAGCATTCAACCCTAAGAACCCCATCCCTACTGTCAAACATGGTGGTGGGAACCTAATGTTTTCAGCCGGTGAACCAGGGAACCTAATCACAGTAAACGGCACCATGAAAAAGGAGCAATACATCAAAATTCTCAACAAAAACATCAGGCAGTCTGCAGAAAAACTTGGCCTTGGGCACCAGTGGACATTTCAGCACGACAACGACCCAAAACACACAGCAAAAGTGGTGAAGAAATGGTTAGCAGACAAAAACATTAACGTTTTGCATTGCATTTTACATTTTGCATGATTATTGAGAAGGGTATGAATAATTGTGGACATGCCACTTTTTGTTCAAATGTAAATAAAAGATGAGTAATAATTTTTTCCACAATGATGCCTCTTGTACATCGTCTTATTATCTTCTGGGAGACGTCTGTCATTTCTCATCAAAACTTGCTGGTTGAATAAAAGTAACTTTAAGTCAGAATTTGCCAGGGGTATGAATAATTTTGGGCTTGACTCTATCTTTAATACTTCTTCAGTTACACGCATACAAACTTTAGAGACAAAACTTGAAAAGCACTGTTTCCCCATGTTTGAATAGTCACCATTGGCACATAATGCAACAAAGATTGCTAAAGTCAACAGATTTTACTAATAGATGCCATCTTTCTGAAGTCATTTTTACCTCCTGTAATTTGGCTTGAAATCTCAAGTAAAAATGGCCAATTTGACCCCCTCTACAAAATAGTGGATTACTCAGTAAATACTCATCCATAACATTTAATATTTTGGCTTTCTTCAGAAAAAATATTAGCAAAATCAAAAATTTCAGCCAGGGACCTTTGGTTGAGTTGGCACAAAATGACTCAATTAGTTATCACAATATTACACCACTACTACTTATTGCTTTACTTGTGCAAAAGAAGTACACTTTAGCATATTTTAAATTTTCAGAATTAACATACTTTAAAAGAATATACTGAAATGAAAATTCTGTCATTAATTACTCACCCTCGTGTCATTCAAAAACCCATTCCAAGACCTTCGTTCATCCCTGCATAGACAGCAACACAACTGACACATTCAAGGCCCAGAAAGGCAGTAAGGACATCGATAAAATAGTCCATGTGACATCAGTGGTTCAACCGTATCTTATGGAGCTACCAGAACAGTTTTTGTGTGCAAAGTAAACATAAATAAGGACTTTTTTCAACAATTTCTTCTTTTCCATGTCAGTCTTCGTGTTTATCACCACAAACACGTACTAAAATAATGATTTGAAAAAATTAACTTTAAAATAAAATCTTAAGACACCATACAAAGTGAAGTTTTTAAAAGTGTACTTAAGTGTGTTAAGAAATATACACACTTTTTAAGTACACCTAGGTGACCTTGTATTACACATAATCACTTAATCAATATCTTCTTTGAAGTGCAGAGGGAAAAACATGCCAACACAGTAGAATCCCATGATCCGTGCTACTGGAATTATGTCGCAATGGCCGAAATTTGCTCTGCGGATGACTGTGAACTTTCTGACATGGAGCTTAATTATGAAATATAGCGACCACCAGACCACCATTCAATATTTATAATGCTCTTTGGAGCAGTCAATTAAATCCTCTAAAACGTGTGAGTTTCTCTAAAGTGCATGAATCATCTGAAGCACCTCCAGAAGGAACAGAAGAAAGATATGTGAGGCCAGAGGGAAAAAAAAGGAGGAGAAAATTATTCATTTGCATGCAGAGAAAAGCGCCACCCCCCGCCTATCAATCACTGCTCACGCTCCGAGATTCTCATCCTGTCAACAGAACCACTGCGGCCCATCGGTGAGTCAGCAGGACAAGTCTGCAACATAAAGCAAATGGCATCTTGTAAACCTGTTCAGTGATTTGTTCTCTCAGATAGTGCCCACTGAGACCAGCGTGTGAGGTCTAGGTAAAAACAAATGCTTCATTTTAGTTGCTGTCACCCACTTTAGCTTTATTGTAGGAGTAGAAACAATAAAGCGAAACACACCAACACAGTCAGAGTTTCACACAATCAGACTTGTGAAAAGCCTAGTAGTCATTACAGCTAATTCTGTCCAAGAATGGCTTTAAGATTGACATGTAAAGTGACCAATCAATGCTTGTTTTGTATTATGCGCTGTTAATGTGCATAGTTTATGACCAGACTGTAAGATCATGCATTCTCGAACACATAAAACTCATTAAATATCTCCATAAGCCTCAGCCATGCAGCAATGACTGGGAAAACATGAGATGGATCAAGAAGTATAGACAATGGCCTCACGATTGGAGAAACACAAGATGTGGGGTTATCCCTCAGGATCAGCCCCAGTAATGCAGAGACACAGATTCACCTTCACGCCAATTTATTAGACTCTCTACATCTGCTGTCCTGAACTACACTGTGTGCAGAACCGCTGTGCCCTCATTTCTCTTTGTATCTGCAAAAAATAGGAAGGGAGTGATATAAAAACCTACATCCAGAGATAAATGAATACTACAGGATGAGTACCTGGGAGAGGATGGAACTGAAAGTCAGAGATGAATTAATTAGTTCAGTAAAAATAATTCTGACATCATTTACTAATGGCATGTAACAAAAATGTGGCAGATGTTCTTTTTCATTTGCACCGGAAAAGCTTTTTCATAGTTCCTAGAACTTTTACCGGAAGTTTTTTTTTTTTTTTTTTTTTTTAACGTTTGCACCACAGGAACTAGGAATGTATTTGGCTCTATTTGGGTAATAGTGTTAATTGTGTGTTTACAGTCGATCTCTGTTATCATGAAACCCACAACACAAAACAAAGCCAGCTCCAATCACAGCATCCTCCATTCACTGGTTGTTGGCATTTGTAAATGCTGCAAATAAATACGTTGCTGTCGGCAACTTCAAAGTTCCTGTTTCC
The DNA here is from genome assembly GCF_049309525.1 of Garra rufa. Classification (NCBI taxonomy): domain Eukaryota; kingdom Metazoa; phylum Chordata; class Actinopteri; order Cypriniformes; family Cyprinidae; genus Garra; species Garra rufa. The sequence continues at coordinate 7,190,523 of NC_133377.1, forward strand.
AGTGCGAGTGCAACCAGGAAAATGGTCCGAGGGGGAAATTTGTTCTCTATGAACTACAATGCTGACTAGGTCCTAAAACGGAGTTCTCAGAACTATGCAGTGCAAAAGCGCCTATAGTTCCCCTTCAGTCGAATCACTTCGACGTTACATGGGAATTCGCTTAGAATCCAATCATCTCTGAGCCTTATACAAAAGGCCAATGAAAAATTGGCGAGTGGCATTTGCATGACGCGCCACGCCCCGTACATACGGGTATAAATAGCGACGTCATGCGCCAGTCAGACAGCTTCTTCGCTTCAGATCCGTCTGAATGATTGAGCCTGCTGTTCTCTCTGCTAAAGAGTTTCTCATCTTCAAGAGTTCTTCCAGAGTTCCTGCTCTCTCTTCTGGCGTTCTGCAACAATCTAAAAGAGCTTACCGTTGCAATCGTCAGCGATCTCCCGCGGGCTGCCGTTTTCACGGCCATTACAGCCGCACTGCATTCCAGCGAGAAAGTCCCGTTGAGTGCACAGCCGCCCCGCGGCTTTTTCCCTGGGCAGACCGGGAGCTAAAAGAGCAATTTCTCACGGCTGTTAAAACGTTCTTTTCAGAATGGTTTTTCGGCCGTGCGCTTCAGGATGCGGTAGTTTCCTCCCTCCTGCGGACGGACATGATCACTGCCTCACGTGTTTGGGGAAAGAGCACGCTGAGGCAGCGTTCATGGATGGTGAATGCATTCATTGCGAATGCATGACCATGAGCACGCTGAAGTCCCGCCGCTCGTTCGCGAGGCGGCTCCCCCCGTCTTCCTCTCGCGGTCCGTCGTTAAGCCGTCAATGCTTTTCGGCCACCGCGGCGAGACGCGGGGGGGACTTAACTGTCACCGTGCAGAACGCACCGCCGGCCCAGAAAGCCCTGCGGTCTTCTGTCACACAGCGTGGTCCCGTCGAGTTCCCGGAGCAGTACGCTTCCCCGCCCAGCGGGCTGAGCGTCTCCTTCGGTGCTCCTGCGGAGGATGAGATGTCGACCGCAGCATCAGAGGGAGAGTCGGTCGGCGAGGCGGACGCTTCGGCGGCGCGGCCCCCTCCAGAGGTGGCCGCTCCGTCTGAGGTGGACGTCGAGCTATCGACTATGCTCCTCCGGGCCGCCAGGGGGATCGGTTTGGAGGTGCCCCAGGCGCCCCCGGCCGATCCTTCTAGGCTGGATGATTGGTTCCTGGGGAGGGCCCCCGCGGCTCCACCTCGCCCCCCCTCGGTCCCATTCTTCCCGGAGGTGCACGAGGAGCTGACGAGATCCTGGCGGGCCCCCTTCTCATCACGGCCCCGCCCCAGCTCCTCTCCCCTCACCACCCTCGATGGCGGGGCGGCCAGGGGGTATGCAGCGATTCCCCGGGTCGAGCGCGCTGTGGCGGTGCACTTGTGCCCACGCGGCGCTGCCACCTGGAGGGATCGTCCGCATCTCCCGTCCAGGGCGTGCGAGCGCTCGTCCGCCCTTGCGGGCCGCGTTTACCACGCCGCTGGACAGGCCGCCACCGCCCTGCATGCTATGGCGATCCTCCAAGTATATCAGGCCCAGGCCCTGAAACAGCTGCACGAGGGTGGTCCCGACCAGGGGGTTATGGAAGAACTCCGCGCCGCCACCGACTTCGCCCTACGGGCGACGAAGGTCACGGCGCGTTCCCTTGGTCAGGTGATGTCCACAGCCGTGGTCCAGGAGCGACACCTATGGCTCACTCTGGCCCAGATGGCAGACGTCGACAAGGCTCGCTTTCTTGACGCTCCTATCTCCCAGAGTGGCCTATTCGGCGACACTGTCGAGGACTTTGCCCAGCAGTTCTCGGCAGTCCAGAAGCAGAGGGAGGCCATTCAACACATCTTGCCCCGCCGCGAGTCTAAACCCATCCCGCCGCCGGTGGCTCAGCCTCCCCCCGCTCGTCGCCGAGGGCGCCCCCCCGCGGCCCCCACCAAACCTGCTCCGTCGCCTGCTGAACCCAAGAAGGAGACGGCCCGACGTCGAGCCGGCCGCGGGGGCGCGGCGCCGCCCGCCTCTCAGGGACCTGCAAAGAACACCCGCAAAAGAGCCGCGAAACGTCCCTGACGCGGGCAACCCGGAGGTGGAGAAGTTTGTTCTTCAGGGGACGAGAACATCTACGTCCCCGCTCCCGCTGGAGGGCCGGGGGTTGTTGTGCACTTTAACGCTGCCGCCGGCCCACGGGTCGGCGGTACCCACAACTTCAATAAAAGAGCAATTTCCTTCACCTCCGGGGCCTCGGCCCCGTGTTCCCGTTCCGGGCGGCACCAGGATGCCCTCTCGGAGCCGGACTCGGAGCTGTCTTTCGCCAGCGCGGGAACCTGGGAAGAAGGTAGGCCCTGCTCAGAGCAGTTTGTCTCCCCTTCCTGTTCCCCCCCTAGGCTGCCCCACCACGGTCACGTCGGTCAACGTTCCCTTGACACCCCTGTCGAGGCGCTTGGGGGCCTGGCTTCAGCTCCCCAGCCCCTCGCGGTGGTTGATACGGACGGTACGTCTCGGCTATGCGATTCAGTTCGCCAAAGCTCCGCCCAGGTACAGAGGTGTCCTTCACACTCGTGTCCACTCAGACACCCACGCCGCTGTCCTGCGTGCAGAGGTCGCAGTCCTACTGGCGAAGGATGCGATCGAGCTTGTCCCTCCAGCCGAGATGAGGTCAGGGTTTTACAGTCCCTACTTCATCGTGCCCAAAAAGAGTGGTGGGTTAAGACCCATCCTGGATCTCAGAGTCCTGAATCGGTCCCTTCTCAGGCTGCCGTTCAAGATGCTCACGACGAAGCGCATGCTCACATGCATTCGTCCCCAGGATTGGTTTGCAGCCATCGACCTGAAGGACGCGTACTTCCATGTCTCGATTCTTCCTCGCCACAGGCCCTTTCTTCGGTTTGCGTTCGAGGGTCGAGCATACCAGTACAAAGTTCTCCCATTCGGCCTGTCCCTCTCTCCTCGCGTTTTCACCAAGGTTGCGGAAGCGGCCCTGGCCCCTCTTTGGCTGTCAGGTTTCCGCATCCTCAACTATCTCGACGACTGGCTTCTGATAGCCCACTCTCGAGAGGTGCTATGCGACCAGAGGGACCTGGTGCTTCAGCACCTCAGCCGCCTGGGCCTTCAGGTCAACCGAGAAAAGAGCAAACTCTCCCCAGTGCAGAGGATCTCTTTTCTCGGTGTGGAGCTGGACTCGGTCTCCATGACAGCCCGTCTCACCAACGAGCGCGCTCAGTCGGTGCTGAGATGTCTAGATTTATTCAGGCACAAGACAGCGGTTCCTCTAAAAACTTTTCAGAGGCTCCTGGGGCATATGGCAGCTGCGGCCGCGGTAACGCCGCTGGGCTTGCTTCATATGAGACCGCTTCAGCACTGGCTACACGACCGAGTCCCGAGACGGGCATGGCACCGTGGCACACTCCGGATTGGCGTTTCCCCACAGTGTCGCCGCCTGTTCAGCCCGTGGTCAGACCCTGCCTTTCTCCAGGCTGGAGTACCCCTGGGGCAGGTGTCCAGGCACATCGTGGTTTACACGGATGCCTCCACCACGGGTTGGGGTGCTGTGTGCAACGGGCAAGCAGCTTCGGGCTCCTGGACAGGACCTCGACTGCAGTGGCACATCAATTGCCTCGAGTTGTTGGCTGTGCTTCTGGCCCTTCGTCGCTTCCGACCGACGTTGCGTCAGAAGCACGTACTTGTGCGTACCGACAGCACTGCGACTGTGGCTTATATCAACCGCCAGGGCGGCCTCCGCTCCCGTCGCATGTCACAACTCGCCCGCCGTCTGCTCCTCTGGAGTCAAACGTGGCTAAAATCGCTACGTGCCATTCACATTCCGGGGGAACTCAACCGTGCAGCCGATCAGCTCTCACGGCAGTCCACCCTCCCTGGAGAATGGCGACTCCACCCCGAGACAGTCCAGCTGATTTGGAGGCATTTCGGGGAGGCCCAGATAGATCTGTTTGCCTCCCCCGAATCCTCCCACTGCCAGCAGTTCTTCTCCCTCAACGAGGTATCCCTCGGCAGGGACGCTCTGGCCCACAGCTGGCCTCCGGGGCCCAAGTACGCCTTTCCCCCAGTGAGCCTCCTTGCACAGACCCTGTGCAAGATCAGGGAGGACGAGGAGCAGGTTCTCCTGGTCGCCCCATACTGGCCTGCCAGGACCTGGTTCCCAGAACTCATTTCCCTCGCGGCAGCCCCTCCCTGGAAAATCCCCTTGAGGAAGGACCTTCTTTCTCAGGGGATGGGCACTATTTGGCACCCACGTCCCGATCTATGGAACTTGCACGTCTGGCTCCTGGACGGGACGCTTCAGACCTCGCCGGCCTTCCACAGGCCGTGGTAGAAACCATCACTCAGTCCCGAGCCCCCTCTACAAGGCAGGCGTACGCACTGAGGTGGGGTCTATTCGTCGACTGGTGTTCCTCACGAGAACAGGACCCACAGAGATGCACGATTGCAGTAGTGCTTTCCTTCCTGCAAGAGAAGTTGGAGCGCAGGCTGTCCCCTTCGACTCTCAAAGTGTATGTTGCCGCTATTGCCGCACATCACGATGCAGTGGATGGATCATCCCTAGGGAAGCACCCTCTGGTCGTGAGATTCCTCAGAGGCGCTAGGAGGATCAATCCTCCCAGACCGCGCCTCGTACCCTCTTGGGACCTCTCCGTCGCCCTCCAGGGCCTGCGGGGACCTCCCTTCGAGCCCCTCGCCTCAGTTGAGCTTAAGTTTCTGTCATTAAAGACAGCGCTCCTGACTGCGTTGGCCTCCATCAAGAGGGTGGGGGATCTGCAAGCTTTCTCTGTCGACGAAGCGTGCCTGGAGTTCGGGCCCGGCGATTCTCACGTCATCCTGAGACCCCGGCCCGGCTATGTGCCCAAGGTTCCCACCACGCCTTTCCGCGATCAGGTGGTGAACCTGCAAGCTCTGCCCTTGGAGGAGGCAGACCCAGCTATAGCATCGTTGTGTCCAGTCCGTGCTCTGCGCACCTACGTAGACCGCACTCGGCACTTCAGACGCACCGAGCAGCTCTTTGTTTGCTTCGGAGGTCAGCAGAAAGGGAATGCTGTCTCCAAACAGAGGTTGGCGCATTGGGTGGTAGAAGCCATCTCCCTGTCTTACTTATATCAGGGAGAGCCTTGCCCCTTAGGCTTGCATGCCCACTCCACACGGAGTGTTGCATCTTCCTACGCGTTGGCACATGGCGCCTCATTAGCGGACATCTGCAGAGCTGCCGGCTGGGCGACACCAAATACCTTTGCCAGGTTTTACAACCTTCGCTTAGAGGCCGTCTCTTCCCGAGTTCTGACAGGTGACCGGGAGGACGGCTAGTGTCGGCTTGCTGCGCCATTCCCACGTGGATCCGTGCGCTATCTCCCAGTTTGTTCCCTCCGGCGAACCTGGGTCCTCCATGCCCCTCAGTCCGGGCTAGACGCGGAGTAGCTCTTGACTGTGCTCCTGCCGGGTCTCCTTCGCCCCGCAGGTTGTGGCTATTTTTCTCTATATTTTTCCAGGGGTCAACCAGAAGGCCTCTGTTTCCCTCGTATATCCCTAAAACCCCCTTATGGATATATTGAATTTCTTACTTTCACATGGACAGATTCATGTCTCCGCCCCCCCAACCCCTGCTTCAGTTTCTGGCATCCCTGGGGACCCCCCTTCTCGGGCCCCAGGGCGTTGGGAAGGTTACGTTAACGTCCGCCTGTTGACACGTCCGCCTGCCGGCACGTGGTCGTTGCGTAACGCGGCGCAGGGACGTGGCTTGTTCCATAGGGTCAGTTCCCATGTAACGTCGAAGTGATTCGACTGAAGGGGAACGTCTAGGTTACGTAGGTAACCCTCGTTCCCTGAAGGAGGGAACGGAGACGTTACATCCCCTGCCACGTCCCTGTCGTCGCGCTGACGCCGGCTCAATCCGGCTCCTCAGCGAAGAACCTGTCTGACTGGCGCATGACGTCGCTATTTATACCCGTATGTACGGGGCGTGGCGCGTCATGCAAATGCCACTCGCCAATTTTTCATTAGCCTTTTGTATAAGGCTCAGAGATGATTGGATTCTAAGCGAATTCCCATGTAACGTCTCCGTTCCCTCCTTCAGGGAACGAGGGTTACCTACGTAACCTAGACGTTCTTAGAACTGTTGGTGGAAGTTCTCGCTGTTTTGGCGTGTTCGTACCGCAGGAACTAGGAACGTATTTAGCTCTAGGAACTCGATTTGAGGAACTAAATTAGCTCCTACTTCAGAGTAGGGTCTAAAACTGTTCTATAGGAACTACCAGTGATGTAAGTGCACGCTGATTGGCCAAATACATGCAAAACACTGGTTAACCGGCATTTAAAAAAAAACATTTATCCACAAAAAAAATGGTATTTAGCAACCTGTTGTCTGCAGAGTTCTCAGCCTCGATGATATGTAACACTACAAGTTGTCATAGAAGATTTAGTCAGATTTTCATGCTCTGTTAATCACTTAAATTGTTTGTTTACATTCCATCTCTTTTATCATGAAACCCACAACACAAAGAAAAACCAGCTCCGATCACGGCGTCCTCCATTCACTGGTTGTTGGCTTTTGTAGGCCCCTTCAGAGTTTCTGTTGCCGGTGCGAATACAACCAGGAAAATAGCCAGAGGGGGAAATTTGTTCTCTACCACCACTACCATTCTGGCTAGGTCCTAGAACTGAGTTCTTAGAACTATGCGGTGTGAAAGCGCCTATAGTTAATAGAACTGTTGGCAGAGGTTCTCACTTTTTTGGTGTGTTTGCACTGCAGGAACTAGGAAAGTATTTAGTTCAAGGAACTCAGTTTGGAGGAACTAAATTAGGTCCTACTTCAGAGCAGGGTCTAAGACAGTTATACAGGAACTACAAGTGACGTAAGAGTATGCTAATTGGCTAAATGCATACATTTTTAAAAAGACATTTACCCAAGACAAGACATCCATGAAAACAGCGATAACAGCATGTCGTCTGCAGCGTTGTTCTTTTTTGTGTCTTGATTATTTGTAACACTGCAAGTTGTCATAGCAGATTTAGTAAGATTTTCTTCTTACTCTTTTAATCGCATTAATTGTGCATTTACATTCCCAACTATGTTATTACGAAACCCACAACACAACACAAAACAAAACTAACTCTGATCATGGTATGCATAGTTTTATTTATTAAGTTTTTATTTATTTTATTTAGTTTTTATTTATTTGCAGTTGGCAGAAGTTCCCACTTTTTTGTCATGTTCACACCACAGGGACTAGGAATGTATTTAGCTCTAGGAACTCAGTTTGGGGGAACCAAATTAGCTCCTACCTAAGAGTAGGTTCTAAAACTGTTCTATAGGAACTACTAACACCGGCTAGAATTTCGTGCTCTTTTAATCGTATAAATTGTGCGTTTACATTTCATCTCCATTATCACGAAACCCACGACACACAACAAAACCAGCTCCAATCACGGCACCCTCCATTCACCGGTTGTTGGCATGCCACGATTAAAGATGTCACTGTATTCAGAGTTCCTGCTGCCGGTGCGAATGCAACCAGGAAATTGGCCAGAGAGGGAAATTTGTTCTCTACGAACTTCCAAGCTGGCTCCTAGAACTGAGTTCTTAGAACTATGCGGTGTGAAAGCGCCTATAGTTCCTAGAACTGTTGCCAGAAATTCAAGCTTTTTTGGCGTGTTTGCACCACAGGAACTAGGAACATATTAAGTTATATTTGGGGGAACTAAATTAGCTCCTACTTCAGAGTAGAGTCTAAAACAGTTCTATAGGAGTGTACGCCATTAGACAAAATGCATACGAAACACCAGCTACCCAGCTTTTTGAAACATTTATCCACGCAAACAGCGATAAAGCCATTTAGCTACCTGTTTTCTGCAGCATCATGTTCTTTTCTCAGTCTTGATGATATGTAACACTGCAAGTTGTCATTGGAGATTTAGTCAGATTTTTATACTCTTTTAATCGCGTAGTTTGTGAGTTTACATTCCATCTCTATTATCAACCAATGACACACAACAACAAAATCTCAGATCACATCATTCTCCAATCAACGGTTGGTGACGTTTGTAAATGCATCGAATAAAGACGTTGTTGTCAGCCGCTTCAGAGTTCCTGCTGCCGGTGTGAATGCAACCAGGAAAACAACCAGAGGGGGAAACTGAATCACCCTGCTGGCTAGTTCCTAGAACAGAGTTCCTTATGCGGTGCTAAAGCGCCTTATACTCTTAGAAAACAAGTACAAAGCTGTCACTGGGATGGTACACTAAGGTACATTTTTGTACACAATTTACTGCTAAATAAGTAAATATTACTTCCTACATTTAGTACCTCTTGAAATAGTACCCCAGTGAGCGTTCATAGGCCTACTTTTGTTTCTGAGAGCATACATTGAATGGGAAACAGTGTTCCCCCCTCCCCCCAGAAGTATCATTATGCTATCATAGCTTTTATTATGTTTTTGCATTTAGAATTTTGTTATAATTGCACCTTTATTTTAATTAACAACTAACAACCAATAGCAGCACCGCTAAGAACTGGATCTTTTCACTGAAAACCTTGACATCTAAACCTGGGCTCTTTGGCTCATTTATGAGAGTTCATAAGAGAAACAGCAATGTCATTCTTTTGAATCAGATATCTGCAATGAATCAGTTGATCCATTTGTTAATACCAGTTTGTAAGGGGAAATGGGCCATTTTTTACTTAGGTGGTCCTCAAGATATAATAAAATGAGGCCTATGTAGTATCTAACTTAGTATCTAATTTCAGGATGTTTTGTATCTATGGAATGTCTCTATGATGAAGGTTTTAAAAAATATGGGTTCTTATAAAAAACTGTTCCTGTGGCCCAATTTGCCCCAGGTTAGGGGTAAATTGACCCGAGTCAGTGGGTAAGATGCACCATCTGGGCGTAAACTGACCATCTGACTGAATCTATGTGAATATTTAAAGATAATTTACCTCTTTTTAAAAAAATAAATAAATAAATAAATAATTTAATAATCACATTTCCTTCTACAAAGTCATACTTCTTTTCTTATAGCTAACATTTCAAGATATTTAATTGTCTGCATTTCTGAAACAATATGTTAAACACCAAAGTTGTAACCTTCCCAACAGACTAAACAGAGTTTGTTGAGTAAAATTAAATAAAAGCTGAATTAGAACGAAGGAATACATTTCACTGAAACGAATAAACATTTTAGTCAAAAGATTCTACAGATGGGACTACAGATGGAAAGATATACAGTCAAGCCCGAAATTATTCATACCCCTGGCAAATTCTGACTTAAAGTTATTTTATTCAACCAGCAAGTTTTTTTTGAGCGGAAATGACACAGGCTTCTCCCAAAAGATAAGACGATGTACAAGAGGCATCATTGTGGAAAAAAATATTTCTCAGCTTTTATTTACATTTGAACAAAAAGTGGCATGTCCAAAATTATTCATACCCTTTGCAAACTGTCACAGTCTATGGGAAAATCCAAAGTTCTATACCATTCCAAATAGTCCAATCTGTTCTAAAGCATCCTGATTACCCTGATTCATTGGGAACAGCTGTTTTAATCAACTCAACAGTTCATAGATGCGGAGAAGGCGTTCGATAGAGTGGATGGGTTGATGATGGGTTTATTTCCTGGGTCAAATTATTGTACGTCTGTGTTAACTAATGGTGTGCTTTCAACTCCTTTTTTGCTTCAGAGGGGCACTAGGCAGGGCTGCCCTTTGTCGTCTTTACTTTTTGCCATTGCCATTGAGCCCTAAGTTATCTGGCTTCGTGAGGATGTAAATTTTAAAGGTATCAAACGGCTAGATAAGAGAGTATAAATTATCCTTATATGCTGATGATCTTTTACTTTTTATTTCCGACCCAGTGGTTGTTGTCCCTATTATTTTGAGCATTCTAAATCAGTTCGGTAAAATTTCAGGGTATAAAATTAACTTTCATAAGAGTGAGTTGTTCCCTGTAAATTCATTGGCGAATAACCTTACACATTTTCCTTTTACTGTAGGTGGGCAGTTGATGGATTTAAGTATTTGGGTATTTTTGTGACCAAATCTTTAACTGGAATGTATGTCTCTAATTTTGTCCCTTTACTTAAAAATTGTGAATTCGACATGGAACGCTGGGCTAAACTCCCCTTTTCTCTTGCTGGGCGTATAAGCCTAATCAAGATGACTGTTCTTCCCAAGTTTTTGTACTTATTTCAACATATTCCAATTTACCTTAAGAAAAAGTCTTTTATGGATTTGGATAAACGTATCACTTCTTTTTTATGGGGAAATAGACCAGCTCGAATTAAGAAAACTATTTTGGAGCTCCCTAAAAATAGAGGGGGTCTTGCACTCCCAAATTTTTTACATTATTATTGGGCTTGCAATATCCTAAAGATTTTATATTGGAGGAACAATATAAATTCTGAACTCCCTTGTTTGGCTTACCTAGAACAGTCCTCAGCTGTTCTAGGTTATATCCTCTCAATTACCTGTACCTGCAAAGGTCAGTTCAAATTTAGTAGTATCCCAATCAGTAAAGATATGGACTCAATTTAGGAAGCACACTGGTTTGCATAGGTCTTCTATTCTTTCTCCGATATTTAAAAACCATGGTTTTGCACCATCCAATATGGATGTGGCATTCCGAATCTGGTTCGATAAGGGCATAAAAACCATTGATGACCTCTACGAGAGTGGTATTTTCTCATCCTTTAATAACCTTTCTAAGAGATTTGACCTACCTAATTCCCACTTATTTCGTTTCTTTCAAGTCAGGCAAAAACTATTCCCTCATTTTCCAAATCGTCCCCCTGAATCTCCAATGGATGACTTTTTAAAGCTTGAACCACACTCAAAACATTGTATTTCTGTAATTTTGTATTTCTGTAATCTGATCCACAATATTAATCCAGGCTCTGCAAATCAAGGCAGAGGTGCTTGGGAAGAGAACTTAGGTTTTGAGTTATCTGATGAACACTGGGAGCGAATTCTTGAGCTCACGCACACCTCATCTATATGCGCAAGACATGGGCTTATACAATGTAAGATTCTATAGGGTTTACTATACTAATGCTAGACTTGCTAAAATATACCCCTCTGTCAGCGATGCATGTAATAGGTGCAAGCAATCACCAGCGGATCTCATCCACATGTTGTGGGAATGTCATAAATTATTTGATTATTGGACTAAAATATTTAAAACTTTGAAAGATGCCTTCAACATAGATCTTGATACAGATCCACTTTTGGCAATTTTTGGGTTGGCAGTAGATGTTAACCTTTCAGTAGTGGTCCAAAAGGCTTTAGCTTTTACTACTTTACTAGCAAGACGTCTTATCCTTTTAAAGTGGAAACACGTCTCTCCACCCTCTTTTGATTCATGGCTAAAAGAAGTGTTTACTTGCATTAAATTGGAAAAAAATTAGACTCTCACTTACTGGTTCTTTAAAGACCTTCGACAAGGTGTGGCGCCCCTTTTTAGATTATCTGCTGGCTAACTCTTTTGATACTTAAACTGAGCAATAATATATAAATACATATTTTTTATTCATGTTTTTATTTTTTATTTTTTTGCTTTTGCCTTTACCTGTGTTTAATTATTTATTAATTATGTTTATTTACTTTTCTCAATGGGAAGTTATAGACTGTTGAGGGAGGGAAGTGTTTGTTTGGGGTATTATTAGTAACAACATGGAAGGACAATTATAAAATGAATGTTGAAATAACATCTCAACAATTATAAAAGAAATTTGAAATAACATCTCAAGGCAGACAGTCCAACGGACAGCCTTCATTTGGCGTGAAAAAGAAGAAGCCTTCAACCCTAAGAACACCCTGCCCACTGTCAAACATGGTGGTGGGAACCTAATGTTGTGGGGGTGTTTTTCAGCCGGTGGACCAGGGAACCTAATCATAGTAAACGGCACCATGAATAAGGAGCAATACATCAAAATTCTCAACAACAACATCAGGCAGTCTGATCAGGGTGATGGCAAGGAGACCCTCCAACCTGAAAGAGTTGGAGCTCATCGCTAAAGATGAATGGGCAAAAATACCAGTGGAGGCATGCAAAAGCTGGTCAGCAATTATAGGAAGCGTTTGATTGCTGTAATAGCCAATAAAGTCTTTTCTTTTGATTATTGAGAAGGGTATGAATAATTTTGGACATGCCACTTTATGTTCAAATGTAAATAAAAGTAATAATTTTTTCCACAATGATGCCTCTTGTACATCGTCTTATTATCTTCTGGGAGACGTCTGTGTCATTTCTAATAAAAAAAATAAAAACAAATTAAAAAAACTTGCTGGTTGAATAAAAGTGACTTTAAGTCAGAATTTGCCAGGGGTATGAATAATTTCGGGCTTGACTGTATATGATAGAGAAAATAATAGAGAAGGATTTGGTGTACTTGTACACTGTCCCTGTCAAATAAAGTACAAATAATATATATATATACAGGTCATTTTCAAAAAATTAGCATATTGTGATAAAGTTAATTATTTTCTGTAATGTACTGATAAACATTAGACTTTCATGTATTTTAGATTCATTACACACAACTGAAGTAGTTCAAGCCTTTTATTGTTTTAATATTGATGATTTTGGCATGCAGCTCATGAAAACCCAAAATTCCTATCTCAAAAAATTAGCATATTTCATCCGACCAATAAAAGAAAAGTGTTTTTAATACAAAAAAAAGTCAACGTTCAAATAATTATGTTCAGTTATGCACTCAATACTTGGTCGGGAATCCTTTTGCAGAAATGACTGCTTCAATGCGGCGTGGCATGGAGGCAATCAGCCTGTGGCACTGCTGAGGTGTTATGGAGGCCCAGGATGCTTCGATAGCGGCCTTAAGCTCATCCAGAGTGTTGGGTCTTGCGTCTCTCAACTTTCTCTTCACAATATCCCACAGATTCTCTATGGGGTTCAGGTCAGGAGAGTTGGCAGGCCAATTGAGCACAGTAATACCATGGTCAGTAAACCATTTACCAGTGGTTTTGGCACTGTGAGCAGGTGCCAGGTCGTGCTGAAAAATGAAATCTTCATCTCCATAAAGCTTTTCAGCAGATGGAAGCATGAAGTGCTCCAAAATCTCCTGATAGCTAGCTGCATTGACCCTGCCCTTGATAAAACACAACTCATGAAATATAGCGCACCTATCATATGGACCATTTTTGATGATACATTTATTGTGCTTGTGTCCTTGTTAAAGTTCAAAAGCATTAGTTCCCATGAATGATTCTTTTGAATTGCATTACAAAGTATAAAAGAAAAAAAAAACATGCATGTTTGCAATTTTCATTTTAAGTGAACTATCCCTTTAAGAAAGAGAAACAGAGTATCCGACTGAGCATTCAAGTGTACAGCAGCCATATGGCCATTACATAAATGTGGCAGTCTCACTTCAAGTCCCTAGAAGGCTACTTTCAGCATACATTCTCTGTATATGTTGTGGATGAGACAGTGCTGAAAACAGCCAACATCTTCTGTGGACAGCAATTCTTACCCAGACAAGAACCTCTAGCCTGAGGCGACACTCTATTATTAAAAAGCGTGTTTCTCTTCCAGACAACTCAGCAAGTCTTGCGCCTTCCCTCAAGTGTTATCGATTTCTCTAATTTATTCATTTTTAGTAAAACATGGTAAAAAGAGATTTTAACAACTGTTTGATCAAAATGCTAATTATGTATTGATCTCTTTTTTTTTCATTTAAGAGCTATTTCCCTCTTGATCTAGTACTCAATGATCATTAAACAGCAGCTGTAGGCAGAAGAAACACTGTAGTGTGTTGTTGTTTAAAAAATGAATTTGCACATTTAACTATATTGAATTTCACAGGGGTCCAGTGACCCAAACCACTAGAGGAGACTGAATAATAAAATCTCATTTGGCTCGCACCGCCTGGTGTGACACAAAAAAAGTGACAAGTGATAAATGCTATCCATGTAAATATGAGTTTTTGTCCAAAGCAGCGACAGCACATTTTGATCTCATTAGATCAAAATCTCACTCCGATTAAAATTCTGCCTACACAGGCGTTAATTCATGCATGCAAACACAAGCACATAAACATATTCAAACAGTGAAAGAGAGACAGACAAAGGATTTTCATTCTGCACACTGAAAAAAAGAAACAACTCAGCATCTGCCAAAAAGATAGAAGAATGTCCCATATATTGTACCCGAGTTGTACCAGTCTCAAGGGCAGGACCAACGTAAAGATGGACTAAAAGTTCCCGCACGGACAGCAGGATCTGAAACTGTGTGGGAACATGCTGTCTCTAGTTTTAAATGTCCTGCTCTCTAACGTCTCATTCAGTCATTAACATCAGAATGTGCTGGACTTGTTCTTTAGAGGTGAGAGAGTTGCAAAGCAAGACCTCTTTATTGTGTTGAGGGCTCACCCATGAATAATAAGGGTATTTAACAGTGTTAATTTAGTGTTAACTGTATACTTTTATAGTATTTCTATCATGATAAAGCATGGTAATGGATACGAAAATCTTAATGTATTTGGTCTTGGTGAAACAGATCTGCTACGTTGCTGAATTGCTGCTGCTGTTGGTTATTGCTGTTGTTCTAGATTATTGCTGCTGCTGCAAAGCAAGAACAGGAACTTGCTACTGTCGATACATACGCCGATATGGTGCTCTGAATGTTTAATAGAGCCATTAGATGCAAAATTCACTTTTACATGTTGTTTGAACTCAAATGTGTCTCGGCAGTGTGTGTACACAACCACCCTAATGATAAAAATCCATCCAGTTTTTTTTTTAAATCCCCATTAATCATAAGCACTGTCTCAGATCAAACCATTCACAGATTCTTGGCAGAGTGACATAGATTGAGGTGTTTTGTTGTTGGATGTAAAAATAAACATAGCAATCCGACATCTGAGCCACTGAAAACGCAGAGGATTGCTTTTGTTTTTGAAGGCAATGTGCGCCTCTGATCTGGCTAAATGCGATTAGGTTGAAACATGAAACATTCGTGATCCAGCTTCACTTACAGAAGGAGTATACGTTTTTTTTAAAGAGCAGGTCATAGGTTTTTTTTTTAAGTGTCCTAATATTGTGTTGGAGTCCTACAACAGGTTATAATGCATCTAAGGTCAGAAAACATACATTTCTCAGAATATACATTTAATATTAGTGTCATTTGTCAATGATTTCAAAACGATTCGTTCGAAGCAATTCTGAGCAAACCCCTCACTTCCATAAACCCACTCTGCTCTGTTGTGATTTAGTACAGAGAGGTACTTAATCAAGTTAGCGAGCGCTACTATTGACAACAATACTTCATTTTCAACTTTTCCATTATGTCCTTTATTTTTATTGAAAATAAATGCCTTTACAATATGATGTGAGATTTGAAAAGAGAGAAAAAAAAGTTCGCCAGAAGGGGGATTCGAACCGAATTGGTCACATCGAAAAGAGTGAAACACGATTTATCCTCTGAGCCACCAGAACTGACAATTAACAACCGTCTTTTGTAATGTTGACTATCCCAATCACACATTGGTGGGTGGACTTAGTGTAAATAGCTTCTGCCAACAAGGCGGGCTATTTGCACTTAGTTAGAC
Organism: Garra rufa; assembly: GCF_049309525.1. NCBI lineage: Eukaryota > Metazoa > Chordata > Actinopteri > Cypriniformes > Cyprinidae > Garra > Garra rufa. Next base: position 7,206,093 of record NC_133377.1, read on the forward strand.
ACTCCGAAAATGTAATATTTTGAGCACTCAATTGAAAATGTACAGTTTTAATTAACAAAAACAAAACTGGTATTTACACCTTTGCAGGCCTTTTCTTAATTGGAAATTAGATCAAATCTAATTTACTACTGGGGTAGTTCAATTCTGAGATTATTTTGATGAGTTTTAGATTTAGGTGGGCCATAAACTTTAAAAATGGGGATAACGATTGCTGCAGTCAGTGCTATTTTTTATTAGTTTTTTTTTTTAACAACTACATCACCTTGTCTTGTTAAAGTAGTGCCCTATTCTTTAATATATATATATATATATATATATATATATATATATATATATATATATATATATTATTATTTTTTTTTTTTTTTTTTTTTTTTTCAGACAACAGGGCTTTAGACTAAGCCAGGATTAGGTCATAGTTCAATTAGGACATTTAAGTAATTTTATAAACATGCTTAGAAAAAAATCATTACTGGTGTGCATCTTGAGACAAAACAAAGGCACTGGTATATTTTAAAATCAGTCAGTGCAAGTTTCTTTCAGTTAAAACAGCTCAGACTTACATTTTTGTCTGTGAAACTGGGGGCATAAGTGTTAAATAAGAAATTTTCGAAAGCATGTGAAGGCAGCATAAGGCCGGTGACACACTGGATGCGTGGCGTAAGCGTCTCAGCTGCGTGGCGTGTCCGTTTTTATTTCGGCTCCCATGTTAACAGGTTAGAGCTTGCACACTGCCTGCGCGGAAAACGCGTGCTTGCTAGAAATAGAACCGACGCCTATTTTTCACGCGACACGCAAGCGTGTTGGAAGCGTTTCCAGGCAAAATAGAATAGGAAAATATGTTTATAAGTCATTTTGTACACAAATACATATTAATTAATGATATTTTGATGTTGGAAAGTTTATAGGTAGACAAAAATTCAGATATATATGTAATTTAAAAATAAAAAAATACAAATAATTATCGATTTTCAAATATTGCACCTGTCAAACAGTCTATTTTGCCGTAAATACTGTTGACGGTGTCCTTTATCAGTAGGCTTTATATTGAAGTTGAAAATGTTGTCGTGAAGACAAGAGCCTGGTCTGTCGGAAGCCTCCCTATGTCACCTACAGCAGCCGCAGCGCGCCAGCGCTGCGTCAGGCACGGTTCTGGTGTGTAAAGACACAGAAAAAGCGACGCAGCCGCCACGCATCAGAAACGCCACGCTCACGCCACGCATCCAGTGTGTCACCGGCCTAAGGGGCCGTTCACATGTCGCGCCTAAAAACGCGTGGAAACGCTAGGTGCGCCGCTTTCTTCCTTATCAACAAAGCGCTCGGGCGCTTGCGCTCCGGAAGCGTCTGCCGTTTCTAAGCAACCATCAGCTGCGCTCTAGCTCCAAGCCTATGCGTCTCCATGCATTGTTTCTTCTATTAGCGTCAAAATAATGGGGGCTTGACAAATCATAAAGTTCAGGAAATATCTGGACCACAATGATGAGCTGCTCCTCCATGTTTCTACAGAGGTTTCAATGTAACGGAAAAACGTGAGGAAGCTGATTGGTTGGTTCATGTCACATGACCTGCGGTGCGCTTGCGACATTCTGAAAAGTTTAGATGTTTTTATCTCGATGCGGCGCGGTCGCGCCTGGAAAAAACGAGCGCGTCGCACCGCGTGCGCGTCGCGACCGCGTCGCTTCCATTATGCGCGCGCAAGCCGCGCGTCTACATTTGAAATAATTTGAGCGCGCAAAAGACGCTACATGTGAACGGCCCCTAAGTCATTTAATCTGAAATTGGATACTGTCTAGGAACTATAACTGGTTTGAAACTTACGTTTGCAAACATTAAAAAAGTATGTTCTGCAAAGTATGGTATGGTATGATTGAAATCCAGACATACTACGACATATTGCTTCTGTCACATGACACATAGGTGCCGTTCCTGTGGGTGCTTGAGCCCTTAGGAGCTCAAGCTCTTTTCGATCGGCTGAGCACCCATGGAAAAAAGATATTCTCTGTTAACCAGTTAAAAAAAACTGAATGAAACTTCTCACTGGGGGTCATAAAACACAAAAATGCCTTTTTAGAGTGGCTAGTTTATGGAGTTTTGTTCATTACATTCCCAAATTTAGCGAGTAATCTTAAAAAAATGCCAGCACTTACTCAGGTTTATTGTTTATTTCATACTTCTGTGATTCCATGATGTTATCAGCATTAAAGTCCCCATGAAATCAAAGTTAATTTTTTTTTGCCTTTTAATATGAATATGCTAGCGTTAAGGTTATCTATAAGCGCATGTGCTCAAAAACGATGACAAAATTCGCATTTACAAGATATAAACATTCAAAACGTACAGTCTCTAGCTTCCGCCAATATGGATCAATGATTTTTGATGACATCGTCCTGCACTTCAGCCTCTCATCAAACTTTCTGTCTAATCAAATGCTCTCTAGAATCCGAAGGGCCCCGCCCCCTACACACTAAAACTGCAGCTGAAATTGGTCAATTGTTCACAGAATTTGTATTTTCTGTATGGCAAATGGCATATAGTGCACTATATAGGGGATAGGGAACGATTCAGTTTAAATATGCTTTCGGTTGCTGCAAACAAAGTCTGGTTTACACTGTTTCACGCGAACCACCGTAGTGCAGACACGGCTTGCTGTCCAGAGACATGATAGCACGGAGTGGATCATATGGATGAATCGACGCAGACCACAAAACGAATCTGACCCATTTGAACTGACACAAAATGCTATATTTTATAGTGATATGGATGACATTGTGGCTGTAATATGGTGTCAAATGTAGCTTTACCAAGCTCAGTGGCTCTGCCCTGGTGAAAAAAAAAACAGCTAAAACCAGCCTAGGCTAGTTGGCTGGTTTTAGCTGGTCAACCAGCCTGGTTTTAGCTGGTCAGCAGGCTGGTTTTAGCTGGTCAGCAGGCTGGTTTTAGAGGGGTTTTGGCCACTTTTCCAGCCTGACCAGGCTGGGAGACCAGCTAAAACCAGCTACTTCCAGCTTAAACCAGCTAAGACCAGCCAACCAGCCTAGGCTGGTTTTAGCTGTGTTTTTTTTTTTCAGCAGGGTGGTCAAAGCTGTGATATAAACAAAACTCAATTGGCTATTTAAAAAAAGGGGGCGGGACCACGCCCCATCTTCCTGCTTAGGTGAAATAACATCAACACATAGAATAATGCTACATAAAGTATCCACTGAATGTGCACTTAAGAATCTCATCAGAAGTAGTAGGTCACCCAAGTACTTTTTTACCTACTGTTTTTGCATACTGTGAAAATATAATTCGTTTCATGTTTTCACCTACCATATGGTCAAAGTAGCCAAATGCAGTGCCCTTCAAGACAGCATAATCATATTGAAGGTGGTTTGGGATGCACGTAAGACATACCTTGTGTAAATGAAGTTGGTTGTTTAGGCCACATACTGTGTAATTTTTACTCACCCCGAATGGAACTGCATCAGTATATGAAGTGACTTTGGTTAATAGGCCCAGTGTCACACTTGATCAAATCTGCATTGCAAATGTCAGCATATTCTTAAAGTACACGTTGTATTTGTTTCTGGCATTTTGACAACATTAGGCCAACTGTAGGTGCATTAAATAATGAAAATGTGTCAGCGGTGGGAATGGAAAGTGCATTGTGAGAATTTAAAGTGGTGTCATCCTGAGGCAATTCCTTTCGGTACGCCGAGGGTATTTTCTCAGCACTTGGCACGAGAGTGAAGGGAGAGAGCTGGAAAGACCCCCACAAATTTAGGAAGAGTGGTTTCCCTCAGTAAGCATTCTGGCAGGAACAGGCGAGGGGGTGCGATGAAGACATTGCCAGCACTTTCACTCAGAATTTCATTCGGAGACTGAATGGGCTGCAGCGGATGACTATAGAGCGGCAGTCACTGAACCGTCCGTTTAGCTTTAGTCATCGCATTTTGAGCTGCTTTGTAGTTGTGTACCTCATGTCGTACACTGAAAGCCGTCGATGCGGAGTAAAGCTGAGGCTGTCATGCAGAGCCCATTGCGCTGTCCCAGGTAGTGGCTCCACCATAGAAATGTAATACATGCGTAGAATGGCAATTACCATGACAAAGGGAGTCCTAAAATAGGTGGAGCTTAACAACCCAGACATTGTCTCTCTGTCTATAATCAGTGTGCAACTTACACAATGACTGAGAGGGGTTATATAAGTGATCCTGGGCCACAAAACAAAAGATTTATAGCAATAACCAACACTACATTGTATGGGTAAAAATTATCAATTTTTCTTTTATGCCAAAATCATTAGGGTATTAAGTAAAGATCATGTTCCATTAAGATTAAACAATTGTTTTTTGGTCCAGAGACCCAGCTATGGAGTTTTTGCCTTTGTAGTGGACATTATATTTTAGTGAATTTCTATGAGAACTCACATGTCACCGTTTTAAGCCTGGATATCCTGCGCAGAGCACATTCAGGGCTTCTTAGAGATACCAAATGTTTGGACGTTTGACCATGACCACACCCTCTCCTTGGTCTTTAAAGTGGCTAAATTTATTTAGTGAACATTTTTACATCCTTATGGAAATATAATATTTTGTAATTGTCATTTAAATCTGAATAATTTTCAAATTGTTTATCATAAAGCAACATCATAGGAAAATGTTATGGGTTTTTAAATACAGATATGACTTCCTGTTATGAAACAGGACATTGTTTCATACATGTCCACTGTAGAGGACACCAGGACTAAAATCATTTTTATCATGCATTTTGGGAGACATAACAATTGAATATGAAAATAAATAATATATCAATATTCTTATGAAATATTAGATATAATTATGAAAATCTGGCCAATATCCCACCATGACCATTCTTTTTTCAACATCCTGTAACAACAGCAACATATTAATATGCAAATTAGATACAGTGTATAGATACACTGTGTTTAATGGGAAAACCAGATTATGAAAATTTTTACACACATACTGCATGAAACAAAATGGTATATCAAATCATTTTTGTTATATGTTTTATAACATAGTTAAGAATCATCTTTAAACAAAGTTTGGTATAAAAAAATGATTTAAAAAATCCAGTTGTTTTGCCTTTTTGATGTCTATTCATGCATTTTATTTTTTATCATATTTTTTATCATATCATACATCTACAGAGGACATAGAATAAAATATGAATAAAATATATATTTTTCAAAAATGGTAATTTTCCACTTTTTTGTAATGATCTAAACAATGTAATGGCATGAAAAAATACTGAATTCACAAATCTTTTTTTTCTGGGTCTCACAAGGATATTTTAAGAAATTTCTGTGGAAAATCCTGCAATCAATTGGGTTTTAGCTGCAACCCAGACTATCATTTGACACCCACTATAAAGTGTTGACCTGCAATTGCTACCCTAAAAATCTTCTGTTTGATTTAACCCATAAAATGTAGTTTTGTTGGTATAAATTAATGTATTTCAGTTAATTTAGTGTTTTTAAATAATATCTTTGATGTTACATTTACGATTACGTTTCTTTTACATTTTTATTTAAGTTTTTTTTTTAAGCACAGATTTTCAATCTTAAATATGTTTAAAACAGAAAACTAAAGTTGTTTTTAAATCATATATGTGAGTCTGGACCATAAAACAGTCTTAAGTAGCACAGGTGTATTCATAGCAATAGCCAAAAATACATTGTATGCGTCAAAATTATAATTTTTTCTTTTATGCAAAAAATCATTAGGATATTAAGTAAATCATTTTCCATGAAGATATTTTCTACATTTCCTACCATAAATATATCAAAACTTACATTTTGATTAGTAATATGCATTTGCTAAGAACTTCATTTGGACAACTTTAAAGGCGATTTTCTGAATATTCTGAATTTTTTGCACCCTCAGATTCCAGATGTATCTGGAACAGTTGTATCTCCAAATATTGCCCTATCCTAACAAGCCATACATCAATGGAAAGTTTATTTATTCAACTTTTTCATCTTATTCATCTTTATTCAAGATGATGTATACATGTAGATGATGTATCAATTTAAAAAAAAATACCCTTATGACTGGTTTTGTGGTCCAGGGTCACACATAAAGCTATAATAAATTACAGTATATTCCAAAATGTGTTTTGCCAGTCAATGATCCTAACAGAAAGCAAAAAAGTGTATCTTTGAGCTACTTATTTAATGCAAGGTGAAAATATGCACTCATAAAAGGATAGTTCACCCAAAATTCTGTCATTAATTACTCACTCTCATGTCATTTCAAACCTGTAAGACCTTCATTTATCTTCACAGCAACATAAATGAAATGTTCCCAAGCCTGGAAACATAGTCATTAGGAGGAGAAGAATGGCTGAATAAAGTATTCTCAAAAAGTATTTTCGTAGCTTAATAATAAACTACGAAAGAAGAAGCTGGGGGAAGTCTATTGGCGGTTCGATTACCACACCGGCAGGAATTGAAGGTGGGGATTGTGAATGAACAGCGCTCTTTCCACCTTCAATACTATGACTGAGATGCCCTTGAGTAAGGCACCGAACCCCAATTGCTCCGGTGTGTGTTTGTTCACTTCTCACTGCTGTGTGTATGCACTTGGATGGGTTAAATGCAGAGCACCAATTTCGAGTATGGGTCACCATACTTGACAATACGTCACGACTTTTAATATTGCGGTTGAACCAGTGATGCCACATGGACTATTTTACAGATGTCCTCCCCTGCTAAAAAAACAGCTAAGAAAAAAGTTTTAGGATTTTTAAGCTGGAAGTATAGGTGGTTTTAGCTGGTCTCCCAGCCTGGCTAGGCTGGTCAGGCTGGCCTTAGCTGGTTGTTCCAGCTGGTCTCCCAGCCTGACCAGCTAAGGAAGTGGCCAAAACCCATTTAAAACCAGCCTGCTGACCAGCTAAGACCAGCCTGGATGACCAGCTAAAACCAGCCAACCAGTTTTTTTTTCAGCAGGGTCCCATTTCTCAGCCTGGGAAAATTTCAGTTACATTGCTGTCTATGCAGGGTCAGAATTCAGAAAGCTTTCAGATTTCATCAGAAATATCTTAATTTGTCTTCCAAAAATGAACAAAGGTCTTACAGGTTTGGAACGACATTAAATATTATTTAAATAAGCTGTTGAAACATATGTATCAACTGTTTAGTAGGCCTTTGTGTATCCTACTTTTAAAGCCTACCTCAACCTTTGGTTTTTGGGTCAATCCTCAGTTTGAGAGTTACTATTTAGACCCCTAACGGTCTAAGTACACTCCTTTAATCTTCAATTCCAGGTCTTTTTCTGTTAAGAAGATTCTCAGTGTCTTTATTCGGGTGTGAATTATCGTGCAGACCACTGCTGGTACTTGGTCAGCGTTGTCACGTGGTGCCTGTTACTTTTCTCAACGCTGAGTGGGCGGACGAATCACAGTCGTTTGTGATTACAGAATATAATCTGTTATAGCCTTTATCCAGCGATTGCTGTAACTAACTCATCGTTTATACGCCAGAAACGAAGAGTTATAATAATAGATTTAATCCATCATGCTTTGTAGCTCACATATGCTTTCGAAACTCAACGTAAATTTTAACGCCTTTAAATAGAGGACTCGGCTTTGTGAGCCACCGAGCGACGCCTGGAGGAAGTATGCATTATGTCCCATCGGTAACAGTGACATATGCCGTCCAATGGGCTCACGCAGTCCTCTCATGTCGACTTTCTGCGGCAAGTACGGAGTTTAGATCCAGTGCTGTTCTGGACTGATGCAGGAATAAAGACGGCAACCAAGTCGTGAATGTTAAACACATAGACGCCGAATTATAAGTTTAAAAATCTTGCGAGTAAATGGGATTCAACGTCTTCCGAACAGAATGTAAAGAATTCCTTGAAGGATGTGGGGAATTAAAGGCTTGTGCGCTGCGCTGTTATTGTTGTTTTTGGCTTATATCTCCGTGTCCTCGGTTAATGCCGGTAAGTTTGCGTGATTGTATTCGTTTTGTAAGGAATGTCATTATTGTATATGGTCATTTGCGCACGATATAGAAAGACACACGAAACCCTGTTACACTATTTTGCATGCATGAACAGAACTGCAACGGTTTTATCTTTTAACTACAAACAATATGCATAGTGAAATGCATTTTGATATGTTCACATTGGCAGAGAATTGGCAGAGAACAGACAGGTTGCGGGTATGAGATGAATAAATGATGCGCTACTACCTGTTCAGCCCTCCATTGGGAAGCACAAGACGCTCGTGGGTTTCCACTGTTCATTCAGACTGCATGTAAATGCTGTGGACAATTCATGTGATCCTAACTGATTCTGTTCAAAACCTGAAACCTGATCGCCAGACAGAAATGACAGTTTGAATGCACAATGCATCACATTTTAGGGCAGTGGGATTTAGGGAATGTGTCTGGACGCAGACACATTTATAGTAGGCTCCTGAATTCATTTATTAAATGGGAAACGATCTGATAACTAGCACAGCTAAATAACTACAGCAGAATATTGATTACTTTAGTTGTCAACGACACAAATCCATCCAGTTCAATCCTGTTTGCGTTTGTTTTTCTCTATTAATTTAACCTTTCAAAGCAATATCATTTATCGACGTGTTCTAGCCTATTAGTATGCTTTTTCTCTGGCCTGGATATAACAGGGAATCATGGCATTTTAATATTTTTATTTTTATTTTTTGCAAACCTATAAAATTAGGCTATAGCTGGTTTCACTGATACAAAGATGTATGTGCAGATAACATTTTTTTGCATAAAATGTTACAAAAGTGTTTTATAACTCAACTTCTTAATATAAAAAGCTGAGACATTAAACATAACGTGCAAATAATTTGCATGGCAAATGTAAACTAATGACTAATCACAATTTATGCACGTTTTAAATGTAAACCAGTGTCAATTTATTTTTGACAGAAATACTGAAACAAAAGCAATAAAAGAGGGTGCATGAATGCAAAGGCAAATGTTTAGAAAAATAACTGGTCTTAATGAGAAAGTTCTCAGCAGTTTGGTCTTCATACGGTATGTGTGCTTTATGTGTGTTTGTTGTGGCATGAAAATGATTGCATTATGTATAAATCATTTAGAAAAAGTGAAATATATCAGCAGTAACTGGAAATATTGCTAATGCCGTGCTGCTTGCTACACTGCAGAACAGATAACCTCTAAATGGTACTTTAAAGAGCTATTTCTACCTGATTTAACCCATATAAAATAGTTTTGGTGATATTTATGTATTCAGATTGATATTGTGAGATATTATGATTCTTAGGTTACCATTTTTTCAGTATATATGTGACCCTGGAACACAAAAGCAGTCATAAGGGTCAAATTCATCATAAGGGTCCATTTTTGAAATGTATACACAACTGAAAGCCTAAAAAAGTAGCTTTTCATTGATATATGTGACCCTGGACCACAAAACCAGTCATAAGGTTAAATTTTACAAAACTGAGATATATACATCACATGAAAGCTCAATAAATAAGCTTTCTATTGATGTATGGTTTGTTAGGATAGGACAATATTTGGCCGAGATACATCTATTTGAAAATCTGGAATCTGAGGGTGCAAAAAAATCAAAATACTGAGAAAATCACCTTTAAAGTTGTCCAAATTAAGTTCTTAACAATGCATATTACTAATCAAAAATTACATTTGGATAGGTTTACAGTAGGAATTTTACAAAAAATCTTCATGGAATATGATCTTTACTTAATTTCCTAATGATTTTTTGACATAAAAGAAAAATCAATAATTTTGACCCATATATGTATTTTTGGCTATTGCTACAAATATACCCCAGCGACTTAAGACTGGTTTTGTGGTCCAGGGTCACATATGGTTTATTAGGATATGAGATGCAACTATTTGAAAATCTGGAATTTGAGGGGGCAAAAAAAAAAAAAAAAAAAAATATTGAGAAAATCAGCTTTAAAATGTCCAAATTACGTTCTTAGCGATGCATATTACTTATCAAAAATTAAGTTTTTATATATTTATGGTCAGGACATTTACAAAATATCTTCATGGAACATGATCTTTTTAATATCCTAATGATTTTTGGCTTAAAAGAAAAATCAATAGTTTTGACCCATACTATGTATTGTTAGCTATTGCTACAAATATACCAGACTGGTTTTGTGGTCCAGGGTCACATATGTGACCCTGGACGACAAAACCAGTCTTAAGTCGCTGGGGTATATTTGTAGCAATAGCCAAAAATACATTGCATGGGTCAAAATTTTAGATTTTTCTTTTAAGCCAAAAATCATTAAGAAATTAAGTAAAGTTCATGTTCCATGAAGATATTTTGTAAAATTCATACTGTACTCTATTTTTGATTTGTGATATGCATTGTTAAGAACCTAATTTGGACAACTTTAAAGGTGATTTTCTCAGTATTTTGATTTTTTTGCATCCTCAGATTTCTGATTTCAAATAGATGTATCTCAGTCAAATATTGTCCTATCCTAACAAACCATACATCAATAGAAAGCTTATTCATTGAGCTTCCATATGATGTATAAATCTCAGTTTTGTCAAATTTAACCTTATGACTGGTTTTGTGGTCCAGGGTCACATATGTGAATCTTTTAGATTAGATTTGTTGATGATACAATGCATGAAAGCATTGAATCATATTGTGTGGTTTGCATTCATTATATAAGTATATATTTAAAAAGTAATCTGCTTTTTTAATGCTGCAAAGTTCAATTCTGCAGTCATTTTCAGCCAAGCCAGAGACATTTTATACACTGAGCGAGTTTTAGCAAATGCTTTTCCTGCCCACTTTTGACTGACAAGACCTAATTGGTTCTGATCGTTAAATGGTCAACAGAAAATTGCATTAATTGGATGATAAATCAGTGCATCGTGCACCATCAAGAAACCTGACTTAAATGCATAGCTTTCTAGAAGAAGTCACCTGTGATTTCATTCTATTACAGTTGTTTGGTAAAAGAGGGCAGTCTACTAAAACAGCCTACTATTTCACATCAGCAGCACCTGTTTGGCAGTCTGAAAATTATATACTGCTTTAACAGTGTAGAAATAGAAGCGTATCATAAAAGTTGCTGTGAAATGATATGGCCATGCCATATATCTGCAAGACATAAATTTGGGATGTGGAAACATACTGGTCTGTTTGTGCAAATAAGAGCGCAGCGTGTGCTACGTGATTACGGTGTAGTGCCTCTTAATGTGTAATATTATGTACAGATTAACCGTAATAGACATCCACAGCTGACAATGCACACAAACAAAGCACGCCGAACCATTTTCACCCTGCTTTTCTCTTTTATGTGGTCTAGAGAGGCAACAAAGCATCTGCCCATACATCTTTATACTGAAGCTCTGGCAGTGATGCAGGACGGAGGAATATTAATGAAGAGAGCAAGTGACATTTCCTCACCATTATGAAAAGAATACACAGAAGCAACAGAGGAAGCAGGTGAAACAAACATGTCAGAGAATAACTGATCAACTTTAGAGGCTGTATAGAGGCTGTTTTGGTTTTATTACAGGCCTGGTGTGTTTTGCTATGACGCCTGTGATGAAAGGCAGAGGTGCCCCCGCAATGTGCAACGCGGAGTTCCTCGCTCCAAGCTCTTACATGTTTGTTTCATCTGACAGTGTCAGGCATCTCATCAAAGCTACAGGAGGACACTGTGAATATTTTATGAGTTTGATGTTGTTTAGTGGGGCCAATCGCTCCTGTGCGTTGCATATTAGAGGCAATCTAACAGTTTATCAGTATGAGGTTTTGTTTTTGATGCATTAGGGATGTTAGTAAAGTGGTAATTGCATAATTTTTTTGAATTAATCACAATTTATTAGGTAAATGAATATTTAGCTGATGAAAGCCTCAAATTAAGGCTGACAGTACTTAAATGGACATACAAAAAGAGACGACAGTATATTGTTTGTCATGTATTTCGGCGAGGCACGTGAAGCCTGAACTGCTCAGATCTTACTGTGGTGCAGTGGTTAATGCATTTTACAATTTCACTCTCTGCTATATTTGCTAAATAATAAAAGATAATCAAACTAATGAAAGAGACAATAGGATAATATATACTGATCTTTTTAATAAAAGAGATCTTTTAAAGAAGTCTCTTATACTTACCAGGGCAGCATTCATTTCATCTAAGATACAGTAAAACTGATGATTTAAATACTTGTCTTAATATAATTTGAAATGTAATTTATTTTTGTGATGCAAAGCTGAATTTTCAGTATCATTACTCCAGTCTTCAGTGTCACGTGATCTTAGAGAAATTATTTTAGTATGCTAATTGGTGCATAGTTATTAATAATGGGTCTTATTTATATCATATATATCATATATCTTAAAAAAGTTTAAAATGTTTTGTGAGGATGCTTTCATCTATATAAAGCTCAAATGAACAGCATTTATTTGAAAAATAAATATTTGGTTACATTATAAACCTTTTTACTGTCATTTTTGACTAAGGCGTTCCTTAAAAGTATTAATTAAATTATTATTATTATTATATTATTTGACCCCAAACTCTTAAACAGTGGTGTATCATGGTTTCCACAAAATATCAAGCAGCACAACTGTTTTCAATGTTGAAAATAATAATTTCATGTTTCCTGAGCATCATATTAGACTGATTTCTGAAGGATCATGTGAAGACACACTGAAGACTGACGTAATGATGCTGAAAATTCAGCTTTGGGTCACAGGAATAAATTACATTAAACACAATATTTCTGTGTTACTTTTCACTGTATAGAAATAAATGCAGACTTGGTGACTATAACAGACTTCTCTCAAAAACATTAGTCTCTGAACATTTGACCGGTATACATATTCTCAAAAGAGCAATGCAATACTGTAAAATCTGCAAAATGTGCAAACTGCATTAATGGAAAAAGTCGTATTAAGCAGTTGTGTGTGTGTGTGTGTGGGGGGGGGGGGGGGTCATAGGGTTTAATTAAATGTGTTTTTTAGTCACTGTAATTTTATTTTTATAATTAATTACTCAAAATAAGCAAGTTGAATTAAAAGCCCTAGTTAAAACACAAACTTTATAGATGGTGGATACTCACTGGCTGATATTACTCTTTACTCTTTATTTACAGTCGAGGTCAAAAGTTTACATTCATCTTGCAGAATCTGCGAAATGTTACTTATTTTACCAAAATAAGAGGGATCATACAAAATGCATGTTATGTTTTATTTTGTACTGACCTGAATAAGATATTTCACATAAAAGACGTTTACATATATTCCACGAGAGAAAATAATAGTTTAATAGTCAAAAGTTTACACACGCTTAATTCTTAATACTGTGTTATCTGAATGATCCACAGCTGTGTTTTTTTTTTTTTTTTTTTTTTGTTAAGTGATAGTTGTTTATGAGTCCCTTGTTTGTCCTGAACAGTTAAACAGCCTGTTGTTCTTCAGAAATGTTCCACTAATTCTTTGGTTTTTCAGCATTTGTGTATATTTGAAGCCTTTCCAACAATAACTGTATGATTTTGAGATCCATCTTTTCACACTGAGGACAACTGAGGGACTGCAAATATTACAGAAGGTTCAAACGCTCACTGATGCTTCAGAAGGAAATGTGATGCATAAAGAGCCTTAGAGCCTAAGAAAACAGTTTGAATTTGAATATCAGGGTAAATTCAACATATTTTGTCTTCTGGGAAAACATGTAAGTCTCTTCTGTAGCTTTTGGAGGGCAGTACAATACAAAAAAAATGCATTGGCTCTTAATGCATTGTGTTTCCTTCTGGAGCATCAGTGAACATTTGAACCTTCTGTAATAGTTGCAAATGAGTCCCTCATTGCTGGAAAGGGTTCAAATACAAAAAAGTGCTAAAAAAACCCCAAAGAATTTGTGGGATCTAAAGGATTTTTCTGAAGAACAGTGGACAGTTTAACTGTTCAGGACAAACAAGGGACTCATGAACTAAAAAAAAAAAAAACAGCTGTGGATCATTCAGGTAACAACACAGTATTAAAAATCAAGAGTGTGTTAACTTTTGAACAGGGTCATTTTTATAAATTCAGCTATCATTTTCTCTTGTGGACTATATGTGAATATCTTCTATGTGAAATATCTTATTCAGGTCAGTACTAAATAAAAAAGATAACATGCATTTTGTAAGATCCATATTAGTTTGGTAAACTAATTTTGCAGATTCTGCAAGGTGTATGTAAGCTTTTGACCTCAAGTGTATACAGTGCTTTTACATTGTGTCAAAGCAGCTTTACAGTATTAAACAGGAAAACAGTGTGTCAGTAATGCGAAAGGACGATAGTAAACACTCAATTTTCAGTTAAATTCAGCTCATCATTAATTCAGTGATATTATCATCCAAGCTCAGTTCAGTTCAAATAGTATCAGTGCAATCAAGTTGACAACATTGCTGGAAATTAAGTGTCCCCAACTAAGCAAGCCAGAGGCGACAGTGGCAAGGAACCAAAACTTGTCAAAAGTATCTGAAAATAAGAGGCGGTCAGGTGGGGTGCAGAGTCTGAGCTAAGATGTTATTAGATGCTGGAGGGAAGCTGTTTGCATCACTTCCTCTGAGTTGAAGGCAGGCTACGGGTCTCTGGATCAGAGACTGGGATTTGAATCTCAAGGGTGTAATATTCTCCGTCTAGAGGTCAGCTTGTGCTGTGAAACCGCTTACAGACTTCAGGCGAAACTGCATCCTGTCATCTCTGACATCACTGAATTGTTAAGCAGAGGCTCAGTTTTTTCTTCCCATGAGGGAGCTTTGCTAAATTACTGTACAGTAAGAAATAATCTCGCAGGTCAAGGAAATAATGAAACATTGGTCTAAGCTATGACTTTCCCTCGTTTTTTTTTTCTTCACTTTTTTTCCTGTCACAGTGAGGATTTTGCTTTGAGTTCTATTATTTTTATGCTGAACTAATGATATTTTCTGTTCCCTCACTCTCACAGAAACCTTTCTGTGGGTTTAGATTTCCATTAAGATATGATTTAGTATGTTTATTAGTCTTTTTTTTTCCTTCTGTGGACCATTGGCTGGTCTCCACAATGCAGATGATTTAAGTTTTTCATTCTTTTGGTCCACACCAAAACCTGACTAACACAAACATTTACTTCACTATCCAAATGAAAACATACAATAGACTTTCTGTATTTATATAAAGCTAATTAGATTGCACAAAGCTAAGGCTGTCACTAACGATTATTTTGGTATTTGAGTAGTCAGTCGATTATTCTAATGATTAATCGAGTTATAGCATAATTAGAATAACTTTTTGGTAGTAATAAAAATAGACCTAGGCGATTAAAATTACTTAAAATACATATAGCAATGAGTCAACAATAATGATTCTACCTGATCTCATGGCGAAAATGTACCGATAAGTACAGTGGTGTGAAAAAGTGTTGGCCCCCTTACTGATTTTTTTTATTTTTTGCATGTTTGTCACACTTTAATGTTTCAGATCATCAAACAAATTTAAATATTAATCAAAGATAACACAAGTAAACACATGCAGTTTTTAAATGAAGGGTTGATTACTGCCACAACTGTTCGCAATCAAGAAATCACTTAAATAGGACCTGCCTGACAAAGTGAAGTAGACCAAATGATCCTCAAAAGCTACACTTGTTGAGATCCAAAGAAATTCAGGAACAAATGAGAAAGAAAGTAATTGAGATCTATCAGTCTGGAAAAAGATTATAAAGCCATTTCTAAAGCTTTGGGACTCCAGCGAACCACAGTGAGAGCCATTATCCACAAATGGCGAAAACACTGAACAGTGATGAACCTTCCCAGGAGTGGCCGGCCGACAAAAATGACCCAAGAGCGCAACGGCGACTCATCCAAGAGGTCACCAAAGACCTTACAACAACATCTAAAGAACTGCAGACCTCTCTTGCCTCAGTTAAGGTAAGTGTTCATGACTCCACCATAAGAAAGAGACTGGCCAAAAATGGCCTACATGGCAGAGTTCCAAGACAAAAACCGCTGCTGAGCAAAAAGAACATAAAGGCTCGTCTCAGTTTTGCCAGAACACATCTTGATGATCCCCAAGACTTTTGGGAAAATACTCTGTGGACTGACGAGACAAAAGTTGAACTTTTTGGAAGGTGTGTGTCCTATTACATCTGGCGTAAAAGTAACACATCATTTCAGAAAAAGAACATATACCAACAGTAAAATCTGGTGGTGGTAGTGTGATGGTCTGGGGCTGTTTTTCTGCTTCTGGACCTGGAAGACTTGCTGTGATAAATGAAATCCTGAAGGACAATGTCCGGCCAATGTCGTGACCTCAAGCTGAAGCGAACTTGGGTTCTGCAGCAGGACAATGATCCAAAACACACCAGCAAATGCACCTCTGAATGTCAGAAGAAAAAACAAAATGAAGAGTGGCCTAGTCAAAGTCCTGACCTGAATCCAATTGAGATGCTGTGGCATGACCTTAAAAAGGCGGTTTATTTTTTGTTATTAAGTTATTAAGCAAACACTTTTTCACACAGGGCCATGTGGGTTTGGATTTTGTTTTCCCTTCATAATAAAAGACGTCATTCAAAAACTGCATGTTGTGTTTACTTGTGATATCTTTGATTGATATTTAAATTTGTTTGATGATCTGAAACAGAGTGTGACAAACATGCAAAAAAAATCAGGAAGGGGGCCAACACTTTTTCACACCACTGTATCTCACAATTCTGAGAAAAAAATAATTTCACAAAACTATTAAAATTTCAACATTTATAATAAGAAGAGATGTTACAAGAAGTTACACACTTCACCTCCTATGCTGGGACATGTTGTATAATTTGCCTCTTCTTATGTGGAAAACTCATTATGCAATGTTGTAAAATCAGTCATGTGCACTTTGATCAAATTCAGACTTATGATCCGATTTTGAAAAGCTGCAGCACCTGACGGCCTTCCACAAAAAATATTTCTCTACTAAAAGAAATACTCTAAAACAAAATGGCACAACCTCTCCCCATCAAATAAGCTTCAGGTTACTGTTTACAATCTAACAGAGCCTCAGCTCCTGACCAAAATTCACAGCGATAAATATCCCTCCAAGGCTTCCTTTGGGACGGCAGTGCTAAGCTACATATTTACGAGGGCTGCCATGTTCAGGGACTTTGGAGGCAGTCAAGCCAAGCCAGAAGATTCACCTCACAGCCCAGGCTCCCTAAGTCTAGGTAACGAGTATCACCGGACGGCCAGATGCCCACCTGAATGCACACCCCTCAGACATATAGGAACCTGAATGCTTATGCTTCCTACAAGAGCGACGAGCAAATGTGATTGTGAGTTCGGTTTGACAGTTTGAAAAATGAATCACGTGAACTTTTCCGAAGGATGGTATTCCCGAGCAGTGCTCATTGCGAGATTGAATGCCCTGAGAGTCCATACATTCAAATCACGTTTGTCTCCGCAGACAGACTAATACACTTTAGGTTTGGTGTCTGGCTGCAAGCCAAGGGCCTATAGAATGCTCGCATGAGTCTCATGAGAGAAGCCATTACCGACCGATGGCATCTAGAAAGACTGAATGAACGTCTTCAGCTTGAGGTTCCTGAGGGTGCATTAATGTACTGTATGTGTTAACATCATGTCTGAAACCTCAACTTATCAGTGGTGGTAACAAATGTGTTTGAGGCAGCTTGACCTTATTCGTTTTTTAAAAGGGTAATTTAAGTTGAAAGCCTTCGGTAGTGATTATTAGGTGAAGTCACGGTGTTGAAGACTTTTGGAAAATATCCAAATAAAAGGCATATTATAAAACACATCCAATCATTCAAGGTGAAATGTGTACAAATGACTTGATTATACTAGATTTAAACTGGAATACGAACGTTTCAAACAAATGAGTTCATATTTAAAGGAATGCAAAAATGCAAATCTCTTTCTAATGTTGTCCCAAATCCTTATGATTTTCAAGTTTAGCAGAATGTTCATGCTGCTCTTTACCATACTATGAAAGCATACAATCACAAAGAGCTGAACATAAAACCGTATTGAAGTAAATAAAAGTTAAACTATGACTTGTGCAATATATTAAGAGTCTTCTAAAGTTCTACAATAGTTTTATTTGAGAAAGAGACCGAAATTCAAGTTGTTATTTGCTGAAAATTGTATTTTCCACCATAGCTCTCAAATCTCATTCACACTTCAGCTTATTCATTGACACTTACATAATATTGTCTGGGTATTATTTACACTACCGTTCAAAAGTTTAGGGTCAGTAAGACTCGTAATAGTCTTTAAAGAAGTCTCTTATGTTCATCAAGGCTGCATTTATTTGATTAAAAATACAAAAAAAAAAAAAATGTTTTTACAATATAAAATAATGTTTTTTATTTGAACATACTTTAAAATAGAATTTACTCCTGTGATGAAAAGCTGAATTTTTATCAGCTGTTACTCCAGTCTTAAGTGTCACATGATCCTTCAGAAATCATTCTAATATGCTGATTTATTATTAGAATGATCAATGTTGGATAATATCAACAGTTGTGCTGCCAAATATATTTTGGAACCTGTGATTTTTTTTTTTTCAGGATTCTTTCATGAATAACAAGTTAAAAAAAGTACAGTGTTTATTCAAAATATAAATATTTTATAACAATGTAAATTATTTATTATTAACTTTTAATAAACTTTTAATTATTAACTTAATACATGAATAAAAGTATTAATTTCTTAAAAAAAGAAAGAAAGAAAGAAACAATAAAAATGTACTGACCCCAAACTTTTGAACGGTAGTGTATATACTATTATAATATTTATTCATATTTTTATTTGATTTAGTTTTTCTATTTTAAAATTTGTTTAAATTTTAGTAATTGTGTTATATGCTGTTGTCATTTTTTATTTATTTAATTTTATTTATCTTGATTTTTTTTTCAGTTTTACTTTAATTTCAATATATGAAGTACTTAACGTTTTTTCAATTAGTTGCCAAACAATGTTTAATTTTTATTCTTTCATTCATTCAATTTTTTTTTTTAGAAAGTTTTAGAAATTTTAGTAGTTAAAATTAAATTTTGTCTAGTTTCAGTTTCATGTTTCTTATTTTTTTTTCACTCTTTCATTCATTCAAGTTTTTGAATGAATTTAATGATTTGTATTTATTTGTTATCTTTATTTCAGTTTTAGAAATTTTAGTACTTACATTTTTCTAATTTCAGTTAGTTGCCAAATAACATTTCTTATTTTGGTTTTTTGAGGGTATTTTTTATTGTTGTTGTTGAGTTCTTCATTCTTTCATTCATTCAAGTTTTTTGACTCTTTCATTTCAATTTGTTTCAGTTTGTTTACTTTACAACATAAAACACAACATGACAAAAGACATTAAAATATAGCACACAGTTCAATAATTTTGTTTAAATTTGAGTAATTTTGATATGCTTTCATTCTTTTTTTTTTATTAATTCCATTTCTATTTTTCTTTTTATTTCCGTTTTACTGTAGTTTAGTCATTTAAGTACTTAAACTTATTTTTTTCTAATTTAAATTGGTTAAATTGTTTCTTATATATATATATATATATATATATATATATATATATATATATATATATATATATATCTTTTATTATAGTTAAGTTTACAACAACATAAAATGTAACAAAATGGAGGGCAAAAGATTCATTCTTTCATTGTTTTAATTGTTTCATTTATTAATGTTTTTCATCTGTTTCAATTAACAAAAACACTTTACTTTACAACATAACTAAATAAAACAACATGGCAAAAGACATTAAATTATAGCACATAGTGCATTCATTTAGTTTAAAATTTGTTTAAATTTTAGTCAGTTTGTTATATGCTTTTGTTATTTTTATTAATTTAATTTATAATAATCTTTATTTTTCAGTTTTACTTTAGTTTTAGTCATTTAATTCCCAAACAGTGTTTCTTATTTCTTGTTTCTTATTTATTTTTAACTAATATTTCAGTTTGTTTAGATTAACAAAAACACTTTTTATAGTTTAATATAATTTCTATTTATCTTTATTATTATTTCAGTTTTACCGTACTTTTAGAAATTTCAATAGTTAAACTTAAATTTGTCTAGTTTCAGTTAATTGCCATACAATGTTTCTTTCTTTTTTTCATTCATTCATTCAAGTTTATCTTTCATCTCAGTTTGTTTAAATTAAACAAGAACACTTTTTAATAGTTTTACTTTACAACATAACAACATAAAACACAACAACATGACAAAAGATGTTAAAATTTGTTTACATTTTAGTAATTTTGTTATATGCTTATATTTTTATTAATTTAATTTCTATTTATCTTTATTTTTACGTTTCTTTTTTATTCTTTTATTCGCTGAAGTTTTTCATGCATCTTTTATTTCAGTTTGTTTCAATTAACAAAACACGTTTTAATAGTTTACGACATAACATAAAACACCAACATGGCAAAATACATTAAAATATAGCACACAGCATAAAAATATGCATTCATTTAGTTTAAAATTCGTTTCAATTTTAGTAAATTTGTTATATGCTTTTGCCGTTTTTATTAATTGAATTTCTTATTGAATTTAACTGTAATAATTTAAGTAGTGAAACTATTTTTTTTTCTAAGTTCAGTTAGTTGCCAAACTTTTTTTTTTTTTTTTGCTGTTGTTGTTTTGAGTTTTTCGTGCTTTCATTCTTTTCTTTCATTCAAGTTTTTCCATCTCTTTTATTTCAGTTTTTCAATTAACAAAAACACTGTTTAATAGTTTTACTTTGCAACATACCATAAAACACAAAAACGTGCCAAAAGATGTTCAAATATAGCACAGAGTGCATAAATTTTGCTTTGCTTGTCATATGCTTTCATTTCTCATTTTGTGTTCTATATGGAGAAGTGGTTCGAAATGACACGAGAGTGAGTAAATAATGACAGGATTTACATGTTGGGCCAAACTAACTTTTTGCACAGCAAGATTTCCTAAACCATGAAGTCTAGGATGTGAATGTGCTCCCCATAGGCATCAATAAACTACTGAGGCATGTTTTCTGAATGCATGTTACATTACTCCCCTATTTAAAGAGTAATGTATGACTGCTCCAAACACATCCTGCCCAGTGGGAGACATATTGTGTCCTCAGGGATGACTGGCTCTCTCTGTCTGTCATCCCCTTTAAATACATTATTTCCCATCTGTGGGGTGTGAATTTGTTACATCGTGATGAATGACGTTAAGCAGACAACCATTTCACTCTGTAGTCAACAAACATTACTGATGATTAGATCTTCACGCACCGATTTATGTAACGGCACATTATCATTCTGACAAGTGATGATCACATGCAACTTCTGATGCCTTCGCTCCGAAACATTTCCATTTAATTCCTGAAAAAATGCCCAGTGGCCAAACGGCGGCTGGCTGGTGTACTCTAGGCTGTGCCAGGCCATTTTCTTTGTTTGATGACCATCAAAGACAAAGAGGCTGGTTCGGATAACAATCTAAGAGCTTCCACACAGTAAATAAAAGTAAAGAGCAGTGGAAATATTGATCTAGAGCTAACATAGAGCTAAGCATCAGGGCATTTCCATCAGCCAAACCACACTGTTCATTTCGGCATTGGAAAAAGAGTTTGACAGCGACACACTAGAGAAGAGAACTATTTGGGGTGAAAAGAATGTGTACTGAAGGTGCACTGATGTTATAATTCATAATTTAACACATACATGAGAGTACCTTAACACCACCTGGAAATACTGGCTTAGTTTGGCCAACTGTAAATGCCTTTTGTTCCTCAGACAGTTTTCTGCACTCTTCTCCTTGATTTGTTGTATCCTTTGGCAGTCTATAGTACTCCAATGTTTTACCTGGTCCGACCAAATAGTACAGCCCAAAACATGACAATAATTGACCAGCTTCAGCAGCAATAATCTGCAAAATATGCAAGTTTTCTTCAGTTTAGTGGCATTGTTCCGTTCAGTACCACCAATATGGCCGATTCATGATACGTTGTGAAAACACTCTTTATAGCTAACAACTCAACTTTCTAAATATACATTATATACTTTTACAGTCTTGTGACTTGCTTGACTAAATAAAAAACTTGACTTGGACTTAAGATCAAATGACTTGAGACTTGACTTGACCTTATGTAAGGAATAATTGACGACGACAGTTGAATTCTCAGAAAATAATCCACAACCGAGGTGGTGATGCATTTTGGTGGTGATTTTCATAGAATTCAATGGACCAAAGTCAATTATTCCGCTTATACTACGGTTACCGCGCCTCAAGACATCGATCACATGATATATTTTAAGACATTCATCTGGTTTTTGTCCTTAAAACACTATTGTGAGTAGGATTAATTTCTTACGCAGCTCATCCAACACTTTATTGCTAATTCCAGAACGTCATTTTAGACCTAATAACAACACTTGAGCCGTTGATAGCAAATAATGCAGTTAATAAAGAAGTTTAGACAGACTGACAGACAGAAAGAGAGAGGGAGAGAGAGATTAAGCCGGTGAATTACCTCTCTCAAGTCTGTGCGTCTCTCAAAAGTGATTGGCAGCATCTTCTCTACTAATAGTGAAACTGTAGGTTCATTTTCTTCAAGACCACGCTGTTGTTACCTCGCTTGTGAGAACTGTCGTGTAGTTAAGTTGTTAATCGTCAGAACAGCGTTAACAACATTAGCGCGTATGCTAACGTGTATGTGTGTGCGTCTGTAAGGGAGAGCGAGGGAGAAATAAAGTGAGTGCTTTCTGTACATAAATAAAACGTAATATTGTGGCAAAAACATGGAAATAATCTGTCGTTTTTATCCTATTGTTTATTGTGTTTATTAGTTTGGCCAGTGTCGTTGTGGGTTTTTGTTATTTTGCTGTTTTGGGCTCTAAGGACCTTTGAAATAACTGAAATCGTGTGGCGAAGTGATATAGACATGTACTGCGGTCAAAAGCTGCCTGGAACTACGTTCGCCGTGAGTTTCCCTGAAAATAATGCACACCATTAGAACGTTTGTCAGCCAATCAGATTCAAGCATTCAACGGCCCCGTAGTATAAAATAACTGTAATTAAATTATCTTTTAAAAATAAATAATTTTGACATAAATTGGTAAACAGAGCACGCAAAACATGGAACCAACAGCACCAGTGAGGCTAGTTGGCTGGTTTTAGCTGGTCATAGCTGGTCAGCAGGCTGGTTTTAGAGAGGTTTTTGCCACTTTCCCAGCCTGCCCGGTAAAATAAAATATAGGCCTGCTTGTTTTGTTTGGTTCTGTGACTAGACTTGCTTGAAGTAAATCAGTGACTTTACTTCAGTTAGGGACTTGCTTGAGACTTGAGAAACGTGTGACTTACCCCCACCTCTGTTTATACATTATTATATACACTTCATTATACACAGTGAAGAGTTAAACTAGAAGAATCATTATCTTTTCATAATCAAAAATCTTATATTCTTTTTCATACAGGCAAGCACATTTTCATCCTTCATCCTGAATATAAGACTGTGAGCTTGAGAGGTCTTGAAGTATGTCACATCAGCACCTTTTATCCCTTCATGACTTTTTTTTTTTTTTGTCATCCTCAGACAGTTTATCTGCTCCGCTCAATGTGACCATCAAAGCACTGGAGGGGAACTCTGCGATAGTGACATGGGACATTCTGGAGGGAGACCCAGTCATTGGGTTCGCCATCACCCAGCAGGTATTGAACCAGTTTATGGTCAATTTCGAGTCCTTACATGTGCAAACCATGTGTAAATCACCCCATAACTCAAGTTTAATGAGCCAATATCACAGAGAAATGCTTGTGTAAGCATGCTGATTATGTGTCGATGTAGACCGGGCTGCTTTTTCTTCGAGGGCACATGCCGTTGGTATTTTAGGTGGCTTTGAGCTTTCTGTAAATGTTTTATGCATGCATGCATTAGTTTGTGTGTGTGTGTGTGTGTAAGCAGATTTGAGGAAAGCAGTCACTGTGGAGACCTCCGTAATAAGGACTGCAGTGACCATCTGCTGCAGTACAAAGCCATTACGGCTTGTCACCAAACTGAGTGAGACAGAGTTTCTGCAGTGTGCATGAATATGTGTGTGTGTGTGTGTGTGTGTGTGTGTGTGTGTGTGTGTGTGTGTGTGTGTGTGTGTGTGTGTGTTAGCTGTTTATCTCCTCATGAATTTCTCATGCCACTTATGCCCAACTATGGTGGGAATTCACAAAGAACAAATTTAGCCCATGGCACCGTTTATTAGCACACAATGTTAATCTCATCTGACTTCATTTAAAACGTGAAACGTATTTTACTTTTATAATGTTGCCTATTTCTGTTTAGCAGTTGTTTATTTTATTTCAAAAAAGGACATTTTTATGGTTTTTATTTTAGATTTAACTACTTTAACCCTGCTTTGAAGTGGGAAGAAAATTAGCAATATTATTACATGAGACATGAACTGTTTCTCTTTTCTCTCATTTTTTGATGCATGTACAAACAGAGCGGAGAGAGAAATGAAAGAGAAACAACATCTAATGATTCATGAGATGTTATAATGGGTTTCATAGGGGTGACATTTGTCATTTGCAATGTATTTATTGGAAGTTATTAAAAGCACAAAACATAGAAGTGATTATGTTCTGGAATTGGTTTTAATAATAAATGAGAGATTTAAATAATAAGCAAAAATACGTACATGCATTAATAAAGTAAAAAGGATGAATTTGATTTCATGTTGACTTTAATGTTTCTGGCATCAACCACATTTCTGTCAAGACCACTATCATCAAAGATGACTTCGCCAGGAGTTTGATTGACAGGCGATCTGACCAATCACAACGCTCAATCTGTCATTCTGTCTGACAAACAAAGCAGACAGGAGAGTAGATTAATGTCTGTGGACTTGACTTCAATAATTGTGTGTATTGACATCTTACTGCTTTGTAAAGCAAATACATTTTGGATTTGGCAGTATGGTTCTCTTCTGGGCAGCCCAGCAAGGATAAGAGCAGAGAGAGCAGCAATAAGCCCTTAGGGTAAACAGAACAGAACCAAATGTAGTAGATATCATTAATGCTCTTAATGACAATTTAATGTAACAGTATAATTTAAGATAAAGGAGTCTGATTCAATGAGGAAATCAGAAGGCCAAGTCCTGAGTATGGATGTAGAGGAGCTAGGGATGGAAGAGGGTAATTAGCTTCTAAGCAAAGCGATAAAGCTGCTAAACAATACTGAATGAATCTTATATGTGACCCTGGACCACAAAACCAGTCTTAAGTCGCTGGGGTATGTTTGTAGCAATAGCCAAAAATACATTGAATGGGTCAAAATTATTGATTTTTCTTTTATGCCAAAAATCATTAGGAAATTGAGTAAAGATCATGTTCCATGAAGATTTTTTGCAAAATTCCTACTATAAATATATCAAAATGTCATTTTTGATTAGTAATATGCATTGTTAAGAACTTAATTTGGACAACTTTAAAGGTGATTTTCTCAGTATTTTGATTTTTTTGCACCCTCAGATTCCAGATTTTCAAATAGATGTATCTCGGCCAAATATTGTCCTATCCTAACAAACCATATATCAATAGAAAGCTTATTTATTGAAAGTTCATATGATGCATACATCTCAATTTTGTAAAATTTAACCTTATGACTGGTTTTGTGGTCCAGGGTCACATATAGGGATGCCGTGACAGACATTGTAGTCCTATAAGTAGACGTGGAGAAAGTAGCTGAGAAAGCTTCGCTTATTAACACTCTCAATCTAAATAATGTTTTTCTCATAGAAAAAGGACGTTCGTATGCTGCGATTCATCCAGGAAGTGAACACCACCACTCGTTCCTGTGCATTGTGGGACTTGGAGGAGGACACAGAGTACATAGTCCATGTGCAGTCCATTAGCATGAGTGGCACCAGCCCCCTGAGTGAACCTGTTCTGTTCCGCACTCCCAAAGAGTCAGAGAAACTGGCCTCCAAAAGCCCAGGTAAGTCAGCGCTAACAAACAACTACCATGTGAAGTACTTCAGAGTACTAATTTGGAAATGGAAACAATAGTTCACCCAAAAATGAAAATTTGATGCTTATCTGCTTACCCACAGGGCATCCAAGATGTAGGTGACTATAGCCTCGTTCAGACTGCCAGCCCAAATCCGATTTTGGAATGTGCGACTTTATTCTGTGCTGCCATCTCCGCTGGTTTTAATTCCGCGTTTCCTGGCAACCCATTACCCGTGTTTTTCCAACCTTCTACTTGTGAAAGTGCACTGGAACGGCAGTCAAACCCATGACTTTCCACCCGTAAACTCCTACTAGATCGATGTACTCCCAGTTCCGAGCTCTGACATCACATAGCCTGCGAAACAACAATGGCAGCCCCTACGGATGCGGTGTTTATGCAAGTGGTACACAGTGGAAAAATAAACTTTAGGACAATAAAACGTTGCAATCAAATTAATAATAATATAATAGTAATAGATGTGCTCAGGCAGTTTGGCATGACTTGTCTGGAATGCTACAAAGTCGCGAGTCGTGGTTTGAAGTCATGATTTACGGGCTCAAAAATCTGCCTGGAACGC
Organism: Garra rufa; assembly: GCF_049309525.1. NCBI lineage: Eukaryota > Metazoa > Chordata > Actinopteri > Cypriniformes > Cyprinidae > Garra > Garra rufa. The sequence goes on from NC_133377.1 coordinate 7,232,631, forward strand.
AGCATAGAACTCAAAGAGGTGTGTATACTAGCCGTATATTGTCTTTTCCCGCTTGCCTTGCAGTTCACAACAACACAAGCTTGTTTTTGCAAAGACGTTTATGTTTTCCACAAAAACGTCTGACGTGTTTATGTTTTACGTGGTGTGAAAACGTGAAAAAGTTTCTTCAAATCCGATCTGACCGGTCGGACTGAACTGTATTTCCAGGAATCCGAATATGAATGTAGCTTGAAACAGATTTGCTTGCTGTTCAGACTACCTAAATGTGGATTTGGATTGGATTTGGGCTGACAGTCTGAACAAGGAATTTGTTTCTTCAGTAGAACACAAACAAAGATTTTTAACTCAAACCGTTGCAGTCCGTCAGTCATATAATGGCAGTCAATGTGCTTCACGACTTTGAGAGTCAAAAACCATACACAGACGAACCAAATGAAACCCTGTGCCTCATGACAATACATTGAGGTCTTAAAGGAACACTCCACTTTTTTTGGAAATAGCCTCATTCTCCAACTCCCCCCGAGTTAATAAGTTGAGTTTTACTGTTTTGAAATCCATTCAGCCGTTCTCCTGTTCTGCCGATATCATTTTTAGCATAGCTTAGCATAGATCATTGAATCCTATTAGACCAATAGCATCACGTTCAAAAATGACCGAGTTTCCATATTTGTCCTATTTAAAACTTGACTCTTCTGTAGTTATATCGTGTACTAAGACCGGTGGAAATGCAAAGCTTCAATTTTCTAGGCTGATAAGATTAGGAACTACACTTCCATTCCGGCGTAATAGTCAAGGAAGTTTGCTGCCGTAATATGGCCGAAGCAGGAGCAGTAATACCACGCAGCACATGTGCAAATGCTAAACTAGCTGGGAACTCATTTCTGATAATACTCCGCCTGCTTCGGCCATATTACAACTTCCTTGACTATTACGCTGGAATGGAAGTGTAGTTCCTAATCTTATCAGCCTAGAAACTCGCAGCTTTGCATTTCCACTGGTCTTAGTACACGATATAACTACAGAAGAGTCAAGTTTTAAATACAACAAATATGGAAACTCGTTGGTCATTTTTGAACGTGATGCTATTGGTCTAATAGGATTCAATGATCTATGCTAAGCTATGCTAAAAGTGATATCGCCAGAACAGGAGAACGGCTGAATGGATTTCAAAACGGTAAAAATCAACTTATTAACTCGGGGGGAGTTGGAGAATGAGCCTATTTCCAAAAAAAGTGGAGTGTTCCTTTAAGACACAAAACAATCGGTCTATGCAAGAAACTGAACAGTATTTATATAATTTTTTACCTCTGATCCACAGCATAATCATCTGTCCTGAGCACGTTCACAACAGAATGCGGAAGCGATATGTCGTGTGTATACGTCACTCTTTGTTTATACAGTGCAGAGAGATTGTGGGTACGACGGCCAATCAAAATGGTAATTACTTGTGCTTATCTTGATTGTTGCAACTGATTGAAAATAAAAAGATTATGTTTGCTTGCGCGAACTCATCTGGTAGTGTTGACTTTTCGCCGACTCCCAACTTTTGAGCCTGATCGACTAAAGTTATGGCTGTTTGCTCTTCATCACGCGCCGGCTGTTGTGAACGTGCTGGACGTTGCGGTGGATCAAAGGTAAAAAATTATATAAATACTGTTCAGTTTCTTGCACAGACCAATTTTTGGCGTCTTTAGACCTCAATTTATCGTCACGAGCCGCAGGGTTTAATTTGGTTTTGTTTGTGATTTTTTTTTTTGGCCATTGTCTGCCATTATATGACTGACAGACTGCAACGGTGTGAGTTAAAAATCTTTGTTTGAGTTCTACTGAAGAAACAAAGTCACCTACATCTTGGATGCCCTAGGGGTAAGCAGATGAACATCTAATTTTCATTTTTGGGTGAACCATCCCTTTAACGCAGGGCTAGGGTTGCCCACCCCCTTCACAACTGCCCCCTTCTGTCTCTTTTGTCTTGACAAGAAGTGCATCTATTCAGACGCAGAATGTCTTTATGACCACATCAAATGGGAGACTTTTCAGACGCTCACTCCAACCTCACTTCAGCGGCAGGCACTAATCAAATGAGCGTGGGAAAGGTACAGGTGATGAGGAGCTTCAGTAGAACAACAGGGAACTGCAGTCAGATATGTCAGTAAAAACTAATTTACCTGTCCTGCTGCCTGTTATACTGTATTCGTCAGTGTTAATTTTGTTGATTAATAATTTCATTTCAATTACATTTTTTCACAGAGGAAAACGAGATGAAACAAAACATTTTTTGAACGACAAAAACTGTGATGACAGTCTACTGACATTTTTGTCAACAAATAAAAATGATAGGAAGGGACGGTTTGGGATTTATTCAGAACAAATCTGCTGTGTGTTTAGGAGGTTAGAAGAGTACATTTGAGCTGTAACACAGCCTACTGATCTATCCGGTGGGACATAAGCTAGCATAAATTTGCTGCACGTCTCATAAAATGTTAAAGAAGTCAATATCTAGGTGTAAGAGAAGAGCATGGATAAACTTGACGACGCAAAAGAGAACTCCAAACATTCCGGTTTTCAGAGCGCAGAAACCAAAACACCCAGATAGCACACATACATCTGCAAGATTAAAGATAACTTGATCTGGAAAGCATCTGCTGTCTACAAACATCTGTAAGATGTCAGTTTTACAGTACATACATTCTAAATCATAAACATCTTAAAAACATCTAATAGACGTCTATATGACATCTGATGGAAAACGTCCTATAGATGTATTGCAGATAAGCAAACAATCTAAAAAAAATTGGTCCTCCAGATATAAATGCAGATCTCAAATAGTCTAATAAATGTTACATTTGATAGCTCTCAATTATATTGTAATGGTGAATGGCCATATTCAATGGTTAAATATTTGGGAAAAAAACAACAATTTCTTAGATTTCTTAGTAATACTGGTATTCACCAAACAAATGTTGTGTTTTAGAAGAATTTGCTGGTGATTCTTTTCAATACATTGATGGTTAATGAGGACTGGGGCTATCAAGCTCCAAAAAAGCAAAAAGCTTCATAACAGTGCCATAAAATTAGTTTATGTGCCTTGCGGACTATATTCCAAGTCTTCTGAGGACATATGATAGCTTTGTGTTATGAACAGATTGAACCTTACAGTTACTCATTTAGCAAATGCTTTTATCCTAAGTGACTTACAAATAGGGAATAAAACAAAGCGATTCACACTAAGGGGGCAATAACATCAGAAGAAGTGCTGGAATATAGAGTACAGGCTAGAACTGAGCTAAAATTTGCTGCATTATTGACTGAAATTTTTGATTTCAGCTGTAGTTCTGTGCGAGATGTTCAGTGACGAAGCAATGTCTGACTCACGAACAGATTATTCTTTCAGTGAATAGATAGACCAAGTTCACAAACCTGGTCTGAATGATTCATAGATTACGAATATATAGACACTTTTATGGTGCTTTTTAGAAGCTTAAAATCCCGAAGATCCATTTATTGCAATTGCATGGAACTAGTAAGCCTATTGAGAGTGAGAAATTATGACAACTTTGATTTTAGGATGAATCAGACATATTAAATTCAGATTCTGAGGCTCATATGCAGAGAAACAATACTGATAAAACACATTCGTGCTTTAAAATTTGTACAGTTTAAAAAAAAAATGGATTCATTTGAAACATGACTAACAGTCAAGTCACTTCCATAGAGGGAAAAAACACAGCGGGAGGTGGTTATACAACCGCTCCAGAAGTCTAAAAATGGTGTTGTGTCATAATTCAGGGCATAAGTGTTCACTTTTGTGCGTTTTCCCATTAATTTTTCTGTTACTAGGAGCTTGTCTTATCCATAGCGACGCACAATACAGTCAATTTTTCTGTTGTATAATCCATTTCGATGACCTACTTACTTGGACGAACATCTGCTGGGGAGGTTTGTGTTCCAGGAACGCTTGCCATTTTGTGGTTGTGCGTCCAGTGTCTTTGGCACTGGACCGTGCTGATGACATTTGGTGTCAAACTCTCGGTCGTGCAGGTTATAGTCGGGGCAGGATCCACACGGGAGTTTTCACTGAGGTGTAACCACAGACATCAGTGAAATGTCAAGGGATGATACCGCTTCATCCCTCACATCCATGTCTTTGAAAAACAGTGAACTATGAGTTACTTTCAAGAACCAAAAATGGCAAAAATAAGTGATCAATTTAGTGCACATTTCATTTGATATTCAAAAGTTTGAGGTCAGTTAAATTTTTTGGTAACACTTTCTTTCAATTCTTCGGTTTTTCAGCATTTTTGTGTATTTGAACCCTTTCCAACAATGACTGTATGATTTTAAGATCCATCTTTTCACACTGAGGACAACTGGGGGACTCATATGCAACAATTACAGAAGGTTCAAACACTCACTGATGCTCCAGAAGGAAAAACAATGCATTAAGAGACAGGTGTGAAAACTTTTGAACAGAATGAAGATCTGTACATTTTTCGTATTTTGGATAAATATATATATTTTCATTTAGTACTGCCCTTCAGAAGCTTTAGAGAATACTTATATGTTTCCCAGAAGACAAAATAAGTAAATTTGACCCTGATTAAAATTGGACTAAATTCAAAAAGTTTTCACCCCCTTTCAATTCTTAATACATTGTGTTTCCTTCTGGAGCATCAGTGAGCGTTTGAACCTTCTGTAATAGTTGCATATGAGTCTCTCAGTTGTCCTCAGTATGAAAAGACAGATCAGTCATTGTTGGAAAGGGTTCAAATACACAAACATGCTGAAAAACCAAAATATTTGTGGGACCTGAAGGATTTTTCGGAAGAAAAGTGGGCTGTTTAACGGTTAACAAACAAGGGACTCAAGAACAACTATCACAAAAAAATGACGGATTTTTGAAGTTTCGCGCTCAAGTTTACAGAGACTAAGGCCCGTTTCACACCGCAAGCGGGAGCAGAGTGTGAGCAGCGCATATTTTTTTCAGCGCCCATGTTAACAAATGAGTGCATTCACACCGGCAGCAGGAGCAGCGCGTGAGCAGCACTGAAGCGATGGTTTCGGCACAGAGTCTATTTTTGCTGCGCTGCTCACGCTCAAATAAAGGGACAGTACACTTTTGATGGCCAAAATAAATATGATTTCACACAAAAAAGTTCTATAAATGCATAGAACAAGCTTAAATGCACATATAATACGCTTGTCTAGTGAGTTTAACAAGAATCGTTATCAAAAGAAAATGAAGAGTCCAAAATATGTAGAATATGTAGGCCTGGGCTACAGAAGATATAAACGTGTTTTTAATTATTCAGTTTGGGTGCAAGCATGGTGTAAAAAAAAAGCCAAAAAATTACAAAATGTTTTACGGCAAAATTATTTCTTCTTTTTTTTTGCATAGAGAAAAAGCTGCTATGAGTGAGTCTTGGATTGTATAAAGCACTGTATAACTAAAGGTAAAATAATAATAATAATGATAATAATAATAATTATAAATGAAAAAAAAAATCACATACGTAGGCTAGCGCTACCCATGTTTTACCCATTCATGTGCAACTTTATGATTAGGGGACCACAAAGTAACACTTCCCTAAGTGCTTTATGATCCCACCAATAAGTATTACAAATAGTTATCTTCGAAGGAAAGGCCTAGGTTGAATCTGCTTCTGCAGTTTCATTGTTAATTTCATATTTACCTGTAATCAATTTCACAGAGAAAAGCTGATTACTAAATGCTTTGGAGCCGCTGCACGCTCTACAAACGCTTCCAGTGTGTAAACTCTTGCGAGTCTGCAGCTGCAGTAACGCTATAGTTACACTGACGGGAAGCTCACGCTCTGCTCACGCTTGCGGAGTGAAACGGGCGTAAGACGGCAGAAAGCACATATTGTTTGCTTTAATTATTTTACAAAAGCGCAATGTTTTGTTGTTATTCTAAATGCACGCAAATAAACGTAGAGTCTTTACGGATTCGAAAGTCGTATTACTTTTATCTGTATAACCAAAAATGATGGAGAATTTTTTTTTCTGCGGTTAGGCGACTAATAAAATTGTGTTGGTTAGTCTTCCTTAGTTTTTTTTACATTGTGCACACACTGTATATAGAAATTACAAATGAACACACATTCATTAAGGTCTAAAGTTCTCTTTTTCAGCATCTATCTAAAATCTGTTAACTCTGCACTAATGTCATTTGTGATGGATCAGGGGTAGAAATATGCTTGAGAGTGGTTTACGGATGGCTAACTCTTAGCTGACGCTTGTGTCAGTTAGATAGCAGGAGCGTTTACAAAAAAAAACTGTTTAATCATCAGGCATTAGTGCTCACGGTACACTCTAATTAATCAAGCGAGCACCATTACACTTCACTAAATACCAGAGCGGCTAATAAACACAGACAGTTAATCTTTCTCTCTGCGGACCTCCCCTCTCCATCGCTTCAGGGTGGCTTCATGTTGTTTTTCTTACTGGACTCATGACGTGTATTGATGTCGATGGTGAGCTGAAAAATGCTCCAACTTTTCCCCTGCACTCAAACGCCCGAGACATCCAATAACATTTCAGTTTCACCTGAAGGGTATCGACGTTTCTTCAGAGGATGAAGAGCTGCGCACAAAGAGACGAGTGTAACTTCTCCCGGTCATTACGAAACACGGTGCTTCTGCTCCTTTAGATAAGCAGGACACTGAAGAACGTCAGTTTTCCCTCTGCGGTTAATCAGCGAACACAGAGCAGAGCTCTGCGTACAGTTTCTTTTAACTAACAAGGCCTTAATTACTAGACGCTTTCAATCTCCAGACAAGAAAGTGACCCCTGAGGTCTCATCCCAGTGAGAGGAGAGCTCAACCCTGAAGTGATCCTCTAGCATGGCTTCTGATGAGATTCCGCTCTGGTTTGGCTGGAAGCAGCCAGTTTGATAAAAACGATCGAGATTTTTGACAAGAAGGATGAAGCTTTGGTTATATCTGAGCCAGAGAGGAATGTCTGCTTTAGGCTTTATGGCCTCTTGAGACTAATTAAAGAATTAATTAGATATTCGAAGATGGTCTTTGAATAATTCTACTGTGGTTTGCATGTTGTCACGATGCCTGAGCTTTTGTAACTGCAGAGATGAGCATGTTTTTGGCTTTGAAGATGTGCGAATGAACTGTGATTGTTTGAATTCACGCAGATGAAGTGACCATGGAGGAGGTTGGCCAGGATGCCCAGCTCAGGGCTGGAGAGCTCATTATCATTGTGGTGGTTCTCGTCATGTGGGCAGGTAAGAATGGCACCAGCAATCTAGCAGTTTGTTGGTGATTTTGAAAAAGTCAGATTGACAGTGATCATGTGAAGAAAAATAATTTGAAGGTCATAGAATCAATGCTGTAGAATACAAGATTTCTAAAACACAAAAGGTTTATAACTTTTAAAAAGTTTACACATGTAAGCAATATTACACTAATAGACGTGATATATGACTGTATATTGGCACGGCTGTAATTCGGCAAAGGGGAATCACAGTGTTAGCCATATCTCAAATCTACTAGTGTTGTGTTTATACAACAGTTTGACGGCACAAGTGTGTAAATACATACAACAAAAATCAACAACAGAGTGTCTTTAAAAATCCTCTTTTGAGCAAAACTACTTCCTTCTGCCTTCCTTCTGTTTCAAATCTAAGTTTGACAGTTTAACAGCTGAGACCAAGCCTCCCTTACTAATTTGAAAGAATCGCTTTAGAACTAGTAACTAAGGAGTGTTGAGTTACTTCATTAAAAGCTTATTGTATTACTGTATTATAATATGCTCACTGTACAATGTAGAGTATAATGAGAGAGAGATGGACTGGGCAAGTGTGATTACCTTAATCTGATACAGCATTTATTCTTCAGCTCCAACAAAACAAACATTAGTTTGAATGTCCGCTGAGGAAATAACATTAATATCCTTTTATTTGTTAATGGTGATTTCTGCATTTATTCGCTTTGTAAAGCCGTTGTTGAAACTAATAATAACTTCTGTTTAATTGTGTTTATTTTATGTAAAAGTCTTTACTGCTGACTCATAAAAACTGTTTCTTGTCACCATCTAATGGTGGAACAATAACTAAAATCACCATCACGAACACACGCACCATTTCTCAATACTAAACAGTATTAAATACTATTATTTATAAAAAATACGGAATTAAATACTACCATTATTTATATAAAATATTATTCATTGAATATTTAATAAACAACAACAACAGTGATCATAAAAGTTGCTAGGTAATTCAGTCAAAAGTACACAGGCAGCGCTCCGATATACAGCACTGAATTTAGATGAACATGATGAGATTTTGCCAAAACTATTTGCTCTGGAACAAATAATAGATTAATGAGACCATAGACTGTCCATTAGATTTATCCAAATAGAGTTATAGCTCATGTTTAGCCACCATAGAGATATCAGAACCAGCTGTAAATTCCTGGAGATGTGGCTGAAGTGATTTACTCTCGGGCGGGTTCTTAAAGGTTGTATCAGCAATTTCTAGCCTAAAACTTAAAGTGTCAAATTCAGCTGACCTTTATTCACGATCCGCTCGCTGCCTGCCCCATAAATTGTCTGTGAAAAAAACCGCGTCTCTCTGGTCAGCCTAGGGTCCGAGATATGCCAAAAAAACAAACGGCGCTATCAACTATTCCACAGATAAACAAACAGTGTTCCAACCAATCAGCGTCAGGGGGTTCGTGTTGTGGACTTTCCTACTGGTGCAGGGATGTGAGGGAGGCGGAGCGAAAGTCCACAACACCAAACCCCTGACGCTGATTGGTTGGAACACTGTTTGTTTATCCGTGGAAAGGTTGGTAGTGCCGATTGTTTTTTTGGCATATCTCGGACCCTAGGCTGACCAGAGAGACGCGGTTTTTTCACAGACAATTTATGGGGCAGGCAGCGAGCGGATCGTGATGAAAGGTCAGCTGAAATTGACACTTTATGTTTCAGGCTAGAAATCGCTGATACAACCTTTAAGCACTGAACAGCCGCTGATGCCCTGGAGCTCACATGTTCAAAAACGTCAATGCAAATTTTGAAACAGACGTTATCTTTATTAACAAACTGCATATTTGAAGTCCAAACAACTTTCTTGCCAAAAAAGCTCTTAAAACTACATTACATGACACAAAACATTAATTTTAACATTATAGTGGATTTGGGCTTTCGCTGTGAGAAATACGGCAAGCGGAGTGATACATGATACAAACAATAAAGCAGTTGGAGGAGCTCTGATATCACCCTATTGCATTCTTATCAGCCAATCAGATTCGAGGACCAGAAAAAAACTTTTGTATACAAAATTTTTTACTGGTCCTTGAATCTGATTAGCTGATTGGAGTGTGATATTCTAGTGATATCAGAACTCCAAACATTTCACCATTCGTTTCACCATTTCACTCCACATGATGCATTCCTCACAGCGAGTGTCATAGCGCAGTGTTTCCCAAACTTTTTTTCTGGGGACCCACATTTTAAAGTCGATAAATCCTTGTGACCCAATAAACATTAGGCCCATATAGTTCATATATCACGAAGAGAATTTATGCATTAACAAAATATGTATGACCATTTTTAATGTCAGTTAAGCTTCCACTTAACTATTTAAAAGAGATACAGATATTTGACAAAGCACAGTTTTTTTTTATTTACCTGTTGTTGACAATAAGTAAAATGCAGAGGTGAAATGAGAAAGGAAGGGTTGACAGGGCATCTCATTGTTTTCATATTCTCATCATTACAGTGTACACAATTTATACTTAATGAGACAAAGTGCAAAATAGGGCAATTAGTCATTTGTTTTTCTTCCTATCATCAATAAAACCAGACAGAATCAATGCATGCCTTTCATATAACATTCAATGCTTTGCACATCTATCAGAATAATATGAACATTAAGTTAAATCAAAAACAAGTTTCTTACTGAAATATTTTTTGAGAACTTTATGCACCCACTGTGACCACATTTACTCAAGTAAGATACTTTGAGGCAAAATACACGCATTCAGGAATGGTTAACAGGGCTTCTCACTTTGTTTATCCTCACTAGCATAATATACACATTTTATAAAGTGCACAGTATGACAGGCTCTCATTTTTTCCTCTCAAAACAAAAATATGTATGCACGGACTCGTTTTGCTTTCACACAGGACACGTTTGCGGTCCGTTCCTGATCCGCGGCTGTTTACTACGAACACAATATTAATTCGTTATTTTGATTTCAAATCCAAACGTGCTTTTCCGCATTGTGATCCTATTTTATTACAGAACAGTAATGCAATAGACATATTCACGTTTAAACTCGTAAATACGTTGTTTATAAATATAAACAATGCAATGCAATTGACTTTTTATATTTGTATATTGAGTTGCTCAAGCAAGTCGCAACACATTTAAACACAGCATAGGTATAACTTCCTTTTCTTATTGAAATTGGGCTACCACAAATATTTTAAATTTAAACTTACCACAGACAGATAAAGATTTAATGTGAAAGAATGGCACGAAAGCCGAGAGCACAAACAGTCGGCTCTCGTCCCTTTCTTTCGCATTAAATCTGTATCAAATACAATCCCTTAAAGAACTTTTCTTTTCTAAAGTGCATCTATTATGTTGCCTTGTTTATTTAAAAGTGCACTTTTCCTTGTTTTAAACCTAGCCAAAAAGCCACGTGTTGATTGTGAAACACAGGAGACTTTATTTATATGCATTTATGGTGGGATCACACCATTTCCGTGTCTATCCATGTTCATTTTACACTTTAATTCAGGACTGCAGCACAGCAAAAAATAGACTCGGTGCGGAAACGATCGCTGCACGGCTGCAAACGCACCGCTTCTGGAACGCACTGCCGGACCGCAACCGCGTGCAGTGTGAACGCTCTAATCCGTTAACATGGGTGCGGAAAAAAATACGCAACGCATATGCACTGCAGACGGAGAAGCTAAAGAACAAAAAAAAAGCAGAAGAAGAAAACGACGAGCTCCCTCGCGCGGCTATTAGGTGAACTACACATATAAATTTTAGTAAAGCACACTGAAAAATAGTGCTCGACTTGGCGACCCATAAAAAATCTCCCGCGACCCAGCCTTTGGGAATGACTGTCATAGCGGACACCCAAATCCACTATAATTTTCTAAAATACTGTTTTTGTGTTGCAAAATGTAAAGCGAGCAAGAATTGTATGCAAGAATGTACTAGTTTAGACTCGCTTAGACTTGTTTGTTAAAAAAAGATAATGTTTGTGTTCATGATGGCGAATTTAGTTACATTATTTCGCCATTAGATGGCGACAAGATACTGTTTTTATTAATCATTCAGACTGGAACAGCATTGTTATTATTATACAAGTTATTATTACTTTAAACAACACCTTGTAAGATGCAGCCAATAAATGCACTGAGCAGCACTGTCGTCAGAAACCATCCTTAACAAATGAAAGGATAGTTCAACAAAGAGATCGTTTTCCTCAGCAGACATTCAATCTAATCTTTCATTGTAAATATGAGATTGAGCTGAAGAATGAATGCTGTTTCAGATGCAGGTAATCATACTGGCTCATTCCATCTCTCTCTAATAATCCATTTCTCTTACATAATATGGTGAGCTTTTAATACAGTAATACAATAAGCTTTAAATGAAGCAACTCAACATTCCTTCGCTACTAGCTATAAAATGTTAGTAACGGAGGCTTGGGCTCAGCTGTTAAACTGTCAAACTTAGATTTGAATTCATGGTGGAAGAAAGTAGTTGTAGTATTTAGTAACTGTGAGTATTTTTTGTTGTTGTTGTTGTTTTGAGAAAAAAATACTAGTTAAGTGTTAATTCAATGTGTCACTTGCCATTTCATACATTGCCATGTTGCAGTGTCTTTGAGATTTACTAGCAGCTTCTGAGTGAAAAATACATTTCAAATCTAATTTCATTCAGTCACATTCTGCAAGTTTTATGACATTTCTGACTCTCTGCGTGTACGTATGCAAATGATGGTAGACAGGGATTTGGTAAAAATGCCATTTATAAAGTTCTCAAAATCTGTAGTCTGTGGTCACAAACCCTTTCTTGTAGAGCAGAGAAAAGCCTAGCTTTTCTAATGTTATAATTGGGTCTTAGAGGCCTTCCTTATCTTTTTGTAATCCACATCAAGCCTATGAGAAGTCTAAAGAATAAATCATCAAACGGGACAGTACTTGCACAACGTTAACTCAAGGCCACAGCGCAGCTCATCATCCTGTTCTAGTCCGGCTATAATTGATATGTTATTATTTGGGGCAGAATTATGGTGCAATACATCAATACATTTTTCCTTTCCTTTTTTCGACAACATCGCATCCATCACTACCTCTCTGCCATCCTGTCTTCAACTCTCGGAATCGTTGTTCTCTCTCACTTCCTCTTGTCTGTTTGTGCACAGGTGTGATAGCTCTGTTCTGCCGCCAGTATGACATCATCAAAGACAACGAGCCCAACAATAACAAGGACAAAGCCAAGAACTCGTCAGAGTGCAGTACCCCAGAGCACCCTACGGGGGGACTACTGCGCAGCAAGGTCTAATTACGCCTTCCCCTGTCGGCAATAATAGGCTTTAGCCTCAGGACAGGTATGTCTGCTTGCTTGACAGATTCAGAAATATTAAAACATCACATGAAGTGTGATCTTTTGTTGCTTGGTAGTTTTTAAGCAATGTTTTATTGTTTGCTTTTCTAATACAGTTAACACAGTCTAATACAGTACATTTTACTCAGTATAAACAAGATGTTACGTTTACAAACATAGGACTAGTTAATTCATTTAATTACAGTACTTACAAGGCAGCACTGTATTGATATTCCTCATTGTAGTTCATATCCGTTCTAAACCGCCAAACCAAAATATTAAACTTCTGAAAGCATCTTTTGGGGTATTTTGGAATTTTTGAAAAACTTTTGTGAACTAGTCCTAAGTTTTTTGCCCGATCGGAACCAAACCAATGCAGAAAGATTCTCTGGAGAGTGAATATCGATAATTATCAAAACAAAGGTAAACTTTCGACTCACTGTCGCAAAGGAATGCCAAAACGTTTGACAAGGTCAGTGCCACTTTTAGTAAAATGCCTGTAACTCCTAAATGGAATGAGTTTTCTTCGCCAAACTCAGAACACTTATGTAAGAGCTCAATCTGAGGTCACAGGACAAAAATCGCAGAGCCTTTTGGTGGTGCCACCAGTGCCTGTAAAATATCTCAAAAAACATGGCAGATGAAATTTGAGCACCTGTTAGAAAAGGGTAACAGAGGCCGATCAGAATGAAACTTGGTGGCCCTGTTTGACCTAAAGGGCTGTGAGAATTTTAAAAGAAATCGGCCATCCTATAAAGCCTAAAGGAAAACACAAAACTTCATGAAACCTGGTGAGCACTTGTGATAGGTGATTCTAAACAAGCATGCTAAGTTTAAAGGAGATTGGGCCACAGCTGGCACTATAACAGTCATAAATGTTCAAAAACAATATTTCTATGGTAAATTACCTGGATTTGCCAAAAATGCTTTTTTAAATAATTGATTTAGGTGGTTACAGGCTTGCTAAATAATGTCTTTTTTCATTTCTTAAATGCCTTAAAGTGCTTGAACCCCAGTAATCGCTGCTTGCAGCTAGATTTAATTTAGTGTTTGATAACAATTTCTGTTTATTTCTGTTTACTTGCTGAGGGGCACAGGTAAATAATGGGTTTATGTGAAGTTTTAAGTTCACTTAAATTCGAAGCTCTTATTTTTAAAGTCAACTAAATGTTCAAATTGATAGCTCACAATTATGCTGTAATGTTGAATGGCTATAGACAATGGTTAAATAATAGGAAAAAAAGAACAATTTCCTAAAGACATTAGTAATATTGGTATCAGTATTTAACTGCAAAAATTGGAATATGGCATAAAACATTTGCACGTAAGCTCTGTTTCCATCCAACAAGGTGGTTGCTTTTGGAGGTGGATGCCTGTTGTTTGGTAATGCAGTTGTGTAAGGCAGTTCCTAGAGGCAATTATACATTTTATGCTCAGGCATGCCAGAATGACCATACCCAGCAGGCACAGGACGTCAACATGACGTCAGATTGATGTTGTACCCCAACCACTATGACGTCTATCAGACGTTGGATATTGGTTGCCATACCTGACAAATAAATGTCAGTGTTTGACATCAATATTGGCTTGACATTGGATTTTGGTCACTTTCCAACACAACCTAAAATCAACCAAATATCAACGTCATTTGACGTCGTTATTGGACGTCAAAATAACGTTGTCCTTAGACGCTGACTAGACGTTGGATTTTGGTCACCTGACGTCACGACCTAAATCTAACCTAATATTAACGACTTATGACATTGTGTGCCTGCTGGGTAGCAACATTTCAGATGCTGTGGAACGAGACCGGTCCACTGGTTAGTCAAGTTTTAGCGTCTCATAATAAAAAGTCACGATTTTTTGATGCGTACAAAGGAATTTATTCAGCAAATGTGTTTCCAACTCCCATTATTCATTAACACTTTTTCGCCCAAGTAAAAAACCTCACCCCATGTGAGAATAAAGGAATTTTAGTTTGAAATGTGGCATTCATGCAACTCGTTTCTGATGGAATACTTTAAAATATGCATAAAAACAGGGTGATGGAAACATTACACTCGGCTTCAGTCATAAAAATAACAAATAAATATAAACAATATAAAATTTTTTTTTACTGTCTTTATGCTGTTTTTACATTAATTTGAAAATTGAATGTAATATTACAGCAATATAAAAGTATATTTTAAAACTTTAATGTTAGGTGGAATTAATCATAATTCATTAAAAAAATGTGATTAATTAGTAAATTTTTGTATCGATTGACAGCACTAAGTATATTATATTCAGAATTTTACAGTTTAAAGGGATAGTTCACCCAAAAAATGTAATTTGATGGTTGTCTGCTTACCCCTAGGGCATCCAAGATGTAGGTGACTTTGTTTCTTCAGTAGAACACAAACACAGATTTTTAATTCAAACCGTTGCAGACTGTCAGTCATATAATGGCAGTCAGCTAGTCAAAAAAACATATGAAGACAAAACCAAATTAAACCCTGCGGCTTGTGGTGATACATTGAGGTGTTAAGACACAAAACGTTCTTTCTGTGCAAGAAACTGAACAGTATTTCTATAATTTTTTACCTCTGATCTACCGCTATGTCCAACTGTCCTGAGCATGTTCACAACAGCCGGCACATGAAGCATCAACATGCTCTTGCATAGTAGATGCACATGCGGAAGCAATCCGTGCGTATACGTCACTGATTGTTTACGCAGTGCATAGCGGCTACTCAAAATGGTAATTACTTGTGCTTATCCTGAATCTTGCAAATGATTAAAAACTAAAAAATTACGCTTACTTGCGCGAACTCATCCGGGAGTGTTGACATTTCATCAACTACATACCCACAGCACATTGACAAATCACGCACCGCTGTTGTGAACGCGCTCAGGACAGTTGAAAACTGCAGTAGATCAGAGGTAAAAAATTATATAAAAACTGTACAGTTTCTTGCACAGACCGATTGTTTTGTGTGTTAAGAACTCAGTGTATCGTCATGAGCCACAGGGTTTAATTTGGTTTTGTCTGTGTTGTCTGTGTTTTTTTGACTCTCAAAGATGTGGATCCCATTGACTGCCATTATATGACTGACAGACTGCAACAGTTTGAGTAAAAATCTTTGTTTGTGTTCTACTGAAGAAACAAAGTCACCTACATCTTGGATGCCCTGGGGTAAGCAGATAAACATCAATTTTTATTTTTGGGTGAACTATCCTTTTAAGTGAGCAAAATTGAACTGAGGCGTTGTGCGAAAATTAAAGTGCACACGCAAAAGCTCTCAAAGATTAGAGTGCCATCTGCTGTTAAAAACTAAACTCAGAATCTCCACGAATCGCGATGCATCAATCCACGTACCGAGATGCATCAATTTATCATCACAGCCCTAATTTTAATCATTTTAAACCATTTGTAGCTATGCATTTAGTAATAAACTTTGTCACTTTGTCCACCATCTTGGATTTATTGGACTGCTCATCGCAGTGTATTCTTGTCCTCAAAGGATTGATGTGATGCTAATCTAATTACGCCGCCTAGCTTTTGGAAAAGCCTTTGTGTCAGACCTATGATGCCTTAAATTGCTGCCTAGGCAGTTCACTAGATTTTGGAACATAGTGTGTCTATTGATTCCTGTGTGGCACCGACTGGCAATAAGACCTACTTTTAGTGTCCTGAGCTCACCTAAAACTTGAACACTGTTCTTTTAACTGCCTTGCAAGCAATTGTTATATCTCCTTGAGGAAATGCAGTCTATGTTCTTTTAACTCTCGTTTTGTTCTGTCTTCCCCAAAGTGCTCTGAGACAAAACAAGTAAGCCATCAAATCACAACTCACAAGTTGTGAGGCCCACCTCTCATCCTCAATCAAACGACCTTTTAGTATTCTCATCGACCAACATGAACTCTTTGGTGCTTGTCTGTTTGGCACACTGACACAAACTCGAGGACGAAATGGACAAGATGGTTCCAGAACTGGAAGCGTTTGACACAAGCTGTTGAGTTTCGATCCACAGCTGAAGGACTCAAACCCCGCTGTGAGCTGGAAAACCAGAGACGCCGCGCCACCAGGAGTGTCTTCGGCTCCGGTGCAGACTCACAGAGATCAGGAGAAACCTGCCACCCCGCATAAACCCTAAATAATCCAGAAAGGTGTGTTGTGAATTATCAGCTCCGAACCAGGATCAGGTTTCTGAGAGGGATGACATTACGATATTTCACTTCACTCTTCATCTCTCCACTCGGCGCTATCTTGTGTTTTCAGTTCTTTCTTTTCACACATTTGTAGTTTCGATTTCTTTACTCCATTATCCTCCCTCCAGCAGCCAATCACGGACAGTCTAGCAAATTGGATGTGGTTTAATTGGTGCGGTGGGATCTTTCTTCTCAGCACTTTTGCTCTCAGGGCATTCAGGAAAACATCCATAGGAAAAACAAATGGACCACATCGGCCGCGTCGCATTCACCCACCTGCGGCCCGATCATGGCGAACTGCACATCAGCCATTGATAATGAGAGGCTCCATGTTATACTAGTAATAGAAAACGTATTTAACCGCTTGTGTGTCTCAAGTAAATCAACAGCTTGCTGTCTCTAATGAGCACATTACAGTGTACAGTGATGGTTATTTTGGTCCTCATATTACATTCATTAGCATATTGGTCACGAGTATGGCTATTTACCGCTTTTATGTGCCGCTATAATATAGAGTCGGGTGCCTTTTTTCTACAGGCTTTTCTTTCAGATTTCTCTCCCTTTAAACAGTCTTGAAGTCGACATGAAATCAAAACTGACCCCATTTACTTTCATACTACACTTTGCTAGTCTTATTGACATAGCGTTAAAAATAGACTTCTTTTGCAGTCAATTCAATTCTTGTTTCTTACTGATTCAGTATCATCTTTAAAGGTAGGGTAGGTGATTTCAGAGAGGCTAACAACAGCAACCTAGCTTCGAAAGCACTTAGTGATTGCTATCAGGATGTAAAGACACTTTCAACCAGCATAACAAAAAAAATGTTTTTAAACCAAATCAGCAAATCACATGTAAATACATCACATTTAATGTTATTTATTTATTCTTCTGGAGCCCCACACATGAAATTGGAAAAAAACAAGATGTCATAGTTATGAATTGAGATTTTTTTTCCACTTATTAATTCTTTGTTTTAGTTCAATCGTGGTCACATTTTACCTCAATTAAAACAAGTGCACAAATTAGTAAAACGTGGCCACAAAATTGAATTAATTCTTAATTATTGGCCACAATATCTGTTTTTTTTATCTTGCATTTCATATATGGCACTACATCAATTGTACACCTTTTTTTGTTATTTGATACTAAATCACTTCTAATTTCTGTTGACAATTTAGCTGACCAGAAATGCAAAAGTCAAACCAAATATTCACACATTTTATATATGATCATCATCATGTATATTAAACTGCTAGCAAAGCACTTCAGCTTACTTGTTTTCATTCAGCTGCACATTATTGAATTAGATTTTTCTAAGATTTGTGTTAATCATTGTTACTTTATTGGTAACAATTAATGTAAGTAATTTCATGATTCGATTCGATTCAATTCTGATTCACAAGCTTGTGATTCAATTTGATTCAATATTGATCATTTTGGATATATACTGTACAGTCAAACCAAAATTATTCAGACACCTTCAACATTTCTCACATTATTCACACAGTTTATTCAATATAGTTTAATTCGTAATAAAATATGACAAAAACTCAATATGACAACAAATTCATATTGATAATGTCAAATAACTTTGATAAAAAAGGTATGTAATGGATTACAATCAACCAAAAATTATGCTATAAACTGTTAGTATGACACTATTTACACAACTATCAATACTTTGTTAACCAATTTCAAAGCAATGCTTAATTTTGTTCATTCTGTGCTGTAACAAAAGTCAAATTAGCAATTAAAGAAAAAGCACTTGTCAGATTGGTCAGATTAAAGTGTCTGAATAATTTTTGGTCCCAAATGTTTATCCATTTTACTGGTAGTCCTCTGTATGAAGAATTTTTGGGTATAATATGTCACAGTTTAATTTATTTTGCTTTCCTCACTTACATAAATTAATTATAGTGTCCTGCACCCACTCCATTATATCTGGTATCTGAATCATTTTTGGTTTGACTGTATCAGCCACAGCACATGCCAGATTTTCTCAAGGAAAAAAAAAAACTCAACTAATGCTGTAAGAGTCAGCTGGTAGCCTCCCTGCTGAAAAAAACAGCATATGCTGGTTAGGTATGTTTTGGTACTGGGATACTGGTTTTAGCTGGTTTATACTGGTCCTTTGCTGGTTTATACTGGCCCTTTGCTGGTTTATGCTGGTCCTTGATGTACTGCAGTCAAAAGATCGTAAACTATTTACGAAATGGCATGCAAATTGATTTGTTATGCACGAAACACGCGTGATCATCGTCATGTGGTGAATGTGGCCAATCATGAGAAGCTGTGACGTCATCACAGCCTGGCGCAGTCCCTTCTGAAATGCTGCGCTGGCTGAGCAAGCCGGCTGTTCTCGAAACGCTCTCGCGTTACTTTGATGCCACACGTGAACGTCACGTGGCGTCGGCGCCGGTTCAAGTCGGACAAAATTTCTAACCGGCATGCACTACTTCAAGTCAGCCGCCGATCGGTCTGCGCAGCGCCGCATGAAGTCGAACGCACCTATTGAGTGTACATTGAGTTGTACACTTCTTTTTACGGTGCATTGTGGGATTGAATAAGTGCGCAGGAGAACGTCCATTATTGTTTCAAACACCACTTAAAATGGCTGTCCCCTCAAATAGTGCGCTATTTGAGGGTATAGGGGGCGATTTCAGATACAGCCCCCATCAAACTGCGGCAAAACTGCATTTATTGTTTGAATACTGTAACAAAATAGCCTGGAAAAAATCCAGACCCTAATCTATTAAGATTAAGGGTCTGGCATCGAGCAATGAAAAGCGCCTTACTCGAGGGGCGGCACCAAGCATGCATTTGAAACTCTCACTGCACGCAATTGGATAACGCCACGACCAATCACAACAATACACGGTGATACACACTAACTGATAGATTAAACTCTTGCCGGATCCAGTCGGCAAAACAGCAAAAACGTCCTTCTTGCAAAGGAACGATTCAAGCACGGATTTCTGTTCCTCTTTTATATGAAAAGCCCAGTCTAACTTGTTCATTGTAGCGGACAAAGCCGTTTCAAACAACTGGTGTTCATCTGTTGCCATCTTTCAATGTTTACTAAATGATTCCGGATGTCGCAGCGCTATCGTCATCAGCTTAGCTCGCCTCTGGCCCGCCTACATCGGATACACCGATTTGATTGGTTCCCAGAACTGCTTACGTAATGCAGTAACGTGCATCATTGCTCGATGCCAGAGTGTCTTGCAGAGACAATTCAAATTGTGCTCTCGCGAGACCTCTGGATCTCCAGGGTAGTAACAAAATGGACAGAATTTGAAATAGGAAACTTTCTTTCATATCAAAAGTAACAAAATTCTCACTTTATTTTTACAATTCCGACATAATATTATACAGTTCTGATAAGAAAAGACATTCTCCCTTTTCCCCTCAGCTCAAAATCATGAGTTTATATCCCACACTTCTGGCATTTTTCCCCTCAGAACTGACAAAGTCACTACTGTTGAGTTAAATTGAGTTATAAAGTCCGAAATACAACATAAACAACATATAAAAAAATTCTAAATTGTAAGATAAAAAAGGTAAATGTAATATGACGCAGTCTGCTGCAGCAGGTTTAGGCTGCTGTCACAGATCATATATTTTGACACATCTGTATTTCTCACAACTGTTCAAATTCATTCAAGACAAAACCGAATGCATTTGCATGAATACTCTCCAAGATGGTGCATTTTGACATTACTTTTTGTGTAAGTGTGTAGCAATAACATGCAAAAGAAAACTTAATTCAGCATTCGCATGTTGACTAAGGCGCTTTCGGTGAACACACTTTGGGTGTGTGTATGCAAAGAAACCAGCAGGCTTTCAAGTATTGGCAAGACCTATAAACACGTGTGAATACTAAATGTAACTTTTGTATTAATGCATCAAGTCAGTAAAATTTCCGTCAACTGTCCCTGGACTCGGCAATAATTCTTGAGTCCGAAAAGCTCGAGTCCAAGTCAAACTGCATCCGAGTCCGTGACAAGCCCGAGTCCGCTAAAAGTTTTACTCGAGACCGGACTCAAGTCCGAGTACCCCAACTCTACCATTTATTAACTAAAACAGGCTATAGACTAATCTTTTTAAGGAGCTGCTCTAAATTTCTGTGTATAATGACAATAAAGGCTTTCTATTCTATTCTAATCAATTTTGGGGATTTAAGAATCAATATTGTTTTATAAAAACAAGAATCTATTGAAATCAAGATTTTTATTTTTATTTTTACCCAGCCCTAAGCATGTTTTTTAAATTACATTACAAAAGTAAAAAGGGTTTTGAGTACATTTCATGTCGACTTTAAATTTCCCTTCATTAAGTATAAGAAATGTTCTTTTTTGACAATTTAAGCAAAATGTATTTAAGAGCAGGCGAGCAGTCTTGCCTGTTAGTGACGGGATAGTGTCCTTATCAGCTAGACTGAATAAGTCCTCACATGTCAGGAATGAAGAATTGTGGGAATGCAGGTCAGAGGTCTAGAAAACATTGATTCCCTCAGCCACTGGTCATTTGGGACTCCACAACATTGCGGCAGTTCGACTTTAATAAGGTTACAGACCGTATGCATTTCCCAAGGACGTGTATGAGACTGTTAGTATCTGATTTGAAAAACAAAACCTCCCATTAATCTCCAAACCAACCTAAATGAGTATACAATGAGCAGTGGAACTGAAATTTTTCAGACACATAGAAGAGTGTAAAAGTAAGGCTAATACTTCTATATACCTCTAGTCTAGAGGACTTGAGGTTGGGTGGTCATTCATATTCAAAAGCCCTCATTGTCAGGATGGATTGCACCATTAATCAAGCGTGTTGAAAGGCACCTGAAGGAATTTCAGAACAATTAAACATCCCCGCATTGGTGACCATTACCTTCTCGTCTCTGTCACCATGGCGACAGGCTAACGGACTGTCCTCTCACTGCACTGCCATCCACGAGTCATCCGCACCTTCGTTTTTCATTCCCGCCAGAGGAGGGACGCGTATATTTCTTCTTTAATGACTGCTAATTAACCTTGGCCATGGGGAAGAGAGCTCAGGCAGACTGCTGGGTGAAAAATGGCTCATATCAATATTCTGTCTGAGCGGCTTACGCACAAGAACAGAAGGCTGGGTGTGAGGACCGGCTTGAACCAGAGAGGACCGGCCACGTGTTTTCTCTTCTGAGATGTGTCAAGGTTTTGGGACGTGTATTAAGCGGCAGCACTTTCATGCAGATTATTGATCATTTCATGTGTTCGGAGTGGAATACTAGTGTACTACTTAATGCTTGCTTTCCAGTTTAGGGAAAATGGCTTTCAAATAGTGAAGAATGAGATGTTAAAAATCACAGCTGGTTCATTCATCAACTTGGAAATGCAAGATCGAGTGTATTTCTTGCTGTTTAATATATTCTATACTGCACATTTTAGCAAATTCTTATGAATCCTCTTCAAGACCATGTCTTATCTCCATAAATCTAAAGAAAGAAGGTCAAAAGTTTCCTTACACCTTGAAGAATCTGCAAAATGTTAATTATATTACCAAAAAAGGGATCATACAAAATGCATGCTATTTTTGATTTAGTACTGACCTGAATAAAAGATAGACGCTTACATATAGTCCAGAAGATAAAATACGTTGAATTTATAAAAATGACCCTGTTCAAACGTTTACATACTGTGTTGTGACCTGAATGATCCACAGCTGTGTTGTTTTTTTGTCTAGTGATAGTTGTTCATGAGTTCCTTGTTTGTCCTGAACAGTTAAACTGCCCGCTGTTCTTCAGAAAAATCCTTCGGGTCCCACAAATGTTTTGGTTTTGTAGCGTTTTTGTGTTTTAACCCTTCCCAACAATGACTGTATGATTTAGAGATCCATCTTTTCGCACTGAGGACAACTGAGGGACTCATATGCAACTATTGCAGAAGGTTCAAACACTCACTGATGCTTCAGAAGGAAAACAACTATGCATTAAGAGACGGGTGTGAAAACTTTTGAACATAATGAAGATGTGTACATTTTTCTTAGTTTGCCTAAATATCATATTTTTTTTTTCATTTAGTACTGCCCTTTAGAATCTACAGAAGATATCTGCATGTTTTCCAGAAGACAAAAGTTAAATGTATCCAGATCTTCAAATTAAAAAAAGTTTTCACCCCCGGTTCTAATAATAGCTGCATATGAGTCCCTCAGTCGTCCTCGTGTGAAAAGATGGATCTCAATATCTTAAAGTCATTGTTGG
The DNA here is from genome assembly GCF_049309525.1 of Garra rufa. Lineage (NCBI taxonomy): Eukaryota > Metazoa > Chordata > Actinopteri > Cypriniformes > Cyprinidae > Garra > Garra rufa. The sequence goes on from NC_133377.1 coordinate 7,255,676, forward strand.
AAATGGTTAAAATGCACAAAAATGCTGAAAAAGCAAAGAATTTGTGGGACCTGAAGGATTTTTCTAAAGAACAGTGGCCTGTTTAACTGTTCAGGATAAACAAGGGACTCATGAACAACTATCACTAAAAAAAAAAAAAACAGCAGTGAATTATTCAGGTAACAAGCATGTAAACTTTTGAACAGGGTAATTTTTTTATAAATTCAACTAGTATTTTCTCTTGTGGACTATATGTAACATCTTTTATGTGACAATATCTTATTCAAGTTAGTACTAAATAATATATAACAAGCATTCCATATGATCCCTCTTATTTTGGTCAAATAATGTACATTTTGCAGATTCTGAAAGGCGTATGAAAACTTTTGACTTCAACTGTAATATATAGCTTGACACTATTATTTAAAAAAAATTAACTAACTTTAAACTGTGTAAAAAAATACACTCAGTTTGGGGTTATTTTTTTTTTTTTTTAAAGAAATTAATACTTATATTCAGCAAGGATGCATTAAATTGATCAAAAGTCACAAAAATCTTTTGTAAAGCTGCAAAAGATTTCTATTGTAAATAAATGCTGTTCTTTTGAACTTTCTACTCAGTGAATCCTAAAAGAAATATCACGTTATGCACAAAAACAGTAAACAGCACAACTGTTTTCAACACCGATAATAATAATAATGCTTCTTGAGCAGCAAATCAGCATATTAGAGTGATTTCTGAAGGAACACGTGACACTGAAGACTGGAGTAATGATGCTGAAAAATCAGCTTTGCATCAAAGAAATAAATTATATTTTGACATTCAAACAGAAAATAGCTATTTTAAATTGTAATTGTTTTTTACTGTTTTTAATCAAATAAATGCAGCCTTGGTGAGTATAAGACTTATTTTTATTTTCAAAATCTTATCAGCCCCCAAATTTTGAATGATAGTGTTTTTTTGTTTTCCCCAAACTATGACCTAGACATTTTTGATTAGATGCCCCCAGCAGGTTCCCCATGCACACAGAAAATTCGTATAGTATTATGCTATTCCAAACATAGCCATAATCATACAAATCAGCTTAGATTGTTCCCCTGCATATGAAAACCAGCAGTCAACACTAATAGGGTGTCATGAGATCAGGATTCACATTTCACATGAGGAGCCTGAAATGATTTCAGAATGAGTAATGTATTCCCCTCCTGCAATCCAAGTTTATCCCATTCTTTACTTCCAACGTCCTTTCAAAGAGAAATCTCCAAAGAAGGAGTGCAAACGTCTGGATTTAAGAGAGGCAGCTCATTTGCTACTTATTGAAGAGAATAATTCTCCTGTTAGTGACACTCCAGAGAGCTTTCGCAGGCTGCACAGTTGGAGAGATTTAGGAAATGTAATCACATTTTGTGCTCTCGTGCTTGTGTCATCAGTTAGAAGAGCTGGACGGGCTTCTGGTGCTCGTCTCATGACGTAAACTAAAACACACAAACACTGACACGAATAGCTCAACTAATTTGAGAAGCTTGGCTTGTGCTTTCAAAGGGATATTCAGATGATCTCGTTCCAACTCGTATGACCAATACTTGTTGAACATGAAATAAGACATTTAGCAGAATGTCAAAGCTCATCATTTCCATAATGAAAGTGGATGGGGACCAAAGACTGTATGGGAATGAGCAGCTTGAACATTCTGCTAAATATCTCCTTTTCTGTTCTACACAAGAAAGTCAGTCATATAGACCAATTTGGAGTAGATGCCAGTTACGTCACTTGCGGTTTATATTTGATATAAATAAAAGGTCTACATAATACTCACTTATGCAGTTCATAAAATCAGAATTTTGAAATATACTCAAATTTGACTGCTACATTTTCTACCACCAGATAGGCTTTGCCAGCAAAAAAACGTCATCACTGTTTGCAAACACTGAATTGGTCTATAGAGTTAAAACAGCATGTGAGAATAAATAATGACAGAATTTTAATTTTGGGTGAACTGTCCCTTTAAGAGCCAAATGTATTCAATAAGCACATGGTCTAAATGCTTAAAAGAGCTTAATACTGTATTTTTCTCCAATTGTAGAGTAGACAGTTTTAGATTATTATCATAACTGTCAGAATTTACTAGCTGAGATGTAAATTAAATACATTTTTTAAAGTTTAGAAGACTTTAGAGTTTAAAATTATTAGATTTGCAAACTCCAAAAACAGGAGGAGGAAAAGTTATAGTAATGGCAACGTCTTAAAGGAATAGTTCACCTCCAAAAATGAAACTTTTGTCAATTTCCTCAAGTCCAAACTCAAATGGCTTTTTTTCTTCTGCAGAACACATGAAAAATTTATTTTACCGGTATAAAATTTTAATTTGACTCAACTTTCATAGCACGGAAGACATCAAATCTTATCAGAAACCATGTCAAAGTCAAATCTGATCTCAAAATCTAAATAAACCAATACAAATGCACAATATTTAGCATATTAAAATGTTTTTGCTTGAAATTAAGCTGCATTTTCTTTAGTGTAAGGTGAAAAAAAACGTATGTAAGCAAACATTTAAATTACTATGAAACAATCTGGGTGCATTAAATTGATCAAAAGTGACATAAAAAAGACTTTTATGTTACAAAATAGTTCCATTTCAAATAAATGCTGTTCTTTTAATTCCCCCCCCCAAAAATCCACAAAATTCCACAAAAATATGAAAGGGATAGTTCACTCAAAAATGAAAATTACCTCATGTTTTACTCACCCTCAAGCTATCCTAGGTGTATATGACTTTTTTCTTTCAGACGAATACAATTGGGAGTTATATTAAAAATATATATACTTCCAAGCTTTATAATGGCAGTGAATGGGTGCTGAGTTTTTGTAGTCCAATAAAGTGCATCCATCCATCATAAAAAGTACTCCACACATCTCTGGAGGCTTAAAGGCCTCCTGAAGTAAAGTGACGCATTTGTGTAAGAAATGTCCAGACAGAGCAAGATGAGCGTTTGAGGTTAAAAACTATATAAATTGTAAAAAAAAAAAAAAAATCGCTTTGCTAGATAAGACCCTTCTTCCTCGGCTGGGATTGTTTACAACTGCATTTGGGATTGTTTTAAGCCACAATTAAATTATATTTTGGAAGTTCAAACTCGGGGCACCATAGAAGTCCATTATATGGAGAAACATCCTGAAATGTTTTCCTCAAAAAGACACGAACATCTTGGATGACAAGGGGGTGAGGACATTATCTGTACATTTTTGTTCTTCTCCTTTAATCCCTGGAGCCATGTGGAGTACTTTTTATGATGAATGGATGTACTTTATTGGACTTCAAAATCTCAACACCCATTCGCTGTCATTATAAAGCTTGGAAGAGCCAGGACATTTTTAACATAACTCAGATTGTATCCGTCTGAAAGAATAAAGTCACATAGGATGGCTTGGCGGGGGAGCAAATCATAGGATAATTTTTATTTTTGGGTGAACTATCCCTTTAAGAGTCACTGTTTTCTCTTTTCAATGATATGGACAAAAACAGCTGTGTTTTGCATAAGAACGAAAGCCATAGTTTTCAATTTTCAAGTTATATTTGAAACATCACAAGCATCTTTGAAGACTAAGAATAAATAGTTCATCATAAAACATTCAGTCCCTGTTTAAAATGAGAAACAAAAATAGGCTCCACGTTACTATTTCTATCAGCCTGTCATGATGAGGAACAAACAGCCTTGAGTACTTGTACAAGTGATGGATGGCAGTATGTGTATGCTTATGTTAAGCTTCTGTGAATCAATGCATTGGCCTGTGTATGGACATGTGTATTGACAGTCTGTGTGAAATCATCCTTTCACTTGGTCCACAGCATAAGGTTACAAACCATGACTTTTAATAAGGTGTCAGGTTAAGATTATGCTACATTTAGAGCGTTTCAAATTAGCATTTCTTGTACATAGTTCTGTGTCGTGGCAACTTAGCATTTCCAGTAAAGCATCCTGAAGGTCTACTGAAGGCAAAGCGGAGAGATCATGCCTTAAAGAACCCAAATGAGCGAGATGAACTCGGTAGAGTCTGAGCGGTGCATAACTGATGTGACGATGATAACATTCGTTCCACGTATCTACTATAACGCATGGATTTCAAAACTGAAGGAATGTTTTATGTAATCCATCGAGTCTATGTTAACTGTTGTTCTTGAACAATGCTTCATGAGGGCTAGCATGTTTCTGCTATTCTACACAGAATTATACAGTTTATATGGGCATAAAATAGATAAATGTCTAATTACGTACAACCACAAAAAAATAAAGGATCATGTATTTTCAAGCTGGTGTCTGATGATTTTTTTATTTTTTTATTTTTACTCCCCATTACTGTGTACTTTGTATAAACTACTGCATTAACGCCCTCCACTCAACAGAATTTATTTTCAATGTCATTTTTTTTATATTACATAATTTTTTATAACTAGAAGTAATAAAATTTTTTGTATTTTTTTTTAAAGTTTTTTCCCTTTTACATTTTTTCTTTCAATTTTTCCCCTTCACAAATTTTTTTTAAATTATTTTACATTTAAATTTAAAAAAAATTATATAACAAAAATGAATAATAAAATAAATTATTAAATTATTTATATTATTAATTTATTTAAAAAAATTCTAATAAAAATAAATCTCTAGTGATATTTCCTCCTTTACAAAATGTTTTTTTTGGTCAATTTTTCAATTGAATTTTCCAAGCTATATATATATATATTAATTTAAATTATTTTTTTCTAATAATAAAATAAATCTCTAGTGATATTTTCATACATTTTTTCTCTTTCAGTTTCCTCCTTTATAAAATGTTTTTTTTGTCAATTTTCAACTGATTTTTTCCATGCTCTCTCTCTCTCTCTCTCTATATATATATATATATATATATATATATATATATATATATATATATATATATATATATATATATATATATATATATATAACAACAATTATTAAATTATTTACATTATTAACTTATTTAAATTATTTTTTTCTAATAAAAAATAAATCTGGTGATATTTTTTTCCTTTCAGTTTTCTCCTTTACAAAATGTTTTTTTTTATATATCTATCTAAAACAACAATTATTAAATTATTTAAATTATTCATTTATTTAAATTCATTAAACTACTGTATAAAAATTATTTCACTCTATAGAATATTATTATTTTCAATGTAATTTTTTAATATAACATAGGTTTTGTACTACCTAAAAGTAATATTTGTATATTTAAAAAAAAAATTCTTTACATTTTTTTTACATTTTAAAATGAATTTATTGTTTAGCAATGCATTTTTATATTTGCTAGAAATAATAGGCATTTTAATCATGTTTTTGTACTTTTTCCCTTTACAAAATGATTTTTTTCCAATTTCCAAATGGAATTTCAGAATTCAATTTTTTTTCAAAATATTTTTATATTTTCTTGATACATTTAGATTTTCTAACATTCAACATGAATAAGATTTGAATAAGATTTTTACAATTCTCTCACAGAGAGAAAAATAAATTAAATTTATTTAA
>NC_133377.1:7261700-7427239 GCF_049309525.1 Garra rufa
CAAAAATATTAACTAAAAATTATATTAAATAAAAATCATAAATAAATAAGTCTCTAGTGGCCCATTACTATACATGTTGTTAACTACTGCATAAACTCCCTCCATTTATAATTTTTATTGTAATTTATTTAATATTACATAGTATTTTATGTTGTCTAAAAGTAATGTTTATATTTTCTTATTGAGTTATTTTTACTTAGGTTTTTTCCCTTTACAGTTTTTCTTTCAATGTTCAAATGAATTTAAGTTCTATTTTTAGCAATGCATTTTTATATTTGGCAAGTATAGTAAATATTTATATTTTTTAATCGACTATATTTGATTTATTTTCTACCTTCACAGAATTTTCAATTGAATTGTCAAAGTTAAATTTGTGTTTTTAGCAACATTAATATTTTTAATAATTAACATTAATAGCATTAAGTGCTTTACATTTCCATATATATACATATATATATATACATACAAATATATAAAAATATAAATTTCTCTCTGTGGGTGGAAATGTAAAGCACTTAATGCTATTAATGTTAATTATTAAAAATATTAATGTTGCTAAAAACACAAATTTAACTTTGACAATTCAATTGGAAATTCTGTGAAGGTAGAAAAAAAAATATATATATATAAATATATATATAAATATTATATATATATATATATATATATATATACACATACACACACACACACACACACACACACACACACACACACACACACACACACACACACACACACACACACACACACACACACACACACACACACACGCTTCTCTTAGAAAACAATGCCATATGATGCAAAACATTATTGGTTAGAGATTTCCAGCACATTCTTACATTCTCATGCTTTTTTTTTTTTTTTTTTTGCTTTTTTCCAACATTAAATCAATGTTAATCAGCTAAAGAACACTGTCTAATTGCCAAATCAGCAGAATTTGCAACAACAATGTTGGACACATCACAGAAAATCAAACATTTAAGTTTAACAAAGATAAAACATAAAAGTACAAGATTCACACAAGGTGAAATATAAGATTTTCAGAGACAACACATTGCTGAGCTGAAACAGCAAGCAAATGTTCAGTCATCTGGCCTGAAAGCAGATCACATTAGCCTCAAACCATCTTTACGGTGGAGCTCTGCACTTACACACGAACCACTTCATCAGAAATGGACTAGAAGTGAACATACTCTTCCAGAACAATGGACTTTAATAACTATAATATACGAATGTCTCTGCATTAGATGACAAAATATCACTTTTATCATTTTTGCAATTACCTTAACTGGTCCAATGCCTGAAGTTTTGCCTGAAGTTGTCACAGATGTCCTATCAGAGAAACCACAGGTGTAGATCATCACATTAACTATCAAGGTATCGTAAGACATTATTTGAACCAATTTATCTATTGTTTTAGCTTTTTAAACCAGTGGTTTTCAATCCTGGTCCTGGGGCCCCATTGCTCTGCACATTTTGTATGTATCCCTTATCTGACACACTCAGTTAAGTACATGGATCTCTCTCCTAATTAGCTGATGATCTGTTTCAGGTGTGTTAAATAAGAGAGACACACAAAATGTGCAGAGCAGTGGGTCCCCAGGACCAGGATTGAAAACCACTGTTTTAAACAATCATTTTTAGCTCCAAAAGTGTGTTTTCTTTCAAATAAATGCCACTTAGTTTGTTATTTTGTATCTAATGCAGTGATATTCATAAATGAAGCATCCAAATACATTTTGGAGCCACCTTGTGCATTCCATTTGTAGTTAAAATAACAATAAAACACTGTCTGTCTCGTCAAATTAACAATCAAATCATGATGGTTTAATTATGGACTTCCTCCAAACTGTTTCTTCAGTGTAAAACAAACAAAAAAAGTTGACTTGACAAGCTGTATTTAAGACATCAATGACTAATGAAGTAATAACACTTAACTGACTGTTTAAAAAATGTTTCATGGTAATTTCTTCAGCAGAACACAAACTAAGATTTTTAACGAAAACCGGTGCAGTCTGCCAGCCAAATAATGGAAGTGGATGGGCACCAGACCTTTAAAAGTAAAAAAAAAAAACATGCACAGACAAATCCAAATTACACCCTGTGGCTCGTGACGATACACTGATGTCCTAAGACACGAAACGATCGTTTTTTCCGAGAAACTGAACAGTATATCATTTTTTACCTTTGATTCACAGCCACGTCCATCTGTCCTGAGCACGAGCTTTTCATCGGCTCGTTACACGTGTATGCGCTCTGGCGTAGTATACGCAAACGCCGGAAGGGGAAATCGGTGAAGTCCCGGATGAGTTTGCGCAAGCAAACATAATCTTTTAGCTTTAAATCGGTTTGAACAATCAGGATAAGCGCAAGTAATTACCATTTTCAATGGCCGCTATACCCACAATCTCTGTGCACTGTGTAAACAATGAGTGTCGTATACATGCGACAGATCGCTTCCAATGTTTGCGTATTCTCCGTCAGAGCGCGTACACATGTAACGTGCCTAATGCTAAACTCGTGCTCATGACAGATGGACGTGGCTGTGTATTAAAGGTAAAAAATGATATAAATACTGTTCAGTTTCTTGCAAAAACCGATCGTTTCGAGTCTTAGGACATCAGTGTATCGTCACGAGCCACAGGGAGTAATTTGGATTTGTCTGTGCATGTTTTTTTTTTTTTACTTTCAAAGGTCTGGTGCCCATCCACTTCCATTATTTGGCTGGCAGACTGCACCGGTTTGAGTTAAAAATCTTCGTTTGTGTTCTGCTGAAGAAACAAAGTCACCTACATATTGGATGTCCTGGGGGTAAGCAGATAAACATCAAATTTTCATTTTTGGGTGAACTATCCCTTTAAACAAATCTACTACGCAGCCCAGAGAAAACGAGCAGAACAGTAAGAAGCATCAACCATTCGAATTAAATTAAAGACCTTCAGCGGGAATTTTTTAGACCCGAGCTATTCATCTGGGTCAAACGCACACGAGATCAAAATTACTCAGCAGCTGAGCGGTGAATTATAGAAGATGGCTTCTAAGGTAAAAAATAAAGTAAAAAGTAATGGGCCGCACATTCTCGGCCGACTCCTGGTGATCAAACCCATCCATCTTGTTCAACCTTGGTGCGTTTAAAGTGTAAGCAAAATCCCATCAGCCATTCACAGACAGCGGCCCTGAATACAGATGCCTGCGCGCTCCGGACTTTCTGCCCTTTAGGTTTAATCTATTTTTACTGGCTGTAAAGCACAAGCTTCATCCGTTCTGAACTACAGACCTTGGCGAAATCGATGGCAATTCACCCACAATTCACCTATATATAGACGAGAGACAGAAAAGAAAATACAACTTGAGCATTTCACGGCATTTCCAGGGTACGTTACAGAACGAATACAAATGAAGTTTGAGGAAAGTCCTCAGGCGAGAGGATATGGTGAGCGTGAGGGAGAACAACAAGAGGAGAGCCGTTCTGCCGTTTCTGAAGCTCTGAGCCTCCCACACGTTTCGAGACAAGCTTTCGTTCGAGTGCGTGCGTCAAGGATTCTCTTGAGCACTTTGCGTCACACGCTTCAACCCACATGCACACCTGACTCCACACATGTACGCAACAAATACACGCAAGTCAACCAGTTGGGTTCGATTCTATGAGCTGAAGCGGCAGAAACTAGCGTCCGTTTTTCTTTATAGGAGCACAAAGCTAGTCCAAGTTAGTCTGTGTTGACAAACTAAATCAGATGTGCTTAAAAAAGGCTCTTGATACAACAGTGCCTTTTCCTGTAACCCATGAATCTATGTTGCATTGATATCCAGTGAGCTCTCAATTGAGAATTACTTGTGATTTGATTTACAGGTTTGAGGTTTTCAGGTCCTTTTGCCAAAATATTGGCATCTACGGCCATAATGACGGTCGTATGTGAGGAGTACTGGGATTTCTCATGCTAAACGTGTGCTTCAGTAAAAAAGAAAAAAGAAAGAAAGAAATCTCATGCACAAAAACAGTGTTTCACACAGAGGACTAAGATGGAGATAAAGAGCCAGAGAAATGGAAAGGGCAATGCTGCCCTCTCCTGGTGACAGTAAACAAATAACTACAAAAAATGACCTGTTATAGAATAAAGAATATAGTTACAGGATATACACACACATGTGTTTTATTTTTATTAATGTAACAATAAGATTTTAAATTAACTTTTAAAGACATTCAATATTTAACATTTAATATTACATTTAATTACAGCAGCTTTTTGGCTGAATTAAATGGATGGTGTAGCAATGTGACAAATGAATTAAAAAATAATAATAACTAATAGGATAAAAAAATATAGTTATAGGATATAAACAAATTTTTTTGTAATTGTAACGAGATTTTGAATTTACATTTAAAAATATTTAATATTCAACATTTAATATTACATTTAATTACATTTTAAAAGGGTTTTGGCTAAATTAAATGGTTGGTGTAGAAATTAATTTCCAAAATAATAATAATAAAAAAACTTTTATAGGATAAAGAATACAGTTAGGATATAGGATATACACAAATGTTTATGTATTTTTTTTTAACGTAACAATAAGATTATTTTATATTTAAAACATTTAATAATAGACCTGTTGTAGGACAAAGAATACAGTTAAAGAATATACACAAATTTGTACGGATTTTGTTTAAAGGTAACAATAAGAGAATTTTAAATTTAAATTTAAAAACATTTAATATTACATTTAATTACATTTTAGCAGCTTTCTGGCTGAATTAAATGGATGTGAAAAATTAATTTTGATAATAATAATAATGATAATAATAATAATAATAATAATAATAATAAACAACTTTGAGGCATTATAGGATAAAAAAAATATAAAAAAGCAACAAAAAAATAGTTATAGGATATACACAAATTATGTATTTTCTTTAAATGTAACAATGATAATATGCACATTTGCATTTAAAAACATTTAATATTTAACATTTATTACATTTCCGTACATTTTCACATTTCATTGCATTTGTAGCAATATAACAAACTAATGAAATAATAATTAATATTATTAATAAAAAAGTAATATTAATAAACCGGCCTGTTATATAATAAAGAATATAGTTATAAGATATACACACTTTTTGATGTATTTTTTAAAAGTAAGAATAAGATGATTTTTAAATTGACATTTTAAAACATTTAACATTTAATATTTAACATTTAATATTACATTTCATTTAATTTTTAGCAGCTTTCTGGCTGAATTAAATAGATGGTGTAGTAATGTGACAAATAATTTTAAAAACAATACTAAAAAAAAAATGTACCTGTTATAAGAAAGAATATAGTTATATGATATACACATTTAAGGTCGTTTTTTTAATGTGACAAAAAGATGATTTAAAATTTTTGTGTAGCATTACATTTAGGCAGAATTAAATGGCTGGTGTAGCAATGTGACAAATTAATTTAAAAATAATAAATAAAATAACAACAATAATTTACCTGTTATATGATAAATAATATACAAAAAAAAAATTATTTCTTAATGCAAGAAAAAAAAGATTTTAGCAGCTTTTTGGCTGAACTGGATGGATGGTGTAGCAATGTGCAAATTAATTTTTAAAAGGACAGATATGCATGAATAATTAAGTAAGTTATTAAGGCTAAATAATGTAATGTAATAGTATCTCCCAGATATATAATATTCTGTAAAATTCCAGTACAAGTAGTTTAGAAGATGGATGAATACAATATAATTTTTAATTATAAAATAAAATGTAACAGATAATACAATATTAGGGGATAATAATAATAATAATAATAATAGTAGTAGTATTACTTATAATAATAATGCAATATTGTATCATGAAATGCACATCAGATATAAATTTAAAACAAACAAAAAAATAATGGGATAAATTCTTAGATTATATTAACACTTTTATTTGATTTTTTAAAGAAATATTAAATGGTCCCTTTGGGTGTTATAACAATCATACAATCTGGAAAAAAAAACATACACAAATGTAAATACTGAAATATGACTTACAGGCCTTATGAGACTAAAGATAAGCTGTACTGTGAATTTAATGCTGATTTCCATGTTATCGTTAATGAAGAGCATTGTGGTGATAAATGAATCTCAAAGCAGCAAACTAGAGGAATAGACCTTAAAGTATCTCTACAGTGCACCTGAATATACACTATGTTACATTTCATATGATAAACATACATGAAACAATACTGAGTCTGGTATCTACATACATTATTCGTTATACAATTTGATTGATAAAAATAAAGCATGTAAACTCAGGTAGCATAGTATAGTTTTTGTTTGCAAAAATAGACTCATCTGCTATTGCTTTGGTGTGACGGACCAGATGATTGGGACGAGAAGTACCAGTTCGCCGCCCTCTGGACTGACAGCAGACTCCTGCATGAGGTTTCCGGATCTACTTTTTCCCACAAACCTATCTGTGCTCAATGGCTGCAGAGCTCATCGCGTTTGGTGTGTTTCCATTGGTCTTGTCGAAATCGGTCTCAGAGTTCCAGTCCTGAGGCGTCACCCCAATGTCCAGGACCTGGGGGTTAGTACGAGACTCAGCGAGTCTACAGGGAAAGAGACAGAAAAAAGTTAACTGAAAGAGTTACTCTACAGTCATGCAGATATATATGGGCCTAAAGGTTTCATTAAAGGAATAGCTCACCAAAAAAAATTTAATTTGATTAAATTTAGTCAACCTCAGGCCATCCAAGATGAGTTTATTTTTAGAACAGTTTATTTGTCAGAACAGGTTTGGAGAAATTCAGCATTACATCACTTGCTCAGAATATGAGTCCAAACGGCTGATAAAAACATCACGACAATTCACAAGTAATCCACTCCACTCCAGTCCACTAATTAATGTCTTTTGAAGTGAAAAAACAAATCTTTCTTCTGCCAAATAATTGAGTAATCGGTGATTATTCTGACGATTAATCAAGTAATTGGACGATTATTCTGGCGATTAAACGGTTAATCGCATGATTATTCTGCCAAATAAAAAGAGAGTAATCGGACGATTATTCTGATGGTTAATCAAGTAATTGGACGATTATTCTGGTGATTATTCTGACGATTAATCAGAATTTCAATTTTAAACTCGAAATATGACTTTATTCTCGTAATATTACGACTTTATTCTCGGAATATTATGACTTTATTCTCAAAATTATTCTCGGAATATTACTTTATTCTCTGGATTATTACGACTTTATTCTGTGGATTATTACGACTTTATTCTCTGGATTATTACGACTTTATTCTCTGAATATTACGACTTTATTCTCGAAATTATTCTCTGGATTATTACGACTTTATTCTCTGGATTATTACGACTTTATTCTTGGGATTATTACGACTTTATTCTTGGGATTATTACGACTTTATTCTCGAAATTACTCTCTGGATTATTACGACTTTATTCTCGAAATGTTACGACTTTATTCTCGGGATTATTACGACTTTATTCTCGAAATTATTCTCGGGATTATTACGACTTTATTCTCGGGATTATTACGACTTTATTCTCGGGATTATTACGACTTTATTCTCGGGATTATTACGACTTTATTCTCGGGATTATTACGACTTTATTCTCGAAATTACTCTCTGAATAGTACAACTTTATTCTCGAAATTATTCTCAGAATATTACGACTTTATTCTCAAAATTATTCTCAGAATATTACGACTTTATTCTCAAAATTATTCTCGGAATATTACGACTTTATTCTCGGAATGTTACGACTTTATTCTCTGGATTATTACGACTTTATTCTCGAAATTACTCTCTGAATAGTACAACTTTATTCTCGAAATTATTCTCAGAATATTACGACTTTATTCTCGAAATTACTCTCTGAATAGTACAACTTTATTCTCGAAATTATTCTCAGAATATTACGACTTTATTCTCGAAATTACTCTCAGAATATTACGACTTTATTCTCGAAATTATTCTTGGAATATTACGACTTTATTCTCTGGATTATTACGACTTTATTCTCTGGATTATTACGAGTTTATTCTCGGATTATTACGACTTTATTCTCGGATTATTACGACTTTATTCTCGGATTATTACGACTTTATTCTCGGATTATTACGACTTTATTCTCGGATTATTACGACTTTATTCTCGGATTATTACGACTTTATTCTCGGATTATTACGACTTTATTCTCGGATTATTACGACTTTATTCTCGGATTATTACGACTTTATTCTCGGATTATTACGACTTTATTCTCGGGATTATTACGACTTTATTCTCGAAATTACTCTCTGAATAGTACGACTTTATTCTCGAAATTACTCTCGGAATATTACGACTTTATTCTCGAAATTATTCTTGGAATATTACGACTTTATTCTCTGGATTATTACGAGTTTATTCTCGGATTATTACGACTTTATTCTCGGATTATTACGACTTTATTCTCGGATTATTACGACTTTATTCTCGGATTATTACGACTTTATTCTCGGATTATTACGACTTTATTCTCGGATTATTACGACTTTATTCTCGGATTATTACGACTTTATTCTCGGATTACTACGACTTTATTCTCGGATTATTACGACTTTATTCTCTGCATTATTCTCTGAATATTACGACTTTATTCTCGGGATTATTACGACTTTATTCTCGGGATTATTACGACTTTATTCTCGGATTACTACGACTTTATTCTCGGATTATTACGACTTTATTCTCTGCATTATTCTCTGAATGTTACGACTTTATTCTCCGGAATGTTACGACTTTATTCTCCGGAATATTACGACTTTATTCTCCGGAATATTACGACTTTATTCTCCGGAATATTACGACTTTATTCTCCGGAATATTACGACTTTATTCTCCGGAATATTACGACTTTATTCTCCGGAATATTACGACTTTATTCTCCGGAATATTACGACTTTATTCTCCGGAATATTACGACTTTATTCTCCGGAATATTACGACTTTATTCTCCGGAATATTACGACTTTATTCTCCGGAATATTACGACTTTATTCTCCGGAATATTACGACTTTATTCTCCGGAATATTACGACTTTATTCTCCGGAATATTACGACTTTATTCTCCGGAATATTACGACTTTATTCTCGGAATATTACGACTTTATTCTTTGGATTATTAAGATTTTATTCTCGGATTATTACGACTTTATTCAACTTTATTTAAACTCACTTGTGTGGAGCAGCATTTATTGTGAACGAAGAAACTCTGAGACGCACATACGTAAACTCACGCATGTAAATAAAGTAAACATGTTAAACCTGCATCGTAAATATTCACCTTATTGAATCATAGCGTTCGCGAATTTACAACAGCATTGTGCTTTATTATGATTTTTAAAAGTGTTTCATAAATTGTGCAGCCTTGGAAAACAGTCTAATAATGCATTTCATGGATTCTTAACCATGCAATGTGCCACTTTCGGTATTTTGTCGGTTATTTGACACGGGCAAAATACAATTGAAGATTTTGTACAATCGAGTACTCGAACTGAATCGAGGAATGGCGTTAGCCCTACTTCACAAGATGTTAACTGATGGACTGGAGTGGTGTGGATTACTTGGGGATTATTGTGATGTTTTTATTGGCTGTTTGGACTCTCATTCTGACGGCACCCATTCATTGCAGAGGATCCATTAATGAGCAAATGATGTAATGCTACATTTTTCCAAATCTGTTCTGATGAGGAAACAAACTTATTTATATCTTGGATGGCCTGGGTGAGTATATTTCAGCAAATTTTATTTTTTTTAGGGGTGATCTACTCTTTTAAAGGCCACATCTGGTTGGTAGCTATGTTATTTATTATGCTAACATCTGCTATGGTTTTATTTGTAAGGTTAGAAGACATGCAGTACATCAATGTTATTGTATTACACTTCTCAAGTATTATGTTTAGGGGTAAAAAACAAAACGGGATGAAAACAAACAACATTTAAACTGTCTACACTGAAAATGATAGGACAATGAAGGAAACACTACGTCCTGCACATTGCATTTAAACATGGATCATTGCAGAACCCTGCCATAAAATTCACAATTAAATCTGTGTTGGGTCAGCACCAGCCCAGGATGCTAATTTGGTTGGGTTGATAAGTAAAAGTTAGATAAGCAGGGTTCTGGAAGACAACAGGGGAGGGGAATGATGTTACAGACTGACAGACAGTATATAAACAGAACATAGATTTGGGTATGGAGTGGGTGGAAGTTGAGCTCAGGTTGGATTGGTACAGGACTGGACCTGTACTTGTTACCTGGAGAGTAATCATAGCTATCCAAACTGCAGCTAGGAACAAAGAGAGAGTACAACAATCATTGAATTGGAGGCTGCAGGATGTTTCTCTCTACCCCTTTAAGAAAGGGTTCTATTTTAAAATGGGTGAATGCATGAAACAGCTAGGTTTGGATATTAATCTTCCAGTAGACGTGAAAGGTTAAATGCGGTATTAGCTGCTTCAGCCCTGATGAAGATGCTGCTGCTCAAAAAGGCTGCTCCCATCTTCAATTATTCTGATAAATATCCTTCATTCAACACGGTTCCTCTGATGCAAGACCTAAAGATTTACTAAATAATAAATGACCAAGTAAGTAAAACTGCATCTAGTAAGTAAGTTAGATCTCTAAAATTTCAGTCATTTAAGTTTTAATTTATGTGTAAAATAAAATAAAAACTATAAAATATAAACAATTTAAAATATCAAATAAAATATATTTGTTTAATGAAAAAAGATAATAAAATAATAATATAAAATAAAATATAATAAAATAAAATGAAAATAAACTAAAATACAAAAATATTAAATAAATAAAATAAAATATATAAATAACAAATACAATAACAATATAAAAAGATCAAATATAATATAAAATAAATATATAAAGTAAAATAAATAAAAATATCAAATAAAATAAAAATATTATAAAATAAAAAATTAATATAAAATAAAATGAAAATGAAAACAAAAAACAATAAAAATAATAAAATTAATAAAATAATAAAAATACAATATCAAATAATAAATGAAATAAATGATCAAATATAATATTATTAAATAAAGTATATATTTATAAAGTAAAATAAATAAAAATATCAAATAAAATAAAATTTTAATAAAATAAATATAAAAAAATAAATTAAATGTAATAAATTAAATATAAAATGAAATTAAAAATATAAAATATATTATACAATATTAATACAAATAAAATAAAGTATTAAAAACAAAATAAATTTAAAATAATAAAAATAAAACATCTCAATAAAATAATAAAAAATAAAATATCAAATATAAAGTCTAATAAAATAAATAATAATAATAATGGTAAAAACAAATTACTATTTTATAATATTACGTTTATTATTATGCACATGTTAGATACACTTATTTACAGTCTCATTTTTTCAATTAATTTACTCAGTTCTACAAACATTTTTTCATTACTTGAATAATAGTAGTAATAATAAACATTATTATTTTGTTGATTGTTATTAGCATTTGTATTATATGTATTAATTATATACAATAATTTATTTTCTTATTTACAGTATCAATTATTTATTGCAAGCATTATAAGTCTGAATACACAAGACAAAAACAGCAGTAGACGGGGAAAAAAAAAAAAAACTAAATAAATAAATAAATTCCATGTTTAGCCCGTCTGGTGGAATTAAATTGAAAGCATTTGTACTCAAAGCACAAATATTCAGGTCATGTTTGTCATCTATATGCCATCAGAAATAAATCATTAAAAGGCCAACTTCACATTTTCAGGGCGAATTATACCCTGCCAAACTACTGTTAAGTTCTGGTTCTGTGGAGAATAAACAAACAAAACAAGAAAATCTGTCTCATGAGACCACGGTATGAGAAAAGAGCCTTTGCTCAATTTCTCTGGATGATTAATCAAAGGCCAAGAAGTTATTCGGAGCAAACCAAAAGAAATATTTCAAACGCTTCCAACAATCTTTGAGAACAAACACAGATAGATCGTAGTTTTGCGATCGTCTTGATGCGCGAGAGGTTATCAGCATGCTTTTTACATGCAGCTCGCTTCTCAAGGATTTGCCCTTCCTGCCCCTCATTGAAGAGAGATAGAAAGGAGATTTAGACGAGACAGAAGCTTCTGAGAGGAGATAAGAACAGCTTTGGGTGCCTCATACCTTGAAAAAGCCTCTTCTAGACCATCTTCCATCTCCTGAAAAAGAGGAGCAAAATGATAGTCGGATTGTAACAAGATGAGCAGAGAAAATGGTCACTCATGTGCAAACCTCCCTGTGAGACTAATTTAAGAGAAAACTGATGTACAAGGACTAGATCTTACCCATTGGGTGGTGCTGTTGTTGTTGGGTTCGGTAGGATTGTCCACATTTTCCACAGCAGATGAGTAATCATCAATGTCCAAAAGGTTCTCTGTAGCTACTGCTGGAATAGATACATAACCTATTAATGTCAGAGTGCTAAAGGGATAGATCACAACAACAACAAGATTTTAAGGTTGTACCTCCTTCTTTCAGGCTGTTCAGACTGACTGATCTTTCTGACTGAGAACTGTTGGACGTCTCTCTAGCTGAATCCCATTTCACACGATTCTCTCTCTCTGAAAGTACAGCAACACATGAATTAAATTCACACCGTAGCATAAAATAAAGCAATTGTTGTATTCTGTCCATCTTTTTCTACATTTAAGGAAAAAATTATTTGCTCCCTTGCTGATTTTTTATGTTCGCTTACTGACGAAGAAATGATCAGTCTAAAATTTTAATGGTAGGTTTATTTTAACAGTGAGAGACAGAACAACAATCCAGAAAAACGCATTTTCAAAAAGTTATAAATTGATTTGCATTTTAATGAATGAAATAAGTATTTGACCCTTTCGCAAAACATGACTTAGCAAAACCCTTGTTGGCAATCGCAGAGGTCAGACGCTTCTTGTAGTTGGCCACCAGGTTTGCACACATCTCCGGAGGGATTTTGTCCCACTCCTCTTTGCAGATCCTCTCCAACTCATTAAGGTTGAGGCTGACGTTTGGCAACTCAAACCTTCAGCTCCCTCCACAGATTTTCTATGGGACTATGGTCTGGAGACTGGCTAGGCCACTCCAGGACCTTAAAGTGCTTCTTCTTGCCACACTCATTTATTGCCTTGGCCGTGTGTTTTGGGTCATACCCATCCACAACCCATTCTCAATGCCCTGGCTGAGGGAAGAAGGTTCTCACCCAAGATTTGATGGTACATGGCCCCATCCATTGTCCCTTTGATGCGGTGCAGTTGTCCTGTCCTCTTAGCAGAAAAACACCCCCAAAGCATAATGTTTCCACCTCCATGTTGACGGTGGGGATAGAGTTCTTGGGGTCATAGGCAGCATTCCTTCTTCTCCAAACACGGCGAGTTGAGTTGATGCCAAAGAGCTTGATTTTGGTCTCATCTGACCACAACACCAGTTCTCCTTTGAATCATCCAGATGTTCATTGGCAAACTTCAGACAGGCCTGTACATGTGCTTTCTTGAGCAGGGAGTCCTTGCGGGTGCTGCAGGATTTCAGTCCTTCACGCCGTAGTGTGTTACCAATTGTTTTCTTGGTGACTATGGTCCCAGCTGCCTTGAGATCATTGACAAGATCTTCCCGCATACTTCCGGGCTGATTCCTTATTGTTCTCATGATCATTGAAACTCCACGAGGTGAGATCTTGCATGGAGCCCCAGACTGAGGGGGATTGACAGTTATTTTGTGTTTCTTCCATTTGCAAATAATCGCACCAACTGTTGTCACCTTCTCACCAAGCTGCTTGGCGATTGTCTTGTAGCCCATTCCAGCCTTGTGTAGGTCTACAATCTTGTCTTTGACATCCTTGGACATCTCTTTGTTCTTGGCCATGGTGGAGAGTTTGGAATCTGATTGATTGATTGCTTCTGTGGACAGGTGTCTTCTATACAGTTAACAAACTGAGATTAGGAGCACTGCCTTTACAAGAGTGCTCCTAATCTCAGGTTGTTACCTGTATAGAAGACACCTGGGAGCCAGAAATCCTGCTTGATCAAATACTTATTTCACTGTAACTCACACTAACTTTTTTGAAATGCATTTTTTCTGGATTTTTTTTCTGGTCTCTCACTGTTCAAATACACCTACCATTTAAATGATAGACTGATCATTTCTTTGTCAGTGGGCAAATGTACAAAATCAGCAGAAGATCAAATATTTTTTTCCCTCCCTGTATAACATGAAAAGGCAACAGAGCAATGGTCTGACTGCCAAAATCAATCATGACAGCCTCAATGCCCTCAAAGACCCCACCAGGAGAGCATATTCTTCAAAACAAAGTGACAAATTATTTTCCACTAGTGGCATATGATCTTCTGCAGTTATATATGACCTCCACATTGTTTTGTGAAGAGATATGACACTGTGTACCTTCTTTGGCAACCTCCCAGAACTCGAAGGCCACTCTGAAGGCCTGAGCCACCGTGAGCGTGACTGCCTGGGCCTGAGAAAACACAACATGAACAACAGCGAGTCAGTCAGACAGGAAGGACTGTAGTGTCTGTACATTATACACTCAAGAACAACATACAGATACAACATATGTGACCCTGGACCACAAAACCAGTCTTAAGTCGCTAAAATTTTAGATTTTTCTTTTATGCCAAAAATCATTAAATTAAGTAAAGTTCATGTTCCATGAAGATTTTTTGTAAAATTCCTACTGTAAACATACCAAAATGTAATTTTTGATTTGTAATATGCATTGTTAAGAACCTAATTGAGATGTATCTCAGTCAAATATTGTCCTATCCTAATAAACCATACATCAATAGAAAGCTTATTTATTGAGCTTTCATATGATGTATAAATCTCAGTTTTGTCAAATTTAACCTTATGACTGGTTTTGTGGTCCAGGGTCACATATATGCATTTAAGGCATATCAACATCAGTGGTTTACAAAATTTTTGGACCAAATACCACAGCTAATCAAATCAAACCAAAAGGGACAGAAGTAGTCTGACAAAGCTATAATAAAATAACAAGATCAGAAACTAGAAATAAGTTTATTGCGAATTCAAATATTTCACACCTCCAGTTGTGGTGTAACACATGGGAATGTTCTGTGCACTAAGGGCAGCATATATGCCACAATTTTAACATATTGGGCATAAATAACAACATAAAACACTTCTTTATTATAACTATTGGAGGCAAGTAAATAAAAATTAATATGTTTTTATATTTAAAATATCACAATTATCTTGAATATATGATATATAAAACACAAAATCTCTGCTCTGAAACGGTCATATATTTTACATTCATTAAATTGTAAGTTATACTGAAATAAATAATAATAATAGTTTTATATAATGTAACTTAAGCTGCCTTTACGTCTGCAGAATCATATCTGAAATAACTGATTAATTTGAATAATTTCACATTAACATGTTGCTAAGCAATGGAAGCCCGTTACCACCACTGAATAAAGAATAAAAAAAAGGTAATTGTGACTTTCTCTCACAATTCTGACTTTTTTTCTCATAATTGTGAGTTGTGAGAATTGCGTAATATAATTAGCCAGAACTGCAAGATATAAACACTTAATTTTTACTTTTTTCTGAAAATTGCTTGATACACACTTATAAAATCAGAATTGCAAGACAAATTACTTTTTTACTCTGAATTACGTGATACAAACTTGCAATTGCAGGTTATAAAGTCAGAATTGCCATACAAAATCAATTTTGACATTTTTTTCTCAGAATTGTGTGATATAAACTTGCAATTTTTACTTTTTTACTCTGAATTACATGATATAAACTCGCAATTGCAGGTTATAAAGTCAGAATTGCAATACAAACTCAATTTTGACATTTCTTCTCAGAACTGCGTGAAATAAACTCGCAATTGCGGGTTATAAAAGTCAGAATTACTATTATTTTGACTTTTTTTTTTTTTTTTTTTTTAAATCAGACTTCCTGAAATAAAGTCAGATTGGCAAGATATAAACTCAAATTTTTACTTTTTCTTTTTTTGAGAATTTCTTGATATAAACTATTGTAAGCAATTGTAAGTTATAATGTCCAATTTTTTTTGGGGGGGGGGGGGTATTTCAAGATATAGACAAATGTTTAGAAAAAAAAAAAAAAAAAAAAGTTAGAATTGCACATTTTTAATCTCATAATTTTGAGATAAAAAGTTGCAATTACATTTTTTATTTTTTACTCAGTGGCCAAACAGGCTTCCGTACCAAGCTAACAAAATATTGCAATAAACAAAAACACATTGGACACACAAATATTGGGTAAAGTACTACATGGTCAGTAATTCCATTTATACTTTTCTAATTGTCCATTTTCTCAAATTGTTCACAGTCTTTGAAGACTTGTTTCACCAAGTTTGTCACGGTGCATTCTGGAAGTATATTCTCTGAAGATTACTATTGGCAGAAGTTCCAGATTTTTGGCGTGTTCGCACCGCAGGAACTAGGAATGTATTTGGTTTTAGGAACTCTGTTTAGGGGAGCTAAATTAGCTCCTACTTTAGAGTATGGTCTACTGCCGCTGGAAGGCCTGAAAAACGGCCTGAGGGGGAAATTGGTAGGCAGCTCACTAAGAAATCTTTCGTATCAAAACCTCCGTATCTAGCCTTAAACAGGCATGGATGGTGAAGTGCTATGTTTTGAAGAACAGGCTGTCCTTCAACAGACACAAAGTGATCTAGTCAGCTATTCTGAAAAACTGTCCCCCTTCTTCATGCTTTGTTTGACTGCTTTTGTTCCAGTCACAAGTCTTTGTGGTTACTGAAGATTCACAGCTTTCATAAGGAAAGCATCAAACACTCACCACTTTCCGTTTGGCACAGAGGAATGCGTGGCACTCCAGTGTCTCATTCTGCTGGTTCTGAGCGATGAAAGCAAACACTTTGTCATGCATCTTGTCAGCTGTGCAGTATGATATCCTGGGGGAAGGGGTCACAAAACAAACCAGAGTTAAGGACGTGCAGACAGTTTTGAGTAAATAAAAACAATGTTTTGCAGAGACATGGATATGGAGAAGACGCAGCTGTCTGTGCTGGAACATCAAGGACTGTTTTTTGTACTACTGTTATACATTGAAGAACTGACAGCTGCTGTTTTACTTTAAACAAATATAGGAAGTAAGTGTGTATGGATAGTAGGCTCAGCTGAAGCAGATCCAACTGTGAAGATGAGATTTATGGGAACTACTGCTGGTATCCTGCAGCATGCTGTATTTCACATGTCCCTAGTGAGGAACTCAGAGGTGAGCGTATGAGTGTGTGTGGTAAAACACTGGATGACAGGATAAATCATCTCCACTGTAGGTCAGACACCCACTTCTGAGAAGAGGAAGCGTACGGAAACCATTCCTTTCATAGTCTAATGTGGTTCAGTTCCACGCCGAGTGAATGTTTAACAGGCAGGTGAACGTGAGAGAGTCGTGGTAGAGGTGTGCGAAGTTCACCTGTATATGGAAATGTTCTCGATTAGCTGGTTGGACACACTGTCGCACAGGACGATTCCCTGAGGAGACACTTTCAGGGCCACTTTAGGCAGTTTCTTCCCGCTGGCTTTGGCCTAACAAATGAAAAATATCAAAAGATTAATTAAAGGGATAGTTCACCAAAAAAATATATTTTTTTTTATTAAATCCAGGAGCTTTTTGACCCTGCATAGACAGCAGCACTTTTAGACTGCTGCTGTCTAAAATATCTTAATTTGTGTTCCAAAGATGAACGACGGTCTTACAGGTTTAGAATGATTTGAGCGTGATTATTAAATCAAGACCAATCACAAGTACAGTATGGAGTACCACAAGGCTCAGTACTAGGGCAGTTGTTTTTCACGCTTTACATATTATCTTTGGAAGATATTTTCAGGAAACATGGTATTCACTGTTATGCTGTTGATACTCAGCTCTATATTTGGGGGCAGCCGTGGCCTAATGGTCAGAGAGTCGGACTTGTAACCCAAAGGCTACGGGTTCGAGTCTCAGGTCCGGCAGGGATTGTCGATGGGGAAGGTGAATAACCAGCACTCTCTTCACCCTCAATACCACGGCTGAGGTGAGTCCCTTGAGCAAGGCACTGTACCCCCAACTGCTCCCCGGGGGCCGCAGCAATGGCTGCCCACTGCTCCGGGTGTGTGTTCACGGTGTGTGTGTGTTCACTGCTGTGTGTGTGCACTTGGATGGGTTAAATGCAGAGCACAAATTCCTAGTATGGGTCACCATACTTGGCCTCACTTCACCTCCTTTCCTTTCCTTTCCTTTCCTTTCCTTTATATCCTCTTGGCCCTTATCGCATTATAGCCCTTTCATTTCGAATGTGTTCTCAAAACTCTGGCCATTTGTTAACACCTAGAATATCAAAATATTTATTTATCTTGCAATTCTGACTTTTTTTTCTTAGAATTGTGTGTTGTAAACTTGCAATTTTTACTTTTTCCTCAGAATTGCATGATATAAACTCACAATTCTGACACTTTTCTCTGAATAAGGTAATATAAAGTTGTAAATTGTGAATTATAAA
Source organism: Garra rufa (assembly GCF_049309525.1). Lineage (NCBI taxonomy): Eukaryota > Metazoa > Chordata > Actinopteri > Cypriniformes > Cyprinidae > Garra > Garra rufa. The sequence goes on from NC_133377.1 coordinate 7,280,302, forward strand.
GTCAGAATTCCAAGATATAAACTCACGATTTTTACATTTTCCTCAGAATTTCTTGAAATAAACTTTTATTTTTCTCAGAAATGCTTATTATAAACTTGCAATTGTGAGAAGTCAGAATAGCAAGATAGAAATTCTCAATTTTGTTTGGGACTGACATATTCCAAGAACTGTAAGTTTATGCTGCACAATTCAAGAAAAAAAAAGTTTCTAAAAAGGTTAGAATTGCAAGTTTAAATTTCGCAATTTAAACTTGCAATTCTAAAAATGAAAATTCTGTCATTAATTACTCACCCTCATATAATTTCAAACCAGTAAGATTTCTGTTTATCTTCAGAACACAAATTTAGATTTTTTAGATGAAATCTGAGAGCTTCCTGAACCTGCGTAGACAGCAACGCAACTACCATGTTCAAGGCTCAGAAAGATAGTAAGGACATTGATTAAATAGTCCATGTGACATCAGTGAATCAACAATGTTATAAAGCTTTGAGAATATTTTGTGCTCAAAAAAAAAAAAAAAAAAAATGACTTCATTTAACAATTTCTTCTATTAAATGTCAGTCTTCGACATGCCTTCTACTTTTCTGGGCCTTGAATGTGGTAGTTGTGTTGACGTCTATGCAGGGTCAGAAAGCTCTCAGATTTCATCAAAAATATCATTATTTGTGTTCCAAAGATGAACACAGTCTTGTGGGTTTGCAACGCCATGAGGGTGAGTAATTCATCAAGATCATATTATATCGATTACCAGTATGGAGTACCACAAGACTTGGTACTAGGGCCATTGCTTTTCCTAGTATTGAGTACCTAGTACCTAGTAGGTGTTTTGTGTGATTTCTTATGTTGCTATGTGGTTGCTAGGGTGGCACGTTCTTATATCTTCACATCTGACCTATTTGTCCAATGACAACTCACTGTGGCAACGATCCTCTTGACAGCAGCGGCTGATAGTTCCTCCCCTTTGGGTTGGTCCACCAGAGTCATGCCAAGGTGCCGAATGTTAAAGGTCATTCCCTCCAGAAGAGTCTCTCTCGTGTCAGTCCAGTTCTCAGGGAGCTCTGGAGCAAGAGGAGAGAAGACGAACAGACTGAAGAGTTCATGAGGCAACGCTAAACAGCTACAAAAACATTCACACATGTGGGTTAAACAAAGTCAGCACAGACAAACAATAAACAGCTTTAAAGTCCAAAGACTTGTAGCGCTGCAGAGGTCATGAGCAGTTATGAAATATTAAAAGAAACACACTGCATGAGCAAATATTTGTTGGAAACAACCTTTGCTCTAGAGACTCAAATATTCCAAGCCAAAATAACATTCTGTACATCCTTATTTCCAGGGCTGACGAAAAACAGTCAAAGCTCTGGAGTAGCTGTAAGAGATGAAATGTTTATGAATTTAAACGTCTTTCTTGAACTGGTGTTTCTAGCATATATATTTTTTTTACATTTATAACCTGAAGTGTCTTTTCTCAGCTCACCTTTATTAAAAGCATAATGTGAAAACATAAAAGTCTAGCTTAAACCTCTACTGCACATCTTTGGGATGAATAATTTGCTTAGGTTGACTAATATAAAAACATACAGTTGAGGTCAAAAAAAGTTTACATACACCTTGAAGAATCTGCAAAATGTTAATTATTTTACCAAAATAAGAAGGATCATACAAAATGCATGTTATTTTTTATTTAGTGCTGACCTAAATAAGATATTTCACATAAAATACATTTACATATAGTCCCACAAATGATTTTGAGACCCGCCTTTTCACACTGAGGACAACTGAGGGACTCATATGCAACTTTTACAGCAAGGTTCAAATGCTCACTGATGCTTCAAAAGGAAAAATGATGTGTCTTTTGCACAGGCAAGTATCTTTCTGTAGCTTCTGAAAGGCAATACTAAATAAAAAAAAACTATTATATTTAGGCAAAATGTACACATCCTCATTCTGTTCAAAAGTTTACACCCCTGGCTCGTAATGCATTGTTTTTCCTTCTGAAGCATCAGTCAGCATTTGAACCTTTTGTAATAGATTCATATCTATATATATATCTATATATATATATATATATGTCTTAGTTGTCCTCAGCATGAAAAGATGCATCTCAAAATCATACAGTCATTGTTGGAAAGGGTTCAAATACACAAAAATGGTGAAAAACTAAAGAATTTGTGGGACCTGAAGGATTTTTCTGAAGAACAGCAGACAGTTCACATCACAAAAAAAAACTTAAACTGTATTGTTGTATTAGTTTAGCATGTGTTTTGAATACACAGTTCTGAGAATTTTTAGTCATAATGTTAATGCCAGGAATGTGTTTATTATACAAAATATAAGTGCGATTAGAAAACATGTGAAACTCTAACACTTCTGCCTTCACAATCTGCATAATTTCGCAATCTGATTACAACACATTAAGCTGCTTCAGCTATCCATTAACTAAGATACAAACAAAGAAGTGCTCATTAATTTTTTTTTTTTTTAGGACTCACATGTTTGGCTCTAGTAACACTACCTGTGCACTAGTCACCTGATTGCTTTTGGCAGTGGAGCTATAACACTTAAAATTCAGAAAATCCCCACAGTCAAATTCTGGAAATTATATAAATAAAGCATAAAAAACAAGCCAAAACACATAAGACATTTTTCCATTTAGTCAGATTTGATAAACACAGGTATTTAAGTCAAAGCACATGCTATTGCGTTTGTCTATATGATCCTAATTAATGACCCAGATAAGTCAATAAAGTACATAATCCACCTAAATGTAATATTATGAAATAAAAAAATTTGTTTTATGAAACTATATTGACTCTTAAATCCCAAGAAGCCTGTGTTCAGTAAATGATCGGAACATTGTAGCGCACATCCTATCCAATATACAACAACAGGCTTTGTGCTTTGTTACTTTTGATATGAAACAAAGTCTCAGATTTCAAATTCAGCCTCAGTTCAAGAGAACATTTTTATGACCCCATTCAAAAGCTTACATACACTTGGTTCTTCATACTGTGTTGTTACCTGAATGATCCACAGCTGTGTATTTTTCTTTAGTGATAGTTGTTCATGAGTCCCTTGTTTGTCCTGAGTTAAACAGTTAAACAGCCTGCTGTTGTTCTTCAGAAAAATCCTTCGGGTCCCACAAATGCTTTGGTTTTTCAGCATTTTTGTGTATTTGAACCCTTTCCAACAATGACTGTATGATTTTGAGAGCCATCTTTCCACACTGAGGACAACTGAAGGGACTCAAATGCAACTATTACAAAAGGTGTTGTTGAAACGCACTGATGCTCCAGAAGGAAAAGCAATGCATTAAGAGCCAGGGGGTGAAAACTTTTGAACAGAATGAAAATGTGTACAATTTCTCATTTTGCCTAAATATCATCCTTTTTCATTTAGTATTGCCATTCAGAAGCTACAGAAAGTTAAATTTACACTGAACTTCAAATTCAAAAAGTTTTCACCCCTGGCTTTCTTTCTTGTTATTTACTTGCCATTCAACACTGCTATAACTAGGAGCAATATGATGGAAACTGTATTTTTTTTTATATATTTCACACAGAAAGGGGAATTCATGTATCCATTTACTCCGGTCTGAACAAGCCACTGATCTGTTATAATCCCAGAAACCTTTCAAATGCTTAACCATTAAGCTACTCTACCACCTGTTTAATGAATCATACATATATTTACAGGAAATCTCAATTACTGGAAATAGTGAATCATTGTTATGACATTTTTCGACACATTTCTAAAACAATGGCAATATTTACAGCTCTAATGTGGCGTAAACAAAACCAGTCATAACATGATCAAATCATTGCAGAGAAACTAAAATGCTGGCAAGTGACTTCTTGCGGCATTAAATCCTTTTGGGAAGCTGCAGGGTCTATATCATTACTTTTCCCGCAGGTCCTGAAATAACAGATCACACTCAAATTATTGATGATGCTCTACAACCCCAACATAAAACCAAAGTAATTCACAGACAGGCAGAGATAGAAAAGGGCGTAATAATACAGCCCTACTGACATACTGATTAGTGACACACCCAAGGGCCCTTAATCACAGAGGGGAAGCACTACTTTGTCTTAAACATATCCCTGGAGAACCTGCCAAGGGTGGAGTGACCCAAACCACCGCCTGCCTCCAAGCTCTAAAATCAGAAAGTGAATAGGCTGTTGAGCCAGATATGATTACGATGCATTTTTTTTTTTTTTTTTTTTGAGGTCATGGTAAGGTTGGGAGTTATTTCAATCTTGGCCAGATAGAGAGGAAAAATGTCATTTTGTTTATTTTTCGAAATGGAAAAATAAGCAGCACTCAGAGACAGGAAGTCATTCTTGCTTTGAGAAAAATGCAGATAACAGTAGATGACGCAAGTGAGAGTGACATGTTAATGAGAAACTCGAGATTCTTATTCTTTGTGTGAATTACAAACAACTAAAGTGATCATAATTTCTTTAGGGAAAGTTAATTTGGTGTCCCTAGTAAGTAACTCCCTGGTACTCTCATGAACATGAGTCGAGGGCTGACACGGAAGAGAAGAAATTGTTGAATAAAGTCATTATTTCCGTTTTCTTTGCGGATAAAAAGTATTCTCATAGCTTTGTAAAACTAAGGTTGAAGCATTGGGACTATTTTAATGATGTCCTTACAACCTTTCTGGGCCTTGAATATGTTAGTTGCATTGATGCCTATGCAGAAAGCTCTCGGATTTCATCAAAAAATATAAATATATATAAATGTGTGTTCTGAAGATTTTACGCATTTGGAACGACATGAGGGTGAGTAATTAATGACTAGATTTAGATTTTTGCATGAACTATCCCTTTAAAGGAGTAGTTCACTTTCAGAACAAAAATTTATAGATAATGTGCTTACCCCTTGTCATCCAAGATGTTCAGGTCTTTCATTCTTCAGTCGTAAAGAAACGATGTTTTTTGAGGAAACATTTCAGGATTTCTCTCCATATAATAGACTTCTATGGTGCCCCCGAGTTTGAACTTCCAAAATGCAGTTTAAATGCAGCTTCAAAGGGCTCTAAATGATCCCAGACGAGGAAGAAGGGTCTTATCTAGCGAAACGATCGGTTATTTTCTAACAACATTTACCATTTATATACTTTTTAACCTCAAACACTCGTCTTGCCTAGCTCTGCGTGAACTCTGTGTATTCCAGTTCATGACAGTCAGGGTATGTCGAAAAACTCCCATCTCATTTTCTCCTCCAACTTCAAAATCGCCCTACATCGCTGCAGAAGTACCGACCCAGTGTTTACAAAGTGAACGTGCAAATAAGATCAAACACCCTTTACAAAAAAAAAAGGTACAAGAGAGATGTAGGACGATTTTGAAGTTGGAGGAGAAAATGAGATGGGAGTTTTTCGACATACCCTAACTGTCATGAACTGGAATACACAGAGTACACACAGAGGAAGCCAAGACGAGCATTTGAGGTTAAAAAGTATATAAATAGTAATTTTTTTTTTAGACAATAACCGTTTTGCTAGATAAGACCCTTGTTTCCTCAGCTGTGATTGTTTAGAGCCCTTTAAAGCTGCATTTTGGAAGTTTAAACTCGGGGGCACCATACATAGAAGTCCATTATATGGAGAGAAATCCTGAAATGTTTTCCTCAAAAAACAATTTCTTTACGACATCTTGGATGACAAGGGGGTGAGTACATTATCTGTAAATTTGTTCTGAAAGTGAACTACTCTTTTAACTCATGCTTCTACTTTCACACAACTCCTCTTGAAACATGAGAGGTCATTATCGAATGCTTTTATCAAATGGACTGCCTGGAAAAGGCTCAGCAGCTGCTGCAGGACGTCTCTTTGGCGCTCTGCGTCAGACTGCCGTACTCTTTAGTATGTGCAGGGCACCGACACACCAAAGATCCAGAGGCACGGGCGATAAATCTCACTACTATAAAACACCATAAAAACTCTCTCTTCATTACAATGCAGCCATGTTTGCTGCAAGCTATGCACTTTCTCTGTTCAGGCACATGACTTTGGAGCAGCAAGAAGGACATTTCTGATCACTCTGATGAGAAGTGATCATAGGAGATAGCTGAGTGAGACGTACATGAGGAAGGAAAGTAATTATGAATTATAACGAGGGGAATCGTTATCAAATCTTGTGTTTAAAAGTTGATAAGCCTATTCACTTTGCTATCTGTGCACAATAAATGTAGTCACTTCTGTTCATTGTTCCATATCTTTATTTAGTAATAGGGGCAATGACAAGTTTTTTTTTATTGAAATTTATTAAAAAATACACTAAGATTCAATACACATTTGCTTCAGTAAGGAAGTAGTAAAATTATTAATATCTGAAAAACTTTCAGCCACCAAATCAAAATTATGTGGCGTAACCACAAACAAACAAAGAAACAATATCATTGACAGGACCACTGTTGACTATCGCAATTTATTTATGAATCAATCATTTAAGAAAAAATGTTTTACCTAAAAAAACATTGAAAAACTTTTTTGAAAAAATATATAGATAATAATAATAATAATAATAATAATAATAATAATAGTAAAGTACACTCAAATGTAAGGAAAAAATTATTTTACTTATATTATGGTTACATCATATGACATTGTGGAGTCGTTAAACTGATTTTATTAATTAATTAAATGTTATTATTACTATCATTATTATTTTATTTTTTCCAATATTTCATACAAGAGGAAAGAATATAATTATATAACAAGGTGAATCGTTATCAAACCACCCATTTAAAAGTTGATAAGCCTATTCATTTTGCTATCCTAACTATACAAATTTATAATGATATGTATATGTATGTATATATATATATATATATATATATATATATATATATATATATATATATATAGCCACCATAATCATAGTCATATTTCGTTGCAGGAAATATACAAACCAAATAAAAACCAAAAAATAAAAACAAAAATAGGGAATTAAATTATTATTGTTATTATTTTAGTTTAGTTTTTGAATATTACATACAAGAGCAAGGAAAGTATTTATGAACTATAACAAGGTAAATCATTACCAAACCAACCATTTAAAAGCTGATAAGCCTATTTAATTTGCTATCCTAACTGTAAAAAAATTATATTAATAAAAATATTAAACAAAACAAAATCCTCCACCAAATCATAGTTATTGGTGCAACCAACATGCAGAATACAAACCAAATAAAAACTAAAATAAAAACAAAAAAAGGGAATTACATTATAGTAAGGACCACATTCATTATTTATGAATTATTCAATGTATCTATTGAAAAAAAAAATACTTGATACAAAAAAAATTAAAAAGCATTTTTGTTTAAAATAATAATAAAAAAAAATATATATATATATATATATATATATATATATATATATATATGAAAAAACAATATATCTGTTGAAAGAAAATAAACTTACTACTTTATATATTTGTAAAATGTCTGCCAAAAAAAAAATTAAAGTGTCATGTGGTGGAACCGTGTTCCACCACATGACACTTTAAATTTGTTTGTTTTTTTTTTTTTTTTTTTTTTTTTGAGAATGGTTACGTTTTTCTAAACCAACATGAAAATAAAGATTACAGTTCTAAAAACGTAGTACATATTAGGGGTTGACCAATTATCGGCCTGGCTGATTATCAGCTGTAATATTAAACATTTTTATGATTATCGGAAGCGGCCAATTTCAAAATCGATTTGCAGATAAAAATAATTTTAAAGGCATTTAAAGAAGGTTTTTGTCAGAGCCCATACTATGTTTAATTTTTACACCAGACATATTTATATCGGTTCAAAATATCGGTCTACTTGATCTGTAATCGCCCTGAAAAACACATATGTGACCCTGGACCACAAAACCAGTCTTAAGTCGCTGGGGTATATTTGTAGCAATAGCCAAAAATACATAGTATGGGTCAAAATTATAGATTTTTCTTTTATGTCAAAAATCATTAGGAAATTAAGTAAAGATCATGTTACATTAAGATTTTTTGTAAAATTCCTACTGTAAACCTATCCAAATGTAATTTTTGATTAGTAATATGCATTGTTAAGAACTTAATTTGAACAACTTTAAAGGTGATTTTCTCAGTATTTTGATTTTTTTGCACCCTTATATTCCAGATTTTCAAATAGATGTATCTCGGCCAAATATTGTCCTATCCTAACAAACCATACATCAATAGAAAGCTTATTTATTGACTATATCTCAGTTTTATGACCTTATGACTGGTTTTGTGGTCCAGGGTCACATATCGGTTGACCCCTATTACATATCCTAAACTAAACTCCTTTTATTTAGCATAGGCACTCTTTGTCACTGACTCACTGTTTTTACTTCTCAACAGTGACCCTGTCAGAACAGACCTGTCATGCATTTTTTGGGCCATGACCCACCAGTTAAAAACCACTGGTTTAAACAGGAAACATACATAATCCAACTGGAAAAATCAACACAACCAACCCGGTCAAATAAAAAGATCTTTGTTTGGATTCCTCCGAAAAGGAGTGAAATGAGGTGAAGTCAGTATTGCAGCTAAAAGTAGGTCAGTAGATCAACAAAGGAATGTTAAACACACAAATGCGTCTTATTCTGCATCACTCACCCGTTGAAACAACAACCTATAAACACTGGTAGCTTGCTGATGTTGGAAACTTTTACCATTCTGGCAAAGCCTGAGCCGACACTGTGACTGAATTATGTCTGAAACACCATCATAACCGTGTACTGGCGGACTTCTTGTATTCCAGGTCATGCAGATAAGCAGCTCTCAGCCAACAAACAGAGCCGCCTTTGTGGAGTCAAGACAGAATTAAAGGGGAAATGAAAATGCACAGCAAACTTTCTGGAAAAAAGTTGCCCTTGTAAAGGCCAAGCCAGCCCACTTCACCTGCTTTCAATGCTTTGCTCTGAGCTTGTCCATTGCAACTTTGAAGAAGTCTTTGTTAAAAACAAATGTGGCTTAGAATGGCTCGGATACTGCCAGCAAACAAGTACCTACTTGTAGACTAGACCAGGATGGATGCCAAACTGAAGGAAACTGATTTCAGATGCTGACAAAAATCACACTGGCTTTGCATCATGTTTATTTCACAAAACCATTGTAGGCAACTTCTCATCCTTCTTATAAGATTTCTCTTTAATTAACCCTCAAATACCCACTTTATCAGATTTACTTAATTTGCTTAGTTAACAAAAGAGATTAAAATACAGTAATTTTTAAATATACACTACCAGTCAAAAGTTGTTTATTTTATTTTTAAAGACGTCTTACCTGCTTACTAAGCCTGCATTTATTTGATACAAAATACAGCAAAAGCTGTAATATTGTGAAATATTTGACTAATATATTTGAATATATTTAAAATAATTGCTTTCTATTTAAATACATTTTAAAATGTAATTTATTCTTGTGATCAAAGCTACATTTTCAGCATCATTACTCCAGTCTTCAGTGTTACATGATCCTTCAGAAATCATTCTAATATTCTGATTTGCTGTTCAAGAAACATTTATTCTTATTATGAAATTTAAAACAGTTCAGTACATTTTTTTCAGGATTCTTTGATGAAAAGTCCAAAGCTCAGCATTTATCTTAAAATAACATTATACACTATGTACAATTTGAGTCAGTATAATTTTTTTAGGGAAAGATATTATAGAAATGAATATAGAAATGAAACCTAAAAAAATTCTACTCAGCTTTTTTCAACATTATAATAATAAATGTTTTTTAACAGCAAATCAGAATATTAGCATGATTTCTGAAGGGTCATGTGATACTAAAAATTCAACTTTGAAATCACAAATATATTAGATTTTAAAATATATTCAAATAGAAAACAGTTATTTTAAATAGTAAAAATACTTCATAATTTTACGGTTTTGCTGTACTTGAGATCAAATAAATGCAGGCTTGGTGAGCAGAAGAGCCTTTTTTAAAAAACATTTTTAAAAATGCATTAAAAACTTTTGACTGGTAGTGTAGAACGTTTTTTTATTCTAATTATTAATATTTATTTATTTACTTTACTTGTCCCCCAAAATGTAGTATTTTAATGAGTTTTTAACAACAAACCCTCCTGTTCAAAAGTTTAGGACTGGTTTAATTTGTTATTTTTATTTTTAAGGTTTTTGAAATAAATCTCAGGCTCACCTAAGCTGCATTTATTTGATCAAAAATACAGTAAAAACAGCAATATTGTAAAATATTAGTACGATTTTACGTTAAAAAAAATCTTACTGTTAAAAACTAGTAGTGTGTGGCAATATAACAGTGTTTTTCTTTAACTAAGCAATTTAATTCAATCTGAGACAAAGTTACATTTTAAAAGCAATAGTAAGCTTCTCAAAATGTTATTTTACTCACACAGTGAAGCTACACAGCCAAATATTCCTAAACATTTTGGATGCATCCTTCTAAAACTTTAAAGACAGTCAGAGGAGCCTTCAGGGATGCAGAACATATTGAAATCTCAGTTATCTCGCTGGAAGATTTATAAAGGTCAAAGCCACTGACTGTGGGCCTCTGCATGTGCTTTTTCAGAATATATTACCGGAGGTCAGTGAGGTGTAGAAATATCTTCAGGAGGATCTTCACTGAGCGCCAGAGAGCAGCTCTGAGATCAACATTCCAGCCTTCTGGTCCAAGAAAGTATGTACTTGCAACACTTGTAAAACTGCACAACCCTGCAAACATTTTACAGCTGTTTTCCCCAAAACTCCCACTTAAAACAAAAGTGGCTTGCTAAAATAAAATAAAGTTTGGGTTTTGAGGGCTAATGAGAAACATGCTAGTTTAGGTGAAATGCTCCAGACAAAAAAAAAAAAAAAAGGGGCATTTTGGGGCATTACTGCTGTCTACACAGATAGCTCAACAGGTTTTGAGATAGTGTCAACTAATAACAAACCCTGAAACAAATTGTATCGCATCTCGTCGACATTTGTAAATACTCATCTGTGTCTTTCATTTCAAACAACCTTTAAAGAGAACGTTTATAAATTATAATAAAGAACCAGTTGAAACACATTTTATCCACAAACTTACTAATAAACCTTCTAAACGTTGTCTTTTGAACGTATTTCTAAACATAATTAACACTACTAACAAATAAGTTGAGATGCTAACGCATCGACAGCACGCAATGTGAGCGCCGCATGAAAACAGCCCAAACAAAAGTCTCGCTGTTGACACAAATACTCACTTTGGTGTTTGCCTGAGCTCCAGGACTGTTTGGTCAGGCTGGGACTGCGAATAAAAGCCCTTCTGGCTGATTTCAGCACATCCATGATGGGGTTTTGAAGCGGAGAAGCGTCTTCAGGTGCTGCTGTTGGCCATGAACTACGTCTTCTCACTCTCAACTTTGTTGTTGCCGTGTCGATGCCGACATCTGTGGGAATACTTGAGTCTCCGCGTCTCCTGGGCGGTGTTTCATCCGTCAATCAAAATGACGGTCGCGTTACGCAGCGTAAATATTCAGTTTCCATGGCAACGACGTTAAACAACCCAGGTTCTAGTGTGTGTGTGTGTGTGTGTGTGTGTGTGTGTGTGTGTGTGTGTGTGTGTGTGTGTGTGTGTGTGTGTGTGTGTGTTTTAAATGGCTGTTCACGAATATCAAACGACGGCTTAAAAGGCAGAGGGTTTGTATGGAGGATTCTGGTATGTGCGCTGTAATGTGTTCATTCTTCCTTATAATGCCTGACTAGTCAACATTCACAATGGTTAGAACACCGTCCGCGATTCCAAAAATAGCAAGACACACAAAAAATAAGCGACACGAGCATTATAGTGAAATCTACTGAGCTCATCTTTGTCGCCCTCGTGTGGTTTTGATGAAATTATGAAATCAAAGCAACTATTATGTTGCACTATGGCTATAATAACACAACACGATTTGAAGGCCCCTCAATATAAGGTGAGATATTTCTGAAATGTTCAGATGATAACAAATATATATCATATAAATATGTAAATATATTTGTAGCTGGTTAAATCTTACATTTTTTTTTTGACTGTTGTACATATTCATAAGATTGGCTTATTTTATATATTGTATTTTATTTTATATTTTTATTTTATTTTGTATTTTTTTCAGTTTTGTTTTATTTGTATTTATTTTATATTGTTTTGTTTTAGTTGATGATAATAACAGTTAATTCTTACATTAAAATTGATATTTTTACTGCTGTAAATATCGAGCTTCTTTTATTTTATTATTTGCATTTTATATTTATTTTATCTATTTATTTTATTTGATATATTTTATTTTGTAATTACTTTATTTTATATTTTATTTCGTTTTTATTTTATTTTGTAATTATTTTTTTAGATTTTTATTTTTTTTAGTTGATGATGATAACCCTGCTGTCTTTTCACAAGGACAAATGACCAAATTTGTAGCCAATTAAATTACATTAAAATGTATTTCTTTGACTGCTGTAAATATTCATATATATATATAGTACTTATTTTTTTTTTTTTTTTTTTTTGATGAAAATAACCCTGCTGTCTTTTCACAAGGACAAATCACCAGATTTGTAGCCAGTTAATTCTTAATTTATATTTTTTACTACTGTAAATATCTAGCTTCTTTTAATTTATTTTTTATATTTATTTTATTTATTTTGTAATTACTTTATTTTATTTCGTTTTTATTTTAGATTTCTATTTTTTTTTAGTTGATGATGATAACCCTGCTGTCTTTTCACAAGGACAGATGACCAGATTTGTAGCTAATTAAATCTTACCGTAAAATTGATTTCCTTGACTCCTGTAAATATTCATAACATTGTCTTATTTTATATTTATTTAATTTGATTGTTTTATATGATAATAACCCTTGCTGTCTTTTCACAAGGACAAATGACCAAATTTGTAGCCAATTAAAGATTACATTAAAATGTTTTTCATTGACTGCTGTAAATATTCATAACATTGGCTTACATTTTTTATAAGATCTATAAATGTATAGAAAAACCTAATTTTATAAAATTTCATTTTTCAGCGATTTTGTATTTATTATATTTCAGTTTATATTTATTTTGTTTTATTTAATTTTAATTTTGTTGTTTTAGATGATGATAATAACCCTGCTGTCTTTTCACAAGGACAAATGACCAGATTTTTAGCCAATTAAATATTACATTAAAATTTATTTCATTGACTGCTGTAAATATTCATAAAATGTATAAACTTATCCAATGTATAAAGAAAATATAACTTTATCAAATTTTATTTTTAGTTTAGATTTTTTGCAATTGTTTTTATTTCTTTTTATATTTGATTGTTTTAGATGATGCTAATAACCCTGCTGTCTTTTCACAAGGATGGATGACCAGAATTAATCCAAAGTAATTTCTTGTGAATATTCATAACATTTTTAAAAATCAATAAAGATTTAAGTTACACCTATTAAATATTTAGAAGGCAAAGTGACAATAAAAGGAGTAAAAAACACAAACAAACTCCCCACAATGAGAAGTGATGTACTTGACACCCCCGTACACACACACACACACACACACACACACACACACACAAAACTTAAGAAATAAAAATCAAACAATGAGAAACAAAGGCGTGTTCTTTACTCTCCACAAAGTTTACCATAAAAACACCAAATGCAATCCACAGTAATACTTTCCCAAAGTAGACAAATAAAAAAGACAGCCCTGTTGTAAAACAAGGACTAAACCAAACAAGCATATTTTGCCTGCATCATGACACAAACCTTAAACCGCTGAAGAAGAAATGTCATGAAGCATTAATGGACTGATTTTTCAGTGTTGAATGACGTCTCTATGAAATGATGCATGGTTTGCATTATCTTCAATGAAATGAAATGGCGGAGGGCCAGAAATATTGGCACATTTTACCAAAATCAAACCATCAGCAAGTAATATAAAATGCAACAAGCATGTTAATGCAAATTAGAGACGTGACAGAAACGGCAGACCACTGATAACTACTAGATTGGAGTGGGCTTGCTGTTACCTGTATGGTTTTTCCCTGACAAAACACATGGCAACAAGAGGGCAGATGATTATAAATGCCACGCTGGGAAAAGACAGGTCATGTGGTGTGCTGACCAGTCAGATTGGGTGAATACGGCATGGGAGGTGTGTGAGAATACAAGATATTTCAAGGCACTGTGTAACATAACAACTGGCAAACAAGACATCATATGTTCAGCTTTTCAACTGGTTTCAACTAAACTCTATTTCAATTTTGTCCCGATAACAAAAAGGACTTGCATTAACCGGAAAATACGACAACATTCCCAAATATTTATGCAGCATTTTTGTCAACAAATACAACGTGAAAATCAGTCCCTTTTTAAATATCTGTTAAATTCCGTGTCTTTAACCTTCGAAAACAGCAACGGGAGGAACAGAAACCTCAAATATTTCCAAATCAGATCCAACATCTGTAATGAAATGCTTTTTACCTCCCTTGAAAAATAAAACAGAGAGTTGTACAATACTATGTTCATACTTAAACTGAAATGCATTCTTAGTCACTCCATTGCAACAAACACATTTTTCCAAAACAAATACTCATCTCATCTCAATACGTTTCCCTTTTCTTCTTACATTCGATAAACTTAAAGATGGTACGTTTATACCCAGGAGGTAAAAGAAGTCATGTCACCATTTCTGGCACATAAAACTGTTCAGATTCAACACAAAGATGAGAAGGTGCTAATAAAATCTCACAAAACGAATGGAGGATGACAAAAGAACCACAACATGTTGAAGTGCCATTACCAAGAAAAATTTCAGGTGTAAGAGCTTCCAAAAATAACCAGAAGGAGGGCAGTTCTGGTCAATGTGACATTCCCTTTACTAATTTTCTTCCTCTCCATTTCTCCACTTATTTTATTAACAACAAAGAACAGAGGAGGGGTGAGTCAAACAAAAATACTACCCCGTCCCATTGGTTTGCATACTGAACATCTTAGATCAAAGAGCAAAGTGGACAATGTGATTGGACTTTCACTTTTTGAGCGGCTGGTAGACGGAGGCATTGGGGTCCAAGCTGGAAGGACTGGTATCCATGAACTTGGAGGAGTAATGTGGGGTCACTGGGGTCATGCTGTTGGTCTCTGCCGAATAGGTGATGCTAGGCATGACCGCCATGACCTCTGCGATCTTCTGCTTCAGCTCTTTTATCTCCTGCTCCTTCTGCAAAATCTGACCTGTGAGCGGAAAAAGAAAAGATTAAGGGTGTGTTCACACTTGTCATGTTTGGTTTGATTAAAACTAACTCTGGTGTGATTGCTCAGTTCGGTTCATTTGAGTAAGTGTGAACGCTGCCATCTGAACCCTGGTCCGACACCGAACAAGCGGATCAAGAATGCTAAAAAGATGGGTCTCGGTCCGCTTCCAAACAAACTACGGTGCGGTTTGAATGAAATATGAATACAACACGGACCAAATACGTCTAAGCAACCCAAAAACAGGAAGTAATGACAAGATGCGGCTCTGTGCAACACAATTTCATGAAGAGAACAAGCAGCGTATCCAAAATAAAATGAGCAGAGGGCAAATTTAATTTACTGTACCCAGTGTCAACCATGTTGTTCATGTCTTTTTTTCCTTAGTCAAAAATAAATTAAAGGAACACTCCACTTTTTTTGGAAATAGGCTCATTCTCCAACTCCCCCCGAGTTAATAAGTTGAGTTTTACTGTTTTGAAAACCATTCAGCAGTTCTCCTGTTCTGGCGATATCACTTTTAGCATAGCTTAGCATAGATCATTGAATCCTATTAGACCAATAGCATCGCGTTAAAAAATGACCAACGAGTTTCGATATTTGTCCTATTCAAAACTTGACTCTTCTGTAGTTATATCGTGTACTAAGACCGGTGGAAATGCAAAGCTTCAATTTTCTAGGCTGATAAGATTAGGAACTACACTTCCATTCTGGCGTAATAGTCAAGGAAGTTTGCTGCTGTAATATGGCCGAAGCAGGAGCAGTAATACCACGCAGCACATGTGCAAATGCTAAACTAGCTGGGAACTCATTTCTGATAATACTCCGCCTGCTTTGGCCATATTACGGGAGCAAACTTCCTTGACTATTACGCCGGAATGGAAGTGTAGTTCCTAATCTTATCAGCCTTAGTACACGATATAACTACAGAAGAGTCCAGTTTTAAATACAACAAATATGGAAACTCGTTGGTCATTTTTGAACACGATGCTATTGGTCTAATAGGATTCAATGATCTATGCTAAGCTATGCTAAAAGTGATATCGCCAGAACAGGAGAACGGCTGAATGGATTTCAAAATGATAAAAATCAACTTATTAACTCGGGGGGAGTTGGAGAATGAGCCTATTTCCAAAAAAAGCGGAGTGTTACTTTAAGGTTTTTGAGGAAAACATTCCAGGATTTTTCTCCATATAGTGGGGATCAGCGGTTTGAAGGTCCAAATTACAGTTTCAATGCAGCTTCAAAGGGCTCTACATAATCCCAGTCCAGCAAAATGATTGTTCATTTTCTAAAAATAAAACTGTATATACTTTTTACCACAAATGCTCATCTTGCACTAGACTTCATGTTACATAATCGTGTTGGAAAGGTCACGCATGACGAAGGCAGAAGTACCAACTAGGGATGCACCGAATGATCGGCAACCGAAATTATAGATTGTAAATTATAGCGAACAATGACGTGAGGCAATCAAATAGAGGCGCACACTAATGCAGCAAACATGTCGACAGTGTCCAAAAAAGGTTTCCGAAAAAAAAAAAAAAAAGGCTGTCAGGTGATTTTAAAGTTAGCGGAGAATGAGATGGATTTTTTTAGTTCTTTGTTAGTATATTCTTAGTATATTCATTTTTTAGAAAATGGCCAATCATTTCGCTAGGCAAGACCCTTATTCCTCAGCCTGGATCGTGAAGAGCCCTTTGAAGCAGCATTAAAACTGCAATTTGGACCTTTAACCCATTGGCTACCATTGAAGTCCACTATATGGAGAAAAATCCTGGAATGTTTTCCTCACAAACCTTAATTTCTTTTCTACTGAAGACAGACAGACATGAACATCTTGGTGACACAAAAATAAGGAATTTTTTACTCTGCAAGTCAACTAATCGTTTAAGACAGGAAAGGAGCAGACCTTGAGCAATCTCTAGCTGTCTCTTGGCATCTCCGAGCGCTGAAAAGAGATCCAGTTTGATTCTGGTCTCAGCACTCAGACTGTTCTCTAGGTGCTGGGTCTTGTCCTGCATGGCCGACAGCGCTGACATCAGAACCTCGGTGTCCTTTTCGTTCTCCTTATATTTGCGCAATTCCTGCATATAGACAAACAAAGAGTTAAAGGGATGGTTCACCCAAAAAAAAAAAAAAACACCCTCATGTTGTTTCAAACCAGACCTTTCGAAACAACTTAAGATATTTTTGATGAAATCCGAAAGCTTTCTGAACATGCATAGACAGCAACACAGCTACCACATTCAAGGCCTGAAAAGTAGTAAGAACATTGTTAAAATAGTCCATTTGGCATCAGTTCAACCATACTGTTACGAAGCTACGAAAATACTTTTTGGGCTCAGAGAAAACAAAAATAACTACTTTATTCAAGAACTTATTTTCTTCCTTGTCAGTCTTCAACACGTGTTACTAAATTGTTGAAGTCATTACTTTTGTTTTCTTTGTGCTCAAAAAAGTATTCTCTTAACTTCATAAAATTATGGTTGAACCACTAATGTCACATGGACTATTTTAACAATGTCCTTACTACCTTTATGACTTTTAAATGTGGTAGTTGTGATGCTGTCTATGCAGGGTCAGAAAGCTCTCAGAGTCAGATTTCAACAATATCTTTTTGTGTTCCGACGATGAATGTCAGTAAATAATCATAGAATTTAGATTATTGGGGATTCATCTATGTTTTAGTCATATATATATATATATATATATATAATTTGATGTTTCGCTGAGTGAAATCGAATATTTTGATAAAAATAAATACAGGGTACATTTTTATCCATCTGAACAGTATAAAGCTGCTTCCAGACTTGAGAATTTGCAGACAATTATGTAGAAGATAAAGACTGTCCTAGGAATCAGGCCAAATATTAGTTGTCAAATACTGAGTTATTTGCTTATGAATCAGACTTCTTCCAGTTCATGACAAAATGATATTTCCTATTGACACACTACAGCAAAAGATAGAAATAACGGACTTAAAATCATTTATTAGCTGGTGAAAATACTAGTGTTCTAATAATTTTGGCTACCACTGTATACTACCTAGGGGTAGTAGATATTATCATAATTGTTCTTTACACAATATGCAATTTGACATTGAGGACAATGCAAAAACCAAACAAACACTTCCAGAGAGTGTGATATCAAATGTGATATTGATTTCATAAAACAGTCCAATAAACACAAAGTTAATATTAATTGACTTACATTGTAGACACAAGTTCCTGTTTTTGCTCTTTCATCAACAAAATTAGTTTTGAACAAAGCCACGGTGTTTCGTTACTGAATCAATCAGCTGTTTAAACAAATTGTTTGAATGTATGACTCAATGACTCACTCACGCTCATTTATCATAGTTTGTACAAAAATATGAATCAGCACAACAGTTTTAACACTGATAATCAGAATTTTAGATGTTAATTAATATTAAGCAAATAAGCATATCAGAATGATTTCTAACAGATCATGCGACTGGAGTGATGATGCTGAAAATTCAGCTTTGCATCACAGGAATAAATTACTTTCTATGTCTATATGTTAATTTTAACATATATGAACATAGAACTGTAATAATATTTCGCAGTATTGTATTTTTTACCCTATTTTTGATCAAATAAATGCAGCCTTGGTGAACATACAAGACTTCTTTCACAATCATTGAAAAAAATCTAAAAAAAAAAAAACAGACCCCAAACATTAGGAAAGGTGGTGTACACTATTAACTAGTTAAATAGTTATTTGGTTATTAAGTTAACATTAACCAAATTCCTTCATTGCCTCTAAAAAAAAAAAGAAGTTGGTTCAGTGGTGCAACAAGTTTTATTTAAAGAAAAATAACAAAGACAAATATTATTTTCTTTGGGTTTGGGCACTGATAAACTCTGCACACTGATACCAAAAGTAAGTACTAAATAAATACAAAAAAGAAATCTGTAAAGGAAGTAAACAGTCAATTTTAATTTCATGTTGATTTTAAATGTACTATCTTTTTTTTTTATTCTGAACCACGGTGTGACTCACAAGGCAATCCCTCCTTGAATGTTTTTTTCTAAATATTGCTCCTGGGAAAGCATATTAAAGCACCATGTCAGCAGGGGATCTGGCTTACTTGCGCTTTGAGCTCAAGCTCTCTGATTTGTTCCTCCTTTAGCTTCATGTCATGTGTGAGCTTCTTGCACTCCGACTCCAGCTCACGTATGCGGCTCCTCAGTGAGTCTGTGCACTCTCCTCTGTGAAGGGAGGCGAGAGTCAGGTCCACCAGCACAAGATGCATAAACACACATCTCCATATTACCATGTGAAGACTATTTCACAGAATTTCACTATTTTTGGCTGAATTATTTTTCTAAGTCTTACCTGGAGGCAGCTGCCAGAGCAACAGCACGTGCAGCTGTGGCCTCTTCCATCTTCTTTCTTTTCTTCTCTTCTGCAAGCTGCTTTTCCACCGCGGCTCGCGCTTCCTGTTCTGCCTTGAGCCGCTTCTCCAGCTGCACAATCGTTTGCTTGTCCTTCTGCTTGGCCTGGACGGCATTATGAAGCCTAAGACAGAGACGCACATAATCAACACTGGCACAAACAAATGCAGGTAGAGAGATGGAAATGTGCTTCTGATGATACAAACGGAGGTGTTACCTCAAGAAAATAATTAGGTAGTAGTGTACTGACAAACAACTACAACTGGTAGTTCAATATCATTTAAAGAGACATGCACTTAAACGGGTCTCTAGTGGTATGCAGAGGAATCACTAAATTAAATATAAATTAATTTTAAAACACCATAGAATTTCATTTAACCGTTGAGTGAAGTTTTTATCTTTTATTATATATTGTTTTTTTACATGTACCGTACAGTTTTTATTTAACCTACATTTAACTTAATTTAAGTTTATTTATCTGTTTGTAAGCACTGTGCAATGTTGATGTTCAAACTGTGTATTTACAGTGTTAAAGTGACGGACAACAATATATATTCTTATTAGGAATTACCTTTTTTGTCATATTGCTTTTAATTAGTTTCTTTGCTCTTAAATTATCATTGACTGTTCGCTTGTCTTGAGTAAGTTGGTTTGTATTTTTTTTTAGGCTTATATTAGTTTATTGTGATGCTGAAATTAATGAGAATTATGACATATTAAAGCAAAAATAACAATATTGTGATTATAAAGTCAAGCCCGACATTATTTATACCCCTGGCAAATTCTGACTTAAAGTTTACTTTCATTCAACCAGCAAGTTTTTTTTTTTTTTTTGGACCGGAAATGACACAGACTTCTCCCAAAAGATAATAAGATGTACAAATGTGCATCGCTGTGGAAAAAAATGTTTCTCAGCTTTTGTTTACATTTGAACAAAAAGTGGCATGTCCAAAATTATTCATACCCTTTGCAAACTGTCACAGTCCATGGGAAAATCCAAAGTTCTATACCATTCCAAAAAGTCCAAGCTGTTCTAAAGCATCCTAATTACCCTGATTCATTGGGAACAGCTGTTTTAATCAACTCAACAGGTGAAAACAGAAGCTCTCTGCTCTTGATTTGTGGACAGTCATGGCTAAGACAAAGGAGCTCACTGAGGACCTTTCGGCTGCGCATTGTGGCTGTCAGGAAAGGGCTATAAGACCACATCTAAATGTTGTGAAGTTCCAGTGGCTACAGTGCAAAGTATTCTTAAAAAATGCAAGACGTTCCACACCGTGAAAAATCTCAGAGGACGTGGTCGGAAGCCAAAAATGACACCTGTGCTGGCCAGGAGGATAGTAAGAGAGGTAAAAAAGAATCCATGGATCGCCACCAAGGCCATCCTGATGAATCTGGGCTCTGCTGGTGGCAACATCTCAAGGCAGACAGTCCAATGGACACTGCACACCGCTGGGTTCCATGGACGCAGACCAAAGAGGACACCTCCAGATAAGGCACATAAAAGCCTGCATAGCCTTTGCAAATGCTTATCTGGACAAAGAAGAAGACTTCTGGTCTTCTGTTTTATGGTCAGATGAAACAAAAATTGAATTGTTTGGCCACAATGATGTAGCCTTCATTTGGCATAAAAGAGGAGAAGCCTTCAACCCTAAGAACACCATCCCCACTGTCAAACATGGTGGTGGGAACCTAATGTTTTGGGGGTGTTTTTCAGCCGGTGGACCAGGGAACCTAATCACAGTAAACGGCACCATGAAAAAGGAGCAATACATCAAAATTCTCAACAACAACATCAGGCAGTCTGCAGAGAAACTTGGCCTTGGGCACCAGTGGACATTTCAGCACGACAACGACCCAAATCACACAGCAAAAGTGGTGAAGAAATGGTAAGCAGACAAAAACATTAACTTTTTGCAGTGGCCCAGCCAGAGTCCTGACTTAAATCCAATTGAGAATCTGTGGAGGGAGCTAAAGATCAGGGTGATGGCAAGGAGACCCTCCAACCTGAAAGAGTTGGAGCTCATCGCTAAAGATGAATGGGCAAAAATACCAGTGGATACATGCAAAAAGCTGGTCAGCAATTATAGGAAGCGTTTGATTGCTGTAATAGCCAATAAAGGCTTTTCTATTGATTACTGAGAAGGGTATGAAAAATTTTGGACATGCCACTTTTTGTTCAAATGTAAATAAAAGCTAAGCGTTTTTCCCACAATGATGCTTCTTGTACATCGTCTGATTATCTTTTGGGAGAAGTGTCATTTCCGGTCAAAAAAAAAAAAAAAAAAAAAACACTTGCTAGTTGAATAAAAAGTAACTAAGTCAGAATTTGCCAGAGGAATGAATAATTTTTTGGCTTTTTACTGTATATCATTACTGTGAAATAAAATGCATCATATCATAACTGGTCTAAATAACTATTTTAATTTTTTACAGGTGTATGCAGGAGTATATTATTGTCCCTACCTGTAACACGTTACATTTCTCAGCACTGACTAGGACTGACCAATCACAATCATGTGATTTCATTTCTTACATATTAAAATAACTGACACCAGTATTCACCCTTAATAAAAAAAACCACCACCTGTCTAATGGTCCCAAGTTAAACAGAGTCAGAGTCCCATGCCAAAAAGTGTTTTGCATATACAGGTAATCATCTGGGCTTCAAGCAGCCAATTTCTCACTTGTTCTGCAGCAACTCGTTTTCCTGGCGGAGTTGGCCGAGCTCAGAGCGCATGCTCCTCTCAGCACTGCTCAGAGAGCTGATCTGACTGCGCAGGTCTTGCTCCACCTGTCTGCTCGCCTGCAGGTCAGCCTTTAACTTCTTTATGTCCTGCTCAAGCCTGCCAGACAAAGAAAAACAGAATAAACAGGACGAACTCACTCCAATGGTTGAATCAGATGATAGTCTGCACTTACCGCACTAATGCATCTGGCTTACTGAGCTGGTTGTTAGGTATACAGTTCTCCATCAGATCTCTGTGAGGTGCAAGGTTCTTCCCTGCACACTTCTGTTTCTTTTCACTCCTGTTGGATGAGGAGGATGGCACGCTGCCATTGGTGGAGCTGTGGCTATGGGGGGAGGTGTTTTTGTAATGTTTGGAGGTGGCAGAGCCTCCGCATCCACCACCCACCTCCTCTTTCAAGAACAGGTTCTCGGCACTGCCGCCAAGCTCGTTGTTGAGTCTCTTAGTGTTTAGGTGGTTCTCCATATACTCAATGTCCTGTAGTTTAACATCCACAGTCTGTAGGATGTTGTTGTTTATTCCTATGTTGTGCTGCTGCTGTTTTTTGTCTTTGCCCTTGTCCTTATACTCCAGTTCAGGCAGAGAAATGGGCAACTTCTTAGTAGTAGCAGTGCCGTTCTGAGCCACTAACACAGAGTCTGCTTCAGACATGCCTTTTGAGGTGGCTGCCAAATCAATGAAAGAGATTAAGGTTAAAAGGCAATGCTGTCTGACTGGAAAGGCTGGAAAGCATCATGCAAATGAATAGGCAATGTACTACTACCATGCAACTGATATTATTTTTGCAGTGTTTAATGTGCACACTGCACAGTATGGAAATTCTCTGTATGCATGGAACACCTAGATACCATTAGGTAAAACATATGGTATGCATCCAAAACACAGAGCATCGAGTGCCGTTTCCTATAATACACTGCACTAAAGTTGACCCTTTCATTCCCAGTGTGATGAATTATTTTTTTAGTTAGTTGTTTAGACTTAGTTAATCCCTGAATAAAAAAAATTGTGAAAATTTCTGACCCCAATGTCATCTAAGATGTCTTTCTTTCTTCAGTTGAAAAGAAATAAGGTTTTAAAGGAAAACATTCCAGGATTTTTCTCCATATAGTGGACTTCAATTAGGATCAATGGGTTGAAGGTCCAAATTGCAGTTTCAATGGGGTGCTACACGATCCCAGCTGGGAGATAAGGGTCTTATCTAGCAAAATTATCTGTCATTTTCTATAAAAAAATGTAAAAAAAAAAGTACGTTTGTACGTCTTGCACTAGCTCAATTTCACACATTACATAATCACACTGAAAAAATGTCACACGCGGTTGGTTCTTTGTCTGTGTATTTCGGTTCAAAAAGGTTGGGTAGGGCAAAAAACTCTATGGGAAAATCCAAAGTTCTATACCATTCCTAATAGTCCAAGCTGTTTTAAAGCATCCTAATTTTCCTGATTCATTGGGAACAGCTGTTTCAATCAACTCAACAGGTGAAAAACAGAATATCTAAGATGTCTTTCTTTCTTCAGTTGAAAAGAAATAAGGTTTTTAAGGAAAACATTCCAGGCAAAAACAAACAAACAAAAAAAAAAAAAATCTCATTTGCTCCTCCAAGAACTCTTTTCTTTTTAAAAAAAATCATCCAACATCATTGTTTTACCTTTATTGTAAAGGGCTTTCTTTGCACGTTCACTTTGTAAACACTGAGTCGGTACTTCCGCCTACATCATGTGTGACCCTTTCAATACTGAGCTAGTGTAACATGAGCATTTGTGGTTAAAAAGCACATGCATTTATTTATTTTTTTGACCAATCATTTCGCTAAAAATCCTGGAAAATTTCTTTTCGAGTGAAGAAGGAAAGACATGAACATCGTAGATGAGACAGGGGTGAGTACATTTTCAGAAAATTTTAATTCTGGAGTGAACAAATCCTTTCATAAAACTGCAAAATAAATATGTTTATGACAACTGGTTTCCAATTGTTGAAACAGCCATGCAATAAATGTTGATAAAAATATTTAAAATGTATTATACTGTTTCACATAATAGATAAAAAATGCATACACTACTGTTTCAAGTTTGGTCTTTTATGCTCACTAAAAGCTGATAAGAAATACAGTACAAAACAGTTATATTTTTACAATAAAAAAAACTGTTTTTTATTTTAATAAATAATATCTTTCTATGGTGGCAAATCATCATTACTCCAGTCTTCAGTGTCACATGATCCATTATAAATTTTACTAATATGTTGCTTAAGAAACATTAATTATTATGTTGTACTATGCTGAAAACAGTGGTGTGGATTAATATATTTGTAATACATTACATTTTTAAGTAGGGCTGTCAAACAATTAATTGCGATTAATCACATACAAAAAAAAAGAGAAAAAAAAAAGAGTTTACCTAATATATGTGTGTTAAATGTGTATAATTTATTATTGATTATTCGCGATTAATCATTTGATTAATCTATTTCTCAGGATTCTTTGATGAATATAAAGTTAAAGAGCTACATTTATTAGAAATTTACATTTTTTGTAACATTATAAATGTCATTACTGTCACTTATCATACTCATACAATGAATGCACCCTTGCTCAGTAAAAAAACATTATAAATCTGATACTGAATACTGATGACTTTTGAATGGTAGTGTATGTAATTGCAGATTCTGCAATGTTATTTTCTGTTTAGTACTGACCTGAATAAGATATTTCACATAAGACGTTAACATATAGTCCACAAGAGAAAATAATAGTTGAATTTTTAATATGACCCTGTTCAAAAGTTTGCATACACTTAATTCTTAAAGGGATGGTTCGGAGTAGATTTGACTTCATTGCTATGCACTCCGAAGCCCATGTAAGTACCCCATCCGAAGTTTTTTTTACCTAGGTCAAACATTGAGGGAGATATCAGAGTTTTTCGAATGGCTTGCTACAGCCATACATGGAACATCTGATGCATCTCGTAAATTGCACCACTAAACGTGCACGTAATCTTACCAAACTTCTACAGTAGTGTAAATAGGGTATGTACTCACAAAACACTGCATTGGAAAATTTGTAAGTCCACCATGAGTGTATTAAAAACAACTGTTACCCGATCCCTACTAGTCTGAAAAACTACAAATGGCGACACGTCGACGTCACTTCCCTGGTTTGGGAAAAGCACGTAAAAGTCCACCTACTACGTTGACATGCAAACAGACGTAGTAGGTGGACTTTTACGTGCTTTTCCCAAACCAGGGAAGTGACGTCGACATTTCGCCATTTGTAGTTTTTCAGACTAGTAGGGATCGGGTAACAGTTGTTTTTAAGATGTTCCATGTACGGCTGTAGCAAGCCATTCGAAAAACTCTGATATCTCCCTCAGTGTTTGACTAAGGTAAAAAAAAACTTTGGATGGGGTATTTACATGGGCTTCGGAGTGCATAGCAATAAAGTCAAATCTACTCCGAACCATCCCTTTAAAACAGTGTTGTTACCTGAATGACCCAAAGCAGATTTTTTTTTATTTTTTGTTTAGTGACAGTTGTTCATAAGTCCCTTGATTATCCTAAACAGTTAAAACTGCCTACTGTTATTCAGAAAAATCCTTCAGGTCCCACAAATTCTTTGCTTTTTCAGCATTTCTGTGTATTTGTACCCTTTCCTACAATGAATGTATGATTCTGAAATCCATCTTTTCACACTGAGGACAACTGAGGAACTCATATGCAACTATTACAGAAGGTTCAAATGCTCACCGACGCTTTAGAAGGAAAAACGATGCATTAAGAGCCAGGGGTGTAAACTTTTGAACAGAATGAAGGGGTGTAAATTTTTCTTATTTTTCAGAAGATACTTGTTTGTTCCTCAGAACACAAAGTAAGTTAAATTTACCCTGATCTTCAAATTCAAAAGCTCTTAATGCAATTTTTTATTCTGAAGCGTCAGTGAATTTTTATAGTCAAACAGTTTTCTTACCTTCCTCTGTCTCTCGTTCCTGTCTCTGAAGCATCTGTTGTTCTGGAGGCAGGGCCTGCTGTAGAAGTTGCATGTAGAACTCATTTTCCTTTTGCACCTCTTTTTGTTTCCGCAGACGCATCTTATAGCTCACATAACTCTTGAATCCGAAGCCCAGCGTCACCACGGGATAGCCAATGCTGCAGTGAAAGGGTTAGAACAACATGTTAGAGAAAACAGAAAAAAACATGATTGTACAACTAGTGATGACTCAACATCAGACACCTTCAGATAATGGCAACGCTCCCATTTGCTGCTATGGAGACGCCACCAGCGTGTTTACAAATACAAAGCTGACTTCATGTGTTATAAGTAGTACAGTTACATCATCTATGTTTAATAATCAAAAATCTGTGAAGCATAATGTGGCGTGACTGTGTGCTTGAGGAGATATTTCATCCAAAAGAAAAAAATGACAAAACCTTCTTTCTTACATGGAACTCAAAAGGATGCATTGTGAAGGAATCTGCACTCTTTTGCTTTTTTGTTGTTTCGAAAAGAGCAGAATGAACATTTCTTCTCTTTTGCTTACCAGTGAGCTGCAAACGGACGGCAAAGGTCTACATGAAAATGTTTCAGATCCTTGAATCGGATGGCTGCTTCGATGTAGACAAAGAGAATCCAAAGAGAGACAGTCGGCAGACAAACACCTCGCTCTGAAAATAGAACGAGAGAGAGAGGGAAAATTATGTATAATGTTTGACAATTGATCTCTAGCCTGCTGTTAATAGTTATGACATTCTTACAGGGTATCTAGGAATGCATAATTCCTCAAACTATAATGACATCTAGCCCATTAGTGACCTTCAGAGACATCAGACATTGCAAAAGTTGTAAAAAAGGCCACTGGATGTTTGGAAGATCAATAACGTCACACAGGTTTGACAAAACAAGCTATAGGCTGCAAACAAAACCCTTGTTCGCTGAAAGTACCCTCTCTTGTTGAGACACGCTGCAAGTTGTGTGTCAGCAGGAGCAATCACAGTCCCAGCTCAAGGCATATTGAAGCCATTTTCAAGGAACAATCACTCAGTGTCAGCAATTCTTTTCCTTCTTTGTCCAGAGGTATCACTGAATCGACCCAAGTAGAGGACATATAATGACCGGAGCACTCGAAAATCCATCAAAGATCTCTACTGTTTACTCAGAGTTCAAATACAAGACCAATGCAAATCTCTACATGGAAGCATATACAGTTGAAGTCAAAAGTTTACATATCTGCAAAATGTTAATTATTTTACCAAAATAAGAGGAATCACACAAAATGCATGTTATTTTTTTTATTTAGCACTGACCTGAATAAGATATTTCACATAAAAGATGTTGACATATAGTCCACAAGAGAAAATAATAGCTTAAATTATGAAAATGACCCTGTTCAAAAGTTTACATACACACTGAATGATCCACAGCTATGTTTTTTTTGCTTTAGTAATAATTGTCCATGAGTTCATTGTTTGTCCTGAACAGTTAAACTGCCTGCTGTTCTTCAGAAAAATCCTTCAGGTCCCACAAATTCTTTGGTTTTTCAGCATTTTGAAATATTTGAACCCTTTCCAACAATGACTGTATGATTTTGAGATCCATCTTTTCACACTGAGGACAACTGAAGGACTCATATGCAACTATTACAAAAGGTTCAAATGCTCACTGATGCTTCAGAAGGAAACAATGCATTAAGAGCTGGGATGAAATGAAAAAAAATATATATATATTTAGGTAAAATGCACATCCTCATTACATTCAAAAGTTTAAACCGCCTGGCTCTCAATGCACTGTTTTTTCCTTCTAAAACATCAGTGAGTGTTCGAATCGTCTGTAATAGTTGCATATGAGTCCCTCAGTTGACCTCAGGGTAAAAAGATGGATCTCAAAATTATACAGTAATTTTTGGAAAAGGGTACAAATACACAAAAACGGTTACGAATTTGTGTGACCTAAAGGCAACTGAACTGAAACAAGGGACTCATGAACAACCATCACTTAAAAAAAACCAAACAGCTGTGGATCATTCAGATAACAACACAGTATTAAGAATCAACTGTATGTAAACAGGGTCTTTTTTATAAATTCAACTATTATTTTCTCTTGGACTATATGTAAACATCTTATGTGGAATATCTTATTCGGGTCAGTAAATTAATAAAAAATAACATGCATTTTGTATGATCCCTCTTATTTTGGTCAAATAATTAACGTTTTGTAGATTCTGCAAGGTGCATGTAAACTTTTGACTTCAACTGTATATTCAGCAAGTATGCATTAAATTGATTAAAAGTGTCCTTTATATTCTATTCAATTATTTGAATTTCTGAAAAAAAAATTAATCAGCATAACCGTTTTCAAAAATAATAAATGTTTCTTACGCATTAAATAAGCATATTAGCATGTTTTCCGAAGGATCACGTGACACTGAAGACTGAGTAATGAAGTTAAAAATGTAGCTTTCCATCACAGAAATAAATTATATTTTAAAATGTACTCAAATTGAAACAATATTTTAAATTGTATTATTATGTCATAATATCACAGCTTTACTGTATTCTTTTAAAAATGTTGTGTTTCAAAAATAAGTGCTTTGAAATAAATATTAATTAAAAAAAAGAAATCACTTGCTCATATTTTTCTTTTACGCAATAATCAAACATATTCAAGATGAGGGACTATCTAGAGAGATTTAAATGGTATCATTTGCATAAGAAAAGCCCTTTCAACATCTCCCTCTCTAGTAACTGCCAATAAAGTGAACAGTTGCGTAATATTTAGCAGAATACTCCTCATTTATTCCACTAAATAATCAGCAACAAAGGCTTCAGGGCACTTACTAGCTAGCAAAACTTATGACAGAGCATTTCATGGACAGAAATGTGCAACAAACTGAGACAGTTTGAAATCAAATAAGAACATTTTCTTGGTTTCTGAAAGCACAACTGGATACACATGTCTGCATTGGTCAATAGAAGCCTAAGGCAGATTGTGCAACTTTTGGTTACATGATAGAGCATTGCTTTCGCAAGCACATTTCTTCCATGCGTTCTCTTAGTGTTCTCTGACATTCAGTCAACTCTAGTGTGTAAGCAGCCTTAGTCTTAGCCGTACTCATGGAAAGTTGGATGGGGCTTGAGTGATGTTGGCCTACCTGTATGCCACACGTACTGTACCCAGACATATGTGCTGGCGGCAAAGAACAGCCATTGCTTGGGGATGAACAGGAGGCAGATGATGTCTGATGTGAATGCGACACATACAAAGAACACAGAGAACGCCTGTGGAATCAGACGAGAAGTGGAGAGATGAGATTTAACCAGCACTCAAAGACATTTGTGACCCTGGACCACAAAACCAGTCTTGA
Source organism: Garra rufa (assembly GCF_049309525.1). NCBI lineage: Eukaryota > Metazoa > Chordata > Actinopteri > Cypriniformes > Cyprinidae > Garra > Garra rufa. Next base: position 7,310,053 of record NC_133377.1, read on the forward strand.
GTAGCACAGGTATATTCACAGCAATAGCCAAAAATACATTGTATGGGTCAAAATGATCGATTTTTCTTTTATGCCAAAAATTATTAAGATCATGATCCATGAAAATATTTTGTAGCATAAATATATAAAAACGTAATTTTTGAAGTAATATGCATTGCAAAGAACTTCATTTAGACAACTTTAAATGCGATTTACTCAATGTTTAGATTTTTTTTTTTGCACCCTCAGATTCCAGATTTTCAAATAGTTGTATCTCGACCAAATATCCTAAAATACCATGCATCACCGAAAAGCTTGTTTATTTAGATTTCAGATGATGCTTAAATCTTTATGACTGGGTTTTGTGCTCCAGGGTCACATTTACAAAAAACCAAACAGAGAGTGAGCCATTAGTTGGGTTTCTGTCAAATACTCACCAGTCCTTGATATCTAAAGGAATCGTAAACGCTCCTGATGAAAAGCCAGAAAGGCCACAGGTACTCGAACCTGAACTCCAGCACAAAGTCGGCCAGCAAAACCAGCACCCAAACAACCAGGAACTTCAGGTACAGGAAGGTACTGCCAGATAAAGAGAAATCATAAGAATCACAAAAATGAAATTATGAAATCTAATGCAAACGCTCATTATAAATAAACTTTGATTACTTTTTTCAGTCATCTATAATTACTGCATATAAGCACTTTAAAAATTATTTCTAAGGTAGGATTTCTATCAATATGTCAGGTATGAGTTTTGTTTAAATAAATTATAAAAATAAATAAATATATATATATATATATTTTTTTTAAGTAATTACATTTTAATTAAATGTTATACTTATTTATGACCCTTGACCACAGGTATATTTGTAGCAATAGCCAAAAATGCATTTTATGAGTCAAAATTATCGATTTTTCTTTTATGGCAAAAATCATTAGAACATTAAGTAAAGATCATGTTCCATGAAGATGTTTGGTAAATTTCCTACCGTAAATATATCAAAACTTAATTTTTGATTATTATGCATTGCTAAGAACTTCATTTGGACAACTTTAAAGGTGATTTTCTCAAAATTTTCTTAGGTGATTTTTTTTTTTTTTTGCACCCTTAGATTTCAGATTTTTAAAAAGTTGTATCTCGACCAAATATTGTCCTATCCTAACAAACATACATTAATGGAAAGCTATTAATCCAGTTTTTAGATGATGTAGAAATCTCAATTTAAAAAAATTGACCCTTATGACTGGTTATGTGGTCCAGGGTCACATTTGCGTCCAAAAGTCTCCAAAAAGACAACATATAATGGAAAATTCTACATCTGTGAGCATCCATGCATAACCATAGAAATTTACATTCACTGTAGTCCATTTCCATGACTGTTAACGTATCACATTTCTCTGACTCTTCCAGTTCTCTTCCTGACATTTTTAACCGAAAGAACCTCATATATTAAAACTATTCAAATAGTTCAGATCTTAATAGTGTGTATACATACACTCATTTTTCAGATTGGATCGCAGATATAAGACCTCGGCCAACACAGTGTCATGTGGAACAAATTCACACTTATCTAAACATTTCTAGAACAATCTAAAAACAACCAATTTGTATAGGACTGCCTTTGTAACATTCACCTGGCAGCTGGCATCTATAGAAAACAGTGTATGTGTCAAAAACATGATAACCATTTTTTATACCACTGTAAAACCCAGCTAAAGTTTGTAGCTGGTTTCTTATAGACCAACAACAATCTAGCCACCAAGCTGGTTTTATATTATAGCTGGTTAACCAGTTACCATGATCCAAAACACATTTGCACAAGCTGGATCTTCCAGCAAAGCATTGTTATGATGGCTATAAAAGACAACTGCATAAGAACATTCATGACATGGCCAGTACTATATGTACTGCTTCTTATTTCATAGTCTGCACTACCGAAGCCTATGGATGATACAGAAAAGCCAGCATCCACACATATGTTACACGCTGAGGCCGGAGTGAATGATCACACTGAACTGTCATCTGTATCTGAGTATGACAGCTCATATACGGCCGAGCTCAATACTGAGACGCCATTACGGTGCGGTCGGTGGCCGGGAGCTTCTCCGTCCGTACCTGCTGTGAATACCCTCGGTGATTCGGTTCCGTTTCAACGGGCGACGGAGTTTGCTGCAGTCCGCATTGCGCCGCTTCATTCTCCACCCTTTAGATTCCTATAACTTTGAACACTCGAGGGGAAACTACGTGACCGTCCTAATACTGATGCGCATCGCTACGCGAATGCGGGACTGTTAGTGTTTTCCTTCTAGGAGACACAAAGAAATAAATAAAAACACTCTGCGTGAGGCCCTCCCATTTTTATTCTGGACGCATCGTGACGTAACGACGCCGTTGAGCTGCGCGCTACGTTCTCAATGCAAGATGGCGGCGTCCTGAGCAGACAACACTTCTGTCTGATTTTTGTGTTTATTTTGTAGAGGTAAGTGCTAGAATTGACATAAACGGTGGATGTGATGATTTTCATAATAATAGTGAAGTAAACTAGTGGCATTTTGAGCAAACGAGGTGTTTTTACATGGAGCACTTTGAATCGCTTCAACACATGCCTTTAGCCATGCTTGATGAGAAACATGAGTTTATTGACATGTCGCAAGAATACATTATTATTTTAAATAACATTCATGTCATTTTAAGTTAAAATCATGTAAGTGTTATGACTGTTTATTATGAGTAGTTTAGTGGATCAGATTATGTCAACATTGTATTTGCGTTTCATGATATTGCACAGTACTCAGTTTTGTTACAAAATACGTACACAAACGTTTTACTTGTCATGTTATTGCGTTGTTGTGATTTCATTCATATGATTTTTTTTGCAATGATGTAAATATCTACTGAGCAATCATTTTATGACACTCTGTTACCTGTTTTTAAAAGTGTTTTGTTTCAGAACCTTTTTAACATTCATAGAAATAAGTTGTTTTTTGATCAAAATGTTTAAGATGATGTACACAGACATGCAATACTGATGCAATATGAGCACTGTGCAATACAATGTTATGTTGTGATAAAAATTCAGATTTTTATAAAAAAACTTTCACATAGGTACAATAATATCTATTAATATAATACATATACATATTATACATATTATTGTAGTATAGTAATATATTTCCATATCCACATGAACAAAATGAGCCCACATTAAAAAATTGTATAAGTGAAAATTGAGTTTTACATACATATAATAAAACAGGATATTTGAAGCCTGTGATTGGATACAGAAAACAAGACAAAAACAGTGGTTTGACCACAACAAAACAAACACTTTCTATGTATATATATATGTGACCCTGGACCACAAAACCAGTCATAAGGTTAAATTTGACAAAACTGAGATATATACATCACATGAAAGCTCAATAAATAAGCTTTCTATTGGTGTATGGTTTGTTATGATAGGACAATATTTGGCCGAGATACATCTATTTGAAAATCTGATATATATATATATATATATATATATATATATATATATATATATATAAAGGTTTTTCTATTTTATTCAGGGATGCATTAAATTTCTCAAAAGTGACAGTAAAAACATTTATAATGTTACATGTATAGATATTTATAATGTTAAAAGTATAACATAATAATGTCAAATAAATTATTTTTTTATACTAAATTTGATTATATTTAGTGTTAATACGTTTATACACTGCCAGTCAAATGTTGTTAAATAGTAGGATTTTTAATGTTTAAAAAAACAACAACTCTGCATTTATTTGATCCAATGTACAGCAAAAACAGTAACATTTTGAAATATTTGTACTATTTCAATTAACTGTTTTCTATTTGAATATTTTTTTAAATTGTAATTTATTCCTTTGATTTCAAAGCTGAATTTTTAGCATCATTGCTCCCATCGATCCTTCAGAAATCATTCTAATAATCTGATTTGCTGCTCAAAAACAGTCATTATTATTATTATTTTTTTATGTTGAAAACAGATAAGATTAGAATTTTTTTAGGTTTCTTTGATGAGTAAACGTTCAGAAGAACAACATTTATTTGAAATAGAAATCTTTTGTAACATCAAAGAATATTGATAATATTAATTAAAGATGTTTCTTGACCAGCAAATCAGAATATTAGAATGATTTCTGAAGGATCACGTGACACTGAAGACTGGAGTAATGATGCTGAAAGTTTAGCTTTGTTCACAGGAAAAAATTTGAAAATATATTAAAATAAAAAAAAACACAATGTTACTGCATTTGCTGTATTTTCAAACAGATAAATACAGGCTTGGTGAGCAGAAAATAATTCTTAACAAAACATTAAAAATCTTACTGTTCAAAAACTTTTGACTTTTGATATATTTATAGCAGTAGTATTTCTGTGACAAATTCTTTGTGTTTTTGAGTAAGTAACAGCTCAGCGTTGAAATTAAAAATGTTAAGATTGCACGGCTTGATAGTGATTATATTAAAACATCAAAACATAACCATAAAAAGCACTTTTCATTGGCACACTTACACCACTTGTTGCTTTTCTCATTTCAGCTTTTCAGAAAGTACATAAAGATGCCTAAAGTACTGAACCTCAGCAATGAGGTGGTCAAGATGAGGGTGGAGGTTAAAAGGGTGAAGGTTCAACTCATCAGGAAACTCAACCGTCAGATCTTAGTTCTGGAGAAGAAGAAAGGAAGTGAGGCAGACTTGGAGAAGCTCCGCAGGCGAGCGGACAGACTTCGGGAGGAGATCTCTGAGCTGAAATGTGTCGCACCTGACAGCGTCACCAAGGCCGCCCTACGGACGGACATCAGCTTTGAGAAAGTGTGCCGGAATACAGAGGCCAGCCTATCTGAACGAGCCATCGCCCGCATCGCCACGCACCCACAGTTCAGCAAGAAAATCCAGAGCATAAAGGCAGCCATCAAAGCCTTCAAAGAAGAACGAACAAATTTAATTAAAGGAAAAAAACAAGCAGAAAGTGCCCCGTCACAAAATCAGTCACAGACAGACGGTGGTGGTGATGTGGGCTCAAAGAAATCGAATGATGAAGATAATGAGGAGAAACTAGAAGAGGATGAGGGTGATAAAAAGACAGATGAAGACAGAAAAGAGGAGATTGATGTTTCCTCACAGGAAAGCCAGAAGACAAGTCAAGAGACAATAAATGAACAGACCAAACAGTGCCAGAATGAAAAATCACTAACAGTTGAGGTAAGTGTATTCTAAGTGGTGTTTGTAAAATTATTTTAGTTTAGATTCCAAAACAGTCTAATGAAACACACAGTGTCCGATTATACAATAAAACATTCTTCAGATAATGTTAAAGGGATAGTTCGCCAAAAACTAAAAATTGTCATTAAGTACTCACCCTCATGTCCAAACCTATATGACCTTCGTTCATCTTCGGAACACAAATTAAGATATTTTTGATGAAATCTGAGAGCTTTAAACACATTCACATTTGTTTGCGCACAAAAAGTGTTCTCACAGCTTCATAAAATTACAGTTGAGCCACTGATGTCACATCCACTGTTTTAACAATGTCCTTACTATGTTTCTGGGTCTGGGAACATTTCAGTTATGTTGCTGATTATGTAGGGTCAGAGTGCTCAGGTTTCATCAGAAATACCTCAATTTGTGTTCCGAAGATGAACAAAGGTCTTACGGGTTTGAAGCAATATTAAGGTGAGTAATAATGATTTTTGGGTGAACTATTTCTTAAAATGAACCGTTCACCCAAAAATTCACTGGAAATTTCCCTCAGCACACTTTGAAATCAAATATGGTGTCTCAGGACCAAACTTCATTTGGCGAAAACCATGACAATAATGTTACTATAATCTGGCAACACTGTTGATAGATGAGTGACGTTATCTAATTAATTTTGAGTGGCCATGGCCAATTTCCATATCCACGTTACAACGACAACATGATGCTGAAAGTCAAAAAATAACCAGAAAATTTGAAATTGTAAACCTAAGAATCTTTTTTTGCTGACATATGCAGTTGAAGTCAAAAGTTTACACATACCTTGCAGAATTTGCCAAATACAAAAATAAGAGGGATCATACAAAATGTAATTTTTTTTATTTAGTACTGACCTGAATAAGATACTTAAAATACAAAGCTGAGTTGTATGCATCATATGAAAGCTCAATAAATAAGCTTTCTATTGATGTATGGTTTGTTAGGATAGGACCATATTTGGCCGAGATACATCTATTTGAAAATCTGGAATCTGAGGGTGCAAAAAAATCTAAATACTGAGAAAATCACCTTTAAACTTCTCCAAATTAAGTTCTTAACAATGCATATTACTAATCAAAAATTACATTTTGATATATTTATAGTAGGAATTTTACAAAAAATCTTCATGATCTTTACTTAATTTCCTAATAATTTTTGGCCTAAAAGAAAAATCAATAATTTTGATCCATACCATGTATTTTTGGCTATTGTTACAAATATACCCCAGCGACTTAAGACTGGTTTTGTGGTCCAGGGTCACATATAGTCCACAAGAGAAAATAATTAATTATAAAAATATCCCTGTTCAAAAGTTTACATACACTTGATTCTTAATACTGTGTCGTTACCTGAATTTTTTTTAGTAATAGTTGTTGATGAGTCTCTTGTGTGTCCTGAACAGCTAAACTGCCTGCTGTTCTTAAGAAAACACAAATTCTTTTTTTTTTCTTTTAATTTAGTTATTTCAGCATTGTTGTATATTTAAACCCTTTCCAACAATGACTGTATGATTTTGAGATCCATCTTTTCACACTGAGGACAACTGAGGGACTCATATGCAACTATTACAGAAGGTTCAAACACTCACTGATGCTCCAGAAGAAAAAACGATGCATTAAGAGCCAGGGGTGAAAACTTTTTAAATTTGAAGATCAGGTTAAATGTATTTTTTTTTTTTTTTTGGGAAACATGTAAGTATCTTCTGAAGGGCAGTACAAAAATGAAAAAAAAAAAAAAAGATATTTAGGCAAAATAAGAAAAATGTACACATGTCAGCACCTTACATTAAGGTTAAACAATTATTATGATGCAGATAAAACTGTATGCACAGTGCAAATGAGAACCTTCCCAATAAAAAATGTTGCAGCTGCTGTTTATAAAATAAATATCTGCAGGACAGATTCTCTTTGCTGTACTGAAATCATACAGAACCATGACCCCAAAACTGAGGTAAATACTTCAGAAATTCAATTTTGTGTTCAAGAGGAAAACAACAGAATACAGGTTTGGAATGAAGATGAGTAAATAATAAAAGAATGTTCCTTTACAGATGAATTATTCCATTGAAACTCTTTTTATTGATGAAGGTTATTCTGTCTCTTACAGGAATCATCCAAAACGGTCAGCATCCCAGAGGAGGTGATCAGAATAAGAAAGATAGTGAAGAGGACGAGGCTAATGGTCATCAGTAAAATGGTGAAGAAAGCGGCTATTCTGAAGAAGAAGAAGGGTAAGGAAAACCAAGAGAGAACAGCGGAAATCCTGAAAGAAATCCAGGCTTTAAGAAGCCTTAAACTGGATCAGGTGACCACGGCAGCACTTCAGGAGAATGCTGATTTTGAGAAGGTTTTGCAGGACCCTCAGGCGAGCCCAGTGGACAGAGCCATCGCCCATATCGCCACACATTCCCGCTTCATCAACAAGCTTCAGCAGGTCAAAGAAGACATCAAAGAAGAAAAAGCAAAGGCTGCTAAGGTTGAGGAGAAGAAAACTTACGGTTTAGAAGATATGGTGCTGTCTGAGAATAAAGATGAGGAATCAGAGGATGACCAAAGAGACAGCGAAGAGGATGGTGATGTGGTAGAGGAAAAATTGAACAGACCTACCACTGAGATCCAAAAGCCTAACATTGCAGAGCCAACAGCAAGAACAGACAATGGTCTTGTAAAGGTGCCACCATCCAAGATTATTCCAGCACCTTCAGAAAAGCCCAAAAGGGTTGAAGCTAAATTACAGAAAGTAGAGGCCACGGCTCCCAAAGTCCTAAGTTCTTCTGAAAAGTCTTCAACTGTAAGCAAGAACAACATTAGTAAAGAAAGCAAAGAAACGAAGACCACCTCAAAGCCACAAAAGAAACCAGACCTACCTGAGACCAAGAAGGTTGAACCAGAAAAGGATGATGAAGGGAGTGATTTATCAGATGAGGAGGAGGAAAAGAAGGAATATTTTGATGATAGCACAGAAGAACGTTTCCATAAGCAGTCGTCTCAGTCTGAAGAGAGTGACGATGATGACTTCTTTCTGGGCAAAGTTAGCAAATTCAAAAAACGGAAAAGTACCCAAGGTACAGTCAAGGAGAAAAAGACTGAAAAGGAGGTCACCGGCAAACCTCAGGAGACAAACCTTGGCAAATTACAGTCTGTGTTTTGCTCAGCGTTGTCCAAATCTAGCGTCTCCTCTCAGAAAGCAAAGTCTGGCCCTCGCATTGATGGCCCCAGACGTCCTCGACTGCACAACCTGAAGAAAGGTCCTAAAGCTAGGATGAAAGCACCTCAAGATAAAGCTCAAGACCTTGGCGCTGACAATAGAACGGGTGCATTCAAACCCAACAGACAGACTTTTAAAGATGCTGAACAAAAGCAAGCAGGACCTTCGGGGGCAGGGAGGGGAAGGCCACAGTTTGAGCAGAACCGGAATCCAAGAGGTCCACCTAGCAGGATGTTTGACCCACCCCAGCAGTCCCTTCATCCCTCATGGGAGGCAAGCAAGAAGAGAAAAGAACAGCAGGCACAAATCACAGCGTTCCAAGGGAAAAAGATCAGATTTGATGATGATTAGGAAATGTTTGTTCAAATTCATTTGATGCATTTATATTTTAAAATATAAAAAATAGTTCCTGTTAAACTGTTTACTGTGAATTTGTATTAAAACACAGATGTAAAACATAATTGTTCTTTGCTTCCTCACAGTGTTTAAAGCCAGTGTGAATTTCCTGTCGTGTCTACTACTTATTTTATTATTGTTATTTGTTACACAGATTTTTCCCCCCACATATAGTTCCAGTTTTTCAGTTGCACAGTTAAAAACTTCCAAGTACTCATAAGTATCGTTGATATTAACCGTATATTACGGCCAATTTGATTGTATTTCAAAAACTGGAATACTAGTTTTAAGGTTTTATACAACTGTACATAAAATGATCTGCCCATAGCATAACCTTGATGGGTGTGGAAAGTAGATTTAAAATAAATTCCCTCTAAATTAAGTATTTTACTATATTTTATTCAATATTTATTATTATTTAAAATTATTTTTGTTAATACACTACCAGTCAAAAGTTTTTAAACAGTATTTTAATGTTTTTTTTTTTTTTTTTAAAGAAGTCTCTTCTGCTCACTTATTTGATCTACAGCTAAAACAGTAACATTTTGAAATATTTGTACCATTTAAAATATCTGTTTTCTATTGGAATATATTTTAAAACAAAATTAATTTCTGGAATTTCAAAGCTGAATTTTTAGCGTCATTACTTATGTCACATGATACTTCAGAAATTATTCTAATATTCTGATAATAATGCTCAGAAAACATTATTATGTTGAAAACAGCGGAGTAGAATTCAGGTTTCTTTGATTAATAGAAAGTTCGGTAGAACAGCATTTATCTGAAACAGAAATCTTTTGTAACATTATAAATGTCTTTATCATCACTTTTGATCAATTTAAAGCATCCTTGATAAATAAATAAACATTTTTTAGTATTAATTTCTATAACCTGTAAGACCTATAATTCCCCCCCAAGCTTTTCAATACTATAGTGTATAATGTTACAGAAGCCTTTTTATTTCAGATAAATGCTTTGAATCTTTCTATGCAATCCTAAATAAGATTTACTCAACTGTTTTAAATATTGATAAAAAAATATAATAAATGTTTCTTGAACAGCAAATCAGCATATTAGAATGATTTCTGAAGGATCCTGTGAAATTGAAGACCGGAGTAATGATGCTAAAAATGTAGCTTTGAAATCACAGGAATAAATTACATTTTAAAATATATTAAATTAGAAAACAGTTTAAATATTACAAATAGTTCACCATATTACAGCTTTTGTTGCATTGTTGATCAAATAAATACAGGCTTGGTGAGCAGAAGAGACTTCTTCAAAAAACATTAAAAATCGTTTGACTGTCAATGTATATTTTCATTTTTTACTTGCCTATTTTAATTGTAAAATTTAATGGATAGTAATTTTTCTGTGTTTTTGTCACTTGTAAAAATTACTATTTTACTTTTAAGTATGTCTGTTTAATTTTGACTCTCATTTCAATTGTAGTTTTAGTCATTTAAGTACAATAAATGTTGCCTTGCCAAGTAACTGAATTAAACTTAAGTTGACATTTTTTGTTTTTATATATAATTGCAATTAACAAATTATTTGTTTATTTTTGGTTTGTTTGTTTCTGTTAGTTACGGGTAACTCCCAGTTGTTGTTTTAAATACATTTTATAAGCTAATTTGGATTTGTGTACGTTTTGTATCGTGTTTACGTTGACTTGTCTGTTAGAATTCAGCTCAAAACATCTGATTTATTTTTCATTCTATTAAAATAGCCTGTGTAGTGCACTCAGAATGTGTCAGATATCAACGCCCTCTAGAGGATAAACCTGTGTATTTAAGAAGTACCGCTATGATGCGTTTTCATTGGCTGTACTGTGCCTCGCGTCAGCCCTCGAGGGCGGAAAACAGACCAGTGCTGGCGAATTATGTCGCATATGCAAATCCGTTTCAAATATTTCCCGGGAAATCTGAGTTTCGCGGGAGGACCTTTCGCGCGTAAACCTCATCCCCTACTTCATTGTCCGCTTCCTGGAGCCATTTTTCGCTCTAGCGAGAGGGAGTTCGCATCGCATTTTAATCGCTTACATCGGCTGCTTTAGGCTTTAGCAATTGCACTCATATTACAGCGATGCATTCCTAACACTGTGCGCTTTTATCATTTATGACTATTTTACATCCACTCGCTCGGATTTGAAAGAAAACGAGCCTCAAAGCACAAGTGGGACAAAGGGAACCTGCGCCTCTGAGGATCATGAGAAAGGGGGGTTCCTCGGTCCCAGGACAAGTCATGTTAACAGGGGTTGTTAGAGGTGAACAACACGGGGTTTTTAGTGCCGTTTCCGATCGACGGTGTGCAGCTTATTCCAATGCAGCCCGTATACAAATAAACACACCGCCGTCCACTAATAATGTCTGTGTGCCTGAGGCTTCTGCTGACAGTTTGTACACAACTCCTCTACAAGGAGCGACACATGGGACAGGACTGCGACCCACACTAGGACGACCACCGGTAAACCTCTGCTTTCATTCTGTCTTAAAGTCTTGCACATTCAATGCTGTAACGTTAAATGTTAAGTCGTTAGGCTAAGTCCACTTAGCCTACTTCTGCTGTCATCATGGCTACTGCTGGAGCTGCTTTATGTGTATCACTATCTGGCGTAGCCAGGTTTATTGTGCACAACTAAGCACATTTTAGAAACTTAACTCATTAAGACCTTTACTAAATGTCCCCCAAAAGTGCGTGATGACGCATGATGATTGTTTACCACATACAGACATTTATGCATATTTCCGCAATGTAGTCACTGCTGTTTTTACGCTTTAACTTTAACTGTATTAGACAATACGACTGTAAGTGTATCACACAAGGTGTTTTAATGCATTATGTTGTTTTCGAACTTAAAATAACAATGGTGTAGTATTTGTAACTCGGTTGGTTGTCCACTTGCACGCCTTTTAAAGTTTTCTTCGAAAGCTCGAGTGTTCCTGCTGTAAATCGGCTTGTGTAAGTCTGATATAGATATCAAATGCAATATCGACTATATATGGTCTAATATAGGTTTAAGAGTCGGCCTAACTGGCAAATGCTTGATTTAATGCAGTCTAGGCCCTGGTTTGTTGTCTTAGGATGGGGGATGGAGTCATTTCTGAGCTCACGGACTCTGTGCTAAGCCAAATGCTTTGCTAACTGTTGTTTTTATCGTTTTTACTGCAGAAACTCCTGACTGGCATCTGTTTAGAAAGTCATTTGGCGTATGTGAGGTCGATGGTTTTTATATTAGTCTAACTTAAACGGCTTATCAAACTTTTGTTTTGTTTAATAGGGTTCAGGACATGAAACAGTACAGCAATTAGAACTACTCAAGACTTGATACATTTAGATAGTTTCCATTTAAAAACGACTAATGTGAGGGGAATTGAAAGTGAAAAAGATGGGTATGAAGGATGAATGGAGGAACAATAAAACTTAAAAATAAAATTAACAAAAAATGACATTCAAGAATAAGTCAAGATATATTTTGTATGTATAAACCAGAAAACCATACTATTGCCGTACAACTAGAAGCATTCTAATGTTAATGCAATGTTAATATTAAAAAGGTAATTTTTGAGACACCAGAGGTGTTACATATGAAGTTTAGGCTTAAAATTAGTTTGTTGGTGCTTTCATGCAAAATGTAAGCCACTTAATCCATTTACAAATCAAGCTAGGACTTAACATGTAGGATCTTAAATTCATCAAGTCTGATTTTAAGATCAAAACACAAGTAATTAAGCAGCAAAACATGCATTTTATCTATACATTTACACAAGCTGCTATGCATTTGTGCAGCACTTTAAAAGTGCGCTTCCTATGACATCAAACTGTATTTAGCATGAAATGATGACAGCAGTGTTTTTGCAACATGCAAAATGCAAAAAATAGATCTTGACTGCATCTATAATTATCTCAGGGTCAGTGGTACTTTAAGTTTCTCAGTGGTCACTGGGTTTAAGCTTTGCTAATGGAGGACAGCCATTTTGCTTCCCTCTGCTATCCATATGTTGACTTTAAAGCAAAACGAAATTCTCCTGTTTTTTTTTTTTTTTATGTGAAATGAATCCTGTATGGTTTGCAAACAATTAACTTTTTGGCCCTTACAAGGTGTTACTCTTGATATAAAAACTTTTGAATGGCCACAGACAGTATATTGGCAGATTGTGATTTATCTAGTATTTTTAGCCAACTTTTCCGAATAACGTAAGCGTTGGGTTCAGTCCACTATGAATAATGCACACGTGTTCTTAAAATGAGGACGTTTCACTAAATATTGTGTAAAATGGCATTTTTGTGCATTTGAGTGCTGTAGTGCTTATATTATGTGATCTTATAACCCTAAAAGATTCACATGTAAACCTGACTACGACCAAAAGTGTTTAGTAGTCACTTCATATTGTTTTTTTTCTTTTCTTGAAACAGGCTAAAAGACGACTGGAGCTGGACATTACAGACCACCAATACAGTGAGCCAGCGAAAACCCTTCGGAGTCGCAAAGGAGCTCTTAAATTGAAGGTCCCCAAAGGTATGAAGTTCATTCTGTCTTTCCACGGTTTTCCTGATGTGATAAGCATGTAAAGCCCCTAATATTTAACTTTGGACCACAAAATTAGTCATAAGGGTCAATTATTTTACATTGATGTATGGTTTGTTAGGATCGAACAATATTTGGCTGAGATACAACTATTTGAATATCTGGAATCTGAGGGTGCAAAATACTCAAAATATTGAAAAAATGGCCTTTAAAGTTTCCAAATGAAGTTCTTAGCAATGCATATTACTGTTCAAAACTTAAGTTTCGATATATTTATGGTAGGAAATTAAAAAAATATTTTCATGGAACATGAGCTTTACTTGATATCCTAATGATTTTGGCATAAAAATCGATCATTTAGACCCAAACAATGTGTTTTTGGCGATTGCTCCAAATATACCTGTGCTTCGTAAGACACATTAAAGGAGTAGTTCACTTTTAGAACATAAAATTACAGATAATGTACTCACCCCCTTGTCATCCAAAATGGGGATTTCAGGATTTGTCTCCATATAATGGACTTCTATGGTGCCCCCGAGTTTGAACTTCCAAAATGCAGTTTAAATGCAGCTTCAAAGGGCTCTAAATGATCCCAGCCGAGGAAGAAGGATCTTATCTAGGGAAACGGTTGGTTATTTTCTAAAAACATTTACAATTTCGAGCCATTCGAAGCTGCATTTTGGAAGTTCCAATCGGGGGCACCATAGAAGTCCATTTTATGGAGCGAAATCCTGAAGTGTTTTTCTGAAAAAACAATTTCTTTACGACTGAAAAAAAAGAAAGAAAGACATCTTGGATGACAAGGGGGTGAGTAAATTATCTGTAAATTTGTTCTGAAAGTGAACTACTTTAAGTTATACCGTATAATTACATTACCAACTAGCCCTCCTCCTTTCTGCCGAGCGATGAATGATTGAATGACTTCTTTCTTACGTTCTAGCTCCTAAAACCCCACCGGAGAAGACTCGATACGACACATCCTTGGGATTCTTGACTAAAAAGTTCTGTCAACTGTTGGCGCAGTCCTCCGATGGAGTGCTGGATCTCAATAAAGCCGCCATTGTGCTCAACGTCCAGAAGAGACGTCTGTATGACATCACCAACGTGCTAGAGGGGGTGCGCCTCATCAAGAAGAAGTCAAAGAACAACATACAATGGCTGTGGGTTACTTAAAATTGTGGTTTGCATTAAGCAATGCTGTTTTTGGACATTTAGTACATTCTGCTCTGGTGTTTGCAGGGGCTCCAGTCTGCCGTCAGAGGGTGGGCTTCCATCTCCGGCCGTGCAGAGTCACAGCCTGGCCAGAGAGATGCTAGCCCTCACTCAGGAGGAGAGACGCCTGGATGAACTCATTCAGACCTGCACGCGTAACGTCCAGCAGATGACTGAGGAGATCCACAGTCAAAAATATCCTTTACTCTTAGTCTGCTATACCATCTCAAGTGTGTAATGTCTCCGAAGGTCAGAACATGAGAGCACTAGTAGGAAGCCAAGTAGTTTCCTGTTTTGTCCTTAACCTTTCTCACATATGCCTATGTGACCTATCAGGACATCCGAAGAATAAAGAGCCTAAAAGACCAAACCGTTATAGCGGTTAAAGCACCATCTGAAACAAAGTTGGAGGTGCCTGACCCAAAGGAGGTAAGCAATTTTATGGTTTTATGCATGTAAACTCCTTTTCACACCAAAAACTTTTTTTTTTACACTTTGAAATCGGACTGTATTTTGTCATATATGGATATGTTGGTTATATTAGAGAACCACTCAAGCCTTTTGAAATGCTAAAACATTAGTAACATTGAGTAACATTGTGACCATGATATAATAATTTATTAGTTTTTTGTAAAAGAGGCAAACACAAAACTGCCGGGGAGGGTGGTTTATTTTATAGATTAAGGGGAAAAGAGAAGAAACATGGAATAATAAGGGGAAAATATCAAAATAACAGTGGAGGGGAAAAAAACTATATATTTACATAAAACAAAATGATAAACCCACAGGGGAAAATGTAAACAAGTGGTGCCAAAGAAAAGAAAAAAACAATGTAACTCCATTTCCAAGTCTAACCTAACAAAAGAAAGAAACCAAAAGCAATTCTTCTGTGTTTTCACGCCCTAACTTTCCTGCTCTGAACTAACCAAACATGGCATACAAGAGTGGCACTCACTTCTAGCCTGGTTTTTCTAATAAATCTGTAGGCTATGTTCGCACTGCAAGCCTTAGTGCTCAATTCCGATTTTTGCTCAGATCTAATTTAATTTTTTTTGTATAGCTGTTCACGTCGTTTCAAATGTGGCCAATATCAGATTTCCAGTGTGAACGGATCATGGTTCTGAACTGACCAGCTTGCACAAAAGAATATGAACAGGGTTTCCAGGTTTTTTACAACAAAATCCGCCCAATTACTTATCAAAACCAACCCAATCACATTCTGGGGGGTAAATATCACATTCGTTGGGTCGCTTCAACCCACAAAGTAGAAAAACAACCTGTGAAAAAAGTAGCCAAATTCCACGGGAAGACCAGCCAGAAGCAGGTGAAATTATGTGCTGGAAATATGAAAAAGACATGGATTTTACCATAGAGAACAAGTTTTGAAACTTAAGTTTTGTTACAAGCCTTCATATTTTGCTTGTCTTGATAACTTTAGGTATGTAAAATCTCACTCCCGTGAGCGCAGAATCACGAGTGACGTAAAAGTCGCGTGAATTCTGATATGACTGTTCAGACTCGGATTAAGTACCACATATGGAAGTGGCACAAATCAGAATTGAAAAGATCAGATTCCATAAGGTTTGTGTCGTTCACAGTCTTGACAGATCTGACTCTCATGTGAGCAAAAAAATGGATTTAAGCCACCATAGCCAGCAGTGTTGAACGTAGCCCCAGGTATTGCTACATGTACGTCATGTGACATACTACCTTTACAATTTTCCCGGGTTTGAAGGTTGTCATACACAAAGGCAATAAGCAGTGAAAGCACAAAAAAAAAAGATGACAACTCAAAACTGTACCATAACTGTAGATAAGAATGACACATGGCAAAAGGGCAGATAATAATACTAACACACAAGAACAGGAATAAATGGCCATTCAGTACACTGGTTGTCTCACAAACTAAAAATACAACACCTTAAAGGTCCCCGATGTTCTTTCATATACTTTTATGCATTTGGTAGATGCTTTTCCCCAATGCAAGTTGCATTGCATTTAAGGTGCAATGCAAATACATTTACTTTTTATAAATTTTTGTTTTAACCCTCTGGGGTCTGAGGGTGTTTTGGGGCCCTGAAGAACTTTTGACATGCCCTGACATTTGTGGGTTTTTTTCAATATCTTAAAAGTTACAGAAAAGAGATCAATGCACAGTTCATGCTGACTGTCATACACAATGAATCGCCTCTCAGACAGACTGCACTCTGCAATTTTGTTCTTATTGCACCTGAAAAGTATGTCGTAATGCCCACTTTGAGTCTTTTTGTAAGCACCGTTGGTAAGTGAATGTAACGGTTGGGAAAGAATTTAGATGTCTGTATACTGGATTAATGCATTAGGTCTTAAAAGGCCCGTTTTGAATTGTTAATATTTTCAACTGTAGGAAGATATAAATCAGTCTTTTACCAAACAGATTAATATTAATAAGAATATCAATACAATTCTAATAAAATCTTAGGCAAGCGTATATGAGGAGCCTTAACAGCCCTAGTTTTATTTTGAGTCAGATATGGCTGTAATGACTTGTGGTTGAGTGAAGTAGATGTTAATTCAATAACCACTCTACAAACTGATTCACTGTGTGAGTGAGCCATTTGAGACGTGAGTCAAACTCATTCAAGAGTCATTTTGACAGGTTAAAAAAAACTCTTCATTAGAGTCATTCACGAACCACATAGTCTAGATTTGTCATGTTCAACCAGTAAATATAACAATAAAAAGGTTGACTGATTGCTGACATGACACAATAATTGGGTTTAATTAACATTTAGGATTGAAATTAACTTTAAATTTGACAACTAATTTAAGTTATCAATCATTCAAAATGTCTACCAGCCTAAAAATATTAGAAATAAGCCAGGTTATCAAAGTTGCAGTTTGTCAAATGCCTACCCCTGACCATCAGTTCATACGTCCAGATGGAATGTGACTAATGCAACAATATTAACAAACTGTTTGAGATGCACCCTAGTTTTTAAAGGAACACTCCACTTTTTTTTAGTAATAGGCTCATTCTCCAACTCCCCCGAGTTAATAAGTTGAGTTTTACCGTTTTGAAATCCATTCAGCCGTTCTCCTGTTCTGGCGAGATCACTTTTAGCATAGCTTAGCATAGATCATTGAATCCTATTAGACCAATAGCATCACGTACAAAAATGACCAACGAGTTTCGATATTTGTTGTATTTAAAACTTGACTCTTAAGTAGGGTTGGGTATCGTTTGAATTTTATCGATTTCGATTCCGATTCCGATTCCACTTATCGATTCCGATTCTTTTCGATTCCCAGTTTCGATTCCGATTTAGTAAAAAAAAAAACAACAACAAACACAAAAGTCAAACATTAATATATTAAACATGTTTATTTTCAGTGCTAGCTTGCAACATATTATTTTATTACAGGGGTTCTCAACCTTTTTTATATCAGGTCCCCCTTCTTCTCGGGTCAGATTTGCAAGGCCCCCCTATGCCTGACATTTCCTCTAAAGGTGTTTATTTTTTAACCTTTTTTATTAACCTAAACATTAGTTTTGCCTTTTTATTTTTCTCCTGCATGTTATAAAAAAAAAATCAAACAAACTTTAAATTAAAGCTATACTTTTGAATTTAAAAGAAAATCCTCTGCTCTAACTTTTTAACATGAATACACACATACAGATTTAAAGCACCTAAATTATTTAATTCAGACATTCTTCACAACTTCAGAGTACTCTTTCTTAAGTGACTGAATATCTACTGTTTGTATTTATTATAAAATAAACATATAAATGAAAAATACAGTAAATACATTGTAAATCTGTTTATGCTGGTGCTCATATGTGCTTAAACACCACTGACCCTTACAAGATCCACCTCTATGGGTAAGCATTCATTATAAAAAACTCACAGGACATTCATTTTGAAAACTATGCAAATATTTTGAAATTTCACGCAAAAATACTATGGATCAGAGCACCGAAAGCATGAATAGTTTGTGAATCAACAGCGGACTTATGCGTGCCTAATGTACGACTCCGATATACAAGAATGAATACATTAGGCACGCGCGAGTTCGTTACTATTACTCTGGTCATCTTTGCCTTTACATTACGGGAGGGTTTGTTTCATGCAGCCAAGAGATAAAGTAGATACCTGTCTTCCCGCGGGGGTATAAGTGACTTTTATGTGGGCTTTTGCGGGACGAAATAACATATATTCCTTCTGGAGTGGGCGGGCGCAGGACTAAAATCCGTCCCTTGCAGATCTCTAAGATGAAGTTTGCGTGCAGCGGTAGATTTGTCTTCGGTTTTTAAAAAGCGTAGACACACTTTTAAACGCTTACCGTGATCCATCTTTTCGACTGATGTTTACATTACCACGTAAAGTCCTGGCAGATTGCACGCGCGGAAGGTCCTGGCAGATCACTAGATGGAAAAAATGCAACCAGGAATCGAAACGAGGAATCGAAATTTTAATATTATAACAAGTATCCGATTCTTTATCTTAAGTATCCGATTCCAGAATCGGAATCGATTTTCGATTCCCAACCCTACTCTTAAGACCGGTGGAAATGCAAAGCTTCAATTTTCTAGGCCAGTAGTGCCCAAACTTGGTCCTGGAGGGCAGGTGTCCTGCAGAGTTTAGCTCCAACTTGCCTCAACAGATGTCGGGAAGTTTTTTAAAATTTGCAGGACACTGGCCCTTCAGGGCCAAGTTTGGGCACCCCTGTTCTAGGCCGATAAGATTAGGAACTACACTTCCATTCCGGCATTATAGTCAAGGAAGTTTGCTGCCGTAATATGGCAGGAGCAGGAATACCACGCAGCACATGTGCAAATGCTAAACTAGCTGGGAACTCATTTCTGATAATACTTCGCCTGCTTCGGCCATATTACGGCAGCAAACTTCCTTGACTATTACACCGGAATGGAAGTGTAGTTCCTAATCTTATCAGCCTAGAAACTCGCAGCTTTGCATTTCCACCGACTTTATTACACGATATAACTACAGAAGAGTCAAGTTTTAAATGCAACAAATATCGAAACTCGTTGGTCATTTTTGAACGCGATGCTATTGGTCTAATAGGATTCAATGATCTATGCTAAAAGTGATATCGCCAGAACAGGAGAACGGCTGAATTGATTTCAAAATGGTAAAACTCAACTTATTAAGTCGGGGGGGGGGGGAGTTGGAGAATGAGCCTATTTCCAAAAAAAATGGAGTGTTCCTTTAATGGCTTCATCTAGTCATGACCAAATCATGCTGGATCATTGAAGACTCATAGGTTTCTGCTAATAGGTGATGATCCCCATTATATCTTCAGGGTCAAGGCCCAATGAGTATTAAACATTTTACTGGATTGTAATGCCTTTTAATACTACCAGACAATGGTTTTATTCAGAGACATGATTAATAGGATTGAAAGTCATCAACAAAAGGGATTCTGTCCTAAGTACTTATTGTAAATTGTATTTAATATTTACTCAGCTGTGTTTGCATTGTAAATTGATTTAATATGTCAGCAACAAAGCCAAGTCACAACTAAAATATATATTAAAATGTATTTTTCACTAATGGAATATTAAAAAATGATGGTTTGTATAAAACTGAAAAGTAGTGCCCCAAACGGAATCCTACCTGTTGAAGATATTGGCTTCCCTTTTCTTAAATTGGCATTTATGTAATTGTAAACTAATTTCTAATGGCAAAATACACTAATGGGCACTTTTGGTGTGGGCTTTCATAGTGTAAACACTCATGTGGTCGAATGCATTCCAACAGCCACAAAACACCACCTCCCTTTTGCCTATTGATTTAATTCGTGAATATTATGGGATGTTGATGAAGTGTGCTAACCAGACTGGATTTAAAGTCAAAACATGTAAAAAAAAAAAAAAAAAAAAACAATGCTCCGATTGATCGGCTGATATTGGCTAAAAATAGCTTGATTGGCGAACCCCAAAAGCGCCAATCAAAAAAGGCG
Organism: Garra rufa; assembly: GCF_049309525.1. Taxonomy (NCBI): domain Eukaryota; kingdom Metazoa; phylum Chordata; class Actinopteri; order Cypriniformes; family Cyprinidae; genus Garra; species Garra rufa. The sequence continues at coordinate 7,330,607 of NC_133377.1, forward strand.
ATCACTTGACGTAAATTACTCGCGCGACTTTTTCACACATGCATGCACGGCGCACAAGTAAACAACAGCAGAGCGGAGCTTACCAGTGGCAACATGAGTTCTCCCGTCTGGAAGTTTTTCAAAGTGTCCGATAAAGACTAGTGTCTTATAGAGTCTTATCGTCAGCCTGTGAGATCGCCGATACACGATACTATCGTGCTAATTTCTTTAATCTCTATGTACTAAATTCCTTATTCATTTTGTAAGGGTAGTCTTGTTATTGGGCATGTGACTAAGTTGTGCGTGTACAGAGCACTGAATGTAGTTTTGCCGGAGAAGTTCAAGTTTACTTTCGGTTTCATTCTCTGCTATCTTCAGGGAGTGGTAAATGTGCGTGTTTGAATGTATCTTTCTATACCCGTCATATTGCAATGTTACCACTGTATGTCTGATTGTTGTCATCAGTTTATGTTGTAGTTCAGTTCATATAGAATAAGGAGAAACGGTGGCCGTGTAATTCACGTGTCTATGTTTAGCGCCGTTTTATCGCATCGTAATTCTAATTAACGCATATAGATGTTACTGAGGTGAATGTTTGTTTCCTATATACAGACGGATTCTGATATCGTATTTAATTCAGCCTAAACCACATTTTACTACTACTTTACTACTTGATCCTAATGACTGTGCAATGCTGGATAATATAATCCTTACATCTTAAAAAGCAGCTACAAATAACAAGCAAAGAACACTTACATTATCAAAGAACTTCATCACTAACTAGTGTAGCCTAGTCTATTGTGAGGTGCACTTTAAAAAACACTCCTGTTATAATCAGTTTATCTATCTACACTGTATAATGAATAAATTTCTTGGGCAAGTTTCTGAAGCATCCTAGAACCGACTCTCTGCACTGCATCGTTAAAGTTAGGCGCCTTTTTGACGGATACTAATAATAATCGTCTTGCTATCGTCAAAGGCATCAGCAACTGGCGATATCTCTAACTATCGTTGATACACGATATTATCGTCTATCAGCACAACCCTAACTTGGTGGTTCAACCCTAACTTGGTGGTTCTTCAAGATCTTGACTTTTTCAATATAGTTAATTTAGAGTTTAATTTCTACAAATGGTGCAAACTCTGCTAGATTATAGATAAAAGATTCCCATTCCCCTGCCATTCTGTAATCGGCAGATCATGATCTTGGTAATTGGTGATCGGCTCCAAAAATACTGATCGGAGCATCTCTAGTTTTAACACAAACCCACAATAGCCATGTTTCCATCCGAAGTTGTCAATTGAATTTATACGCAAAATTGAAATGTTGCATAAAACATTTGATATAAAAACCGTGACCCGAATCACACCCACATTAAATCTTCTACACAAGGTAGACACTAATTTATTTAAACTTATACGGCTCTTTGCGGCAGGCGCTGCCAAAGATAAAAAATATTTTGGCTTTAGCCAATTACCGGGCAGGTTAACAACCAAATGAACGTTTCACTGGGCTTATGTTGGAGTGTTGAAAACATGGTCATTTAAAATATAATGGAATTCCCAGAGCTGTATGATTCATCAAAAATCTTATACGGAGATATAAATGGAGAAAAAAAAAAATCCAGAGCGTGCATGTACGAGTTTGTTTGCCAGGTAAAAACACAAATACGCGTAAAATGTCATACTGTGTCTTGACATAACTACGCTAGCTACGTCCCATAAAATGATAAATGGCAAAAAGGCCTAACATACTATTTCTGTTTTATTTAGTTTTTAGTAAAATCAAATGTGACGTTGTTTGCAACTACGTTCACCCCGAGGCCACGACGCAAACTCCACCTTGACTGCCTAAAATGCTTCTACGAGAGAAAGTGGCAGTTGTGCAGCGATTCACCTGGGATGCAGGCACCTTATTATATAGTTACATATAATATAAAAACTTGCTCCTCAGAGCGAGCAGACGAAACAAATGCGGTCATTTCTTTCAGAGTTGGATGCCTGCTGTTTGGTAACGCTGTCGTGTAGAACAGTACTGGGAGACAATTATACAGAGAAACTCTGACAGACTTTGCTCAGGCATTGCAGAATGACCATAACATTTGCATACTGTGCAACAAAATCAGTCCACTGGTCATTCAAGTTATGCTGTCTCATTGTGAGTTTTTAATGCACAATGAGGAATTTATTCTGTGAATGTATTCTGTAAATCTTGCATTATTTGCATTAACTCTTATGCACAAGTCAAAACCCACCTCAAGCGAGAGTTAAAACTTTTGCCGATCAGGGGCTGTTTTTTTTTTTTTTTCTTTTTTTTTTTCTTAAGTTTTGGTGTTTCCGTCACTCGTTTCTGCTGTGATGTTTCAAAATGCATGTATAAACTGTGATTGAAACGTAGTGTTATGCCTAGTTTTGCCGCTATCGGAGAAGTAAAAAAAAAAGCTGCTACTCTCTTTGTTTTCCTTTCATGTTAAATTGCACAAGCATATTTTGCAATATTAGATCAAAAGATCAGGAATTGGAGTTTGTTCTACTAGCGAGTCTAAGAACTGGTTTGGCCTTTTGCACCAAGGCAGTTCAAGTGCTGGTTCAGGGCCAGAACCTTGTTTCAAAGCACCAGCTCTGAACCAGGGAAAGTAGTTCACAAGTAGCACCAAAACATTGCTGGTCTAGAAGTAAAAGCTGCTTGAGTTGGCTGGGGTAAATGGCAGCTAAATGTGAACACGTTGGATTTGCCGTGTTTGGATGCCGATGTAGGTTCGCAAACCCATTGTTGATATTAGGCTTGTTTAGGATGTGTCAGTGCCGCACTGATGCATCTTGAGCAAGCCTGGTATGTGTTTGGTGCTGCCGTACTAGCATTGCTGAGGAATGTGATGTATTCTGTGACACATGGCCTGGCTCTGCGGAAAGCCTGTGGAAAAGCAAACGGTTCTTAGAAGGCTCGCCAGTCGAACCAACTCCAAAACCGGCAATGACACTAGCTCTGAACTAGCACTTGCGGAAAAAAGGGGCCAAAGCCAGGTCTCATCTTTCCCAGCAAAGTTAGAGCAGCAGTGCCAAACAAATCAGGCTTGCTCGAGATCCGTCAGCGCCTTGCAGACCAACCAGCACACAATGCCAAATGCAGTGAGAACGATTGGAGAGCAAATCACTGTTTTGAATGGCCCTCGTGGTACTTCAACGCCACATGCTGACCAGTCCGTGCAGCGCCAATGCATCCAGAATGTGCCTAAAATCTGAAAAATGGATGTCACATTGCTATTGATGTTCACGGCTTTGCGAACATTTACAAACCACTTTTCCTGGTTTTTAACCAATTTTAAACTAGGCTTTACCTCCGAACCAGCAAAGTTACCTCAAAATGCCTTGGTGGAAAAGGGGCAATATACACCTTTCCTCAAAGAAATCAAGACTGAAGTGGTTGAAAGTACACCGAAACATTGCTGGTGTAGAAGTTAGAACTGTTTGCGTCACGGCCTGGGACAGGGTTACCGTGACCATCTTTCCCAGGAACGTTAGAGCAGCAGTGCCAAACAAATCGAGAAGGGTCTGGCTGCAGACCGTGGATGCGAGTGGAGCTCCACTCAAGAACGGAAATACGTCACCTCCACTTCCGACGTATGTTACACCATATTGGTCCGGGCATGACGCGGTCGCCTTGATGGTCCGGGCAAAATTTTAAGACATTGCATATTTAAAACTTATTGTTTAATTTTTCGTTTTGTATTATTTATAGTTACATATGCGTGTTCTTAATAATTACATTTTCTGTACATTTCATAATTAAAACGTTTACCTTGGCAAATGATATGGGTATATAATTATATATTTTAGAAAGTAAACAGTAGATCTTTTTTTTATTGCACAATTAAATATTACAATAATGAAGATGTAAATACGGACAGTATCTTTTTTTAAAGTGTTTAGAACAAAACAAAAAAAGAACATACAAGGGCAATTACATAGTACATAAAACATAACATAAAATAGAAAATTAAAATAAAGAAAGCTGTAACATCACATATCCATAACCAAGTACAAATAGTTAGAAGTTATTCAAGAAGTTTTTTTTTGCTTTGCTATTATTTGTTTCTTTTAATGTACACAGGTAGTGGCCAATTTCTATTTTAAAATTAGTAAAATTAGTTTTTTTTCACTGCCCATTTACATTTATGAATGAAAAACATTCCATATATGAGTAAATTTACAATATACCAAATTTTGAAGTCAGCACTATACTCATAAAAAAATTAAATGTCCTTTTCTTTGAGTTGCAATTCAACATTAGTATTTTATATCTCCAAAAACCAATGGCTAAAGGAACAAAAAATTTGGCAAATCTTTCTAAGATAATTGTTATTACATTTTTTTCTTTTATATTTATACCTTTCAATTTAAGACAGAGACAACATTTGGATTTTTATCTATTTCATTTACTAATAATTTTCTAAGTTCTAAGGGAATGGCATTAATTACCATAACATACTCCTTTACAGGTATATGAAATGAACATTTTTTAAGAACTCTGCATAGGTAAGCACGTGACCATTAGAATTCAACAGCTGTGAAACCAACCAAACATTTTTTCGAAACCAATTAACTAAAAAAAAGAGATTTATTTTGGTGTGTAATGTATTTATTATTCCAAATTAAGCACTTGTGAGGGGAAAAATTATGTTTGTATATCATTATCCATGATAATAATGCCTGTCTGTGAAAATTGGAAAGTTTTATGGGAAGCTTGAGTGGATTACAAAGTATTTTTTTATTCAAATAATGATGTTTATTTTTCCAACAAGAAAATTATATATACATTTATTTATGTCATTAATAATACGTTTTGGAGTGTCTATAACCATTGTGGTGTAACAAACAAAGGACAGCATCACATACAGTTGTGAGAGCTTCACAGAACAACAATATATTACACATATTGGAGGGGAAAGGGGAAAAAAGAAAAAGAAAAAGACACCTCAAAGATGTACAACTGACTCAAGAATTTTAAAAGTTTTAAAAGCTTTTGAGTTCAATGGTTTGGACACATTCTTAAAAGAGTCAAAGAAGACTTTTTAAATCAGTACAAACAGTAAATAAAACAGCAGATCTATAATATCACTGGACATTAAATGAGAAGTTATTTTATTAAACATCTCAATCACAATTTGTATTTTAAACAAAATAACAACATACATATCACAGTAAAATAATGTTTCCCACAATGTTTTCCATCCATTGAAATTTCACAAGTAGTTTTGTTATGATATGATAACCTCGTTGTAACTCGCTATTATAGCGATGCTAAAGTAATAGGCTATAATAAAAAAATAAAATAAAGTGCGCGACGCCATTTTCATTTTAGTGGAGGTGACGTGTTTCCGGTTTGCGGGTGGAGGTGACGTATTTCCGGTGGAGCTCCACTCGCCGTATGTCTGCAGCCAGGTCCTCTTGAACAAATCAGACTTGCTCAAGGTGCATCAACGATGTACAGAGTGACCGACACAACATCAAAACACAGCAAGAACGATTAGAGGGCAAACGACTCTTTAAGCTTTACAGTTGCTCTCGTGGCACTTCAACGCCACATACAGACCGTCCATGGTTTCTTGTTGGCCACAGTAACCCCAGCCCCTGACACAAGTGCTTCTTCTAAACCAGCAATGTTTTGGTGCTACTTATGAACCACTTTTCCTGGTTCTGAGTTGGTGCTTTCAGAGTCGAAAGACGAAGAGCCAATTTGAAACTAGGCTCTTGCTCTGAACCAGCACTTAAACTGCCTTGGTGGAAAAGGGGCAACATACACCTGCCCTTAAAATTTCTCAAAGAAATCAAGACCTTTCATTTTATTTATATTCCTTCCTTTATACTTAAACGCCTTTGCTATCTCCATCCAGAGTTTACAGGTCCACCTGAGTAGCTCCAAGGGTCCCATTGATGTTTTCCTCTGTACGGATGGTGGTGATTCCGGGAGCTTGCTGCAAAACGGCCTTGATGTGAATGGGAATCACCCTGCCTTTCTCAAAGTCTCCCAAGGCAAGAACGTCTACAGCAGAGCTTCTTCAGTAGCAACATTTGTTCTTTCCAAAAACAGTTTCCTAATAAGTATACTTTCTGTTCTTTATCGTTTCAGAAGCTGCTACAGATGCAGTGGCTGATGGTGTGAAGATGAACGGCAGCTCTAACGGTAGCGTCAATGGTTATGGGCCTCTGACTGGAAGTGCCCCCATGTCACCCCTCAGTTCCTCCTTGTCCTCAATTCTCCAACAGCCAGAGGAGTCCATCCCCTTCGTGCCGCTGTCTCCTGCTCTCCTCAGTGACGAATACATGCTGGGCTTGGGTGATGAGCAGGGCATAAGCGATCTGTTTGACTCCTGCGACCTGGACACGTTAGCGCTGGATGACCTGCTGAGGATATGAACGATCCTGAAGCTGTTTTCAAGTTAGTGGTCGGTGCTTCTTGGTTCCTGTATGAAATCTGCTTTGGCAAGATGGGTGGGCGATAACTCTGGAGATGAACTACAGACTGAATTTCTCAAATTGTAGAATTTTCTTGACAGTCACGATTGACATTGACAGTTTACGCATGGATCTTCAGGTTTACCGCTACGGGATCCAATATTTCTGTTGTGTGATACTGTACAGATGGGTTTCTGTATCCTGATAATGTCGTTTTAACGTTATTTTTAGTGTGGTGAATTGCATGAGTTGTGTGATTTGTCTATGAACTTTGTCATACTGGTTTTCTTGATGGCCACCTCTACAAATAACATCTAAAGGTCACAATCAACTCTGTGTGAACATTTCTGTTCATTTGAGCTCATCTCTTGCTTGCTTTCATGGGAACAAGAAACATCTCAGCATCATAGGCTAGCAAAATATCAAAAGTTTAGCAAGTTGTTCCTTTATCGAATGATCCAAAGTGCTTTTGGTGCTCTATCATTTAGTTTGCTTTGTTAGTATACAGTATCTCAGGGCACAGATCAAGGAGTGATTGCTTTGTGTGGTGATCTTGTGATCTGTGGGTAAAATCAGATCCGTTTTCCTGAGCTACAGTGTCTTATCCCTTTGTTACCAAATGATTTGTTCAAAGAAATGAGGACGTTGATGCGTTTTGGTGCGATTCATGTGCAAATAATGATGTAATGATTCTGCGAGTTCTCCCGTACTACAGTTTTGGCTAATTTTGTAAACTTTAGATTGAAAACTGAATATTGGATCTGGCCCTCATCTAGTCCCCCTTAATGTTGAATGTATTCCAGTATCTGAATTGCACTGAAGACTGAAGTCTTAAGAAGCCATCATGGACATCTGTCGCCACACGATTATGAAACGTTTAGTGCCCCACAGAGAATTGTAGGTTTTTCAGTAGCTTTGCATTTTGTAGCTTAAATTAATTTCCCAGCATTATTTTCTTCGTCCATTCCATTATTTTTTTTTTTTCGTTTTCTGGGAAAGCCTCATTACATGCTTATAAACAGGCCACTGTTCTACTACTTTCTCCTGTTTATTCCTTCAGTCCTGCAAATTAGACTAAGCGAATCTGTTACTTTAGTTATGTTTTCTGTAACCTTTTTAGGAAAGTTCAATTGTTTAATACTTCAAATGTGGAGTAACTTGTTAATGCAGTTTTTGCTGTGGTTAAAGTAAATTATGGTACATAATTCTGAATTAGTGCTAATGCTCACTAGTTCTCTTGATTCTGCATTGGAATGAGGGTGTTGGTCATGTATGCAGCCATATTGCATAAATGTTGTGATTAATCACCAGTATGTATTTTATTCGATGGTGCAGTTTGATTTACTCAAATGTAGATTTTTTTTTTTTTTTTTTTTTTCCCTTAAACTATTAAGAGGCCGTTTTTGTGTGCCAATGTGTGTGAAAATGTGAAGTTTTATATGTGGATTGTAAACTGCGCATCAATTGTTTGCAAATTGTTTTTAATAAAGTTATGAATTTCTGCATATTGTGCCTTGTTTGTTTGTGTATACTTAGTCTGATGGGAAGAAAGACTTGCAGTCATTTCAGTTCTTTTAAAATTCTGTGGTCATGTCTTGACTTGGTGCTTCATAATATTGATCATTCATAAGCTTTGGACTTCTAATTCTTTCCAAATGATACAGCGGATATTAATATTAGAAGACATATACAGTGCCTTGCGAAAGTATTCATACCCCTTTCATTTTATCATGTTTTATTTTGCTGCTGTATGTAAAACTGCTGTAAAGTATACATTTTTTTTTCCACAACAACAATTGTTAGAACTTCATAAACTTATCACGCTCTGTCAGCTTTTTCAAGTTTGTCCAGAAATATTTGATTGGGTTCAAGAACAAGCTGTGGCTTAGCTGCTCAAGGACATTCACAGAGTTGTCATTAAGCCACTCTTGCTGTGTGCTTAGGGTCATTGTCTTGTTGGAAGGTGGATCTTCTGCATAGTCTGAGGTTCTGAATGCTCTGGACTGGGTTCTCATTAAAACTCTCTTATTATGGTGCATTGAGCTTTCCTTATACTTGAGTCCCTTTTTGGATGGTACTCTTGGAATTGAGGTTCATCAGACCAGAGAATCTTTTTTTTTTTTTTTTTTTTTTCCCCAAAGTCTGTGAGTTTAAGTGCTTTGTTGCAAATACCAATATTGTTTTATGTCTTCACAGAAGGAGAGGATTGAGTCTGGCCACACTGCTGTAAAGCACAGACTGGTGGAGTGTTTCAGTGATGTTTGTTCTTCAGTAGGTTTCTCCTTTCTCCAAATCATGGCGCTCAACTAGAGTGACCCATCAGGTTTTTGGTCACCACTCTAAACGAAGCCCTTCTCCATCAATTGCTCAGTTTGGCCAGGAGGCCAGCTTCAGGAAGAGTCTTGGTGGTTTCAAACTAATTTAATTTAAAGGTAACAAAGACTGTGCTTCTGTTAACCTGCAATGCAGCAGAATTTATGAACTCTTACCCACATGTGTGGCTTGACAATCTTGTTTCTGAGCTCTAAAGGCAGTTTTTTTTTTGTAATAAATTTGCAAAGATGTTAAAAGTTTTTTGCTTTGCTATTATGATATGATTGATGTGGGAGAAAAAAGGTAGTTTAAAATAAGGCAGCAACATGAAACGTCAAAAAGATTAAGGGGTATGAATACTTTTGCAAGGCGCTTTAAATACTTGATATTTTTTTTCTCTAAAATATTGTTAATCTTCATCACTCAAAACTTGAAGGAATGTTAGCTGTGGGTATACCACCATGTCATTTTGTGGGAAACATTGATCAAAATTAGAACAGCAACCACTGTGGGACGAAAGATTACAACTCAAATTTTACAGCTGTCAAAAGTTAGTAGGAAGTGTAGAGGCCTTTGCTTTAAAAGAATGGCTTGAGCATCTGCGGCTGGTGTGATCTTGGTCAACTCTTCTGCCACAATTTGGCAACTGTAGTGGGTTTCTTAGCCATAACTTTGCCACCAAGGATTTTATAGCAATTTTCAGTCAGTTTTAGATCAGGACTCTGGGCTGCCACTTTAACTATTGCAATGTACTTGGCTTCAAGAAACCTTTTTACCCATTTTGCAGTGTGACGGGAGCATTGTCTTGTCTAGGAAAGAAACTGCATGTTGCTAAATGAGGTTCTCATAAACATTTGCTTATTCTGCCATGTATCTGTATAAGAGGCCCAACCCATGACACTTCCTCCTCCACCTTTTAATGACTACTTTATGCACTTGGGCTTCAGTCTTTCCTCAGTTTGACGCCGAACAAAATGTTTCCCATCAGACCCAAATTAAACTTGCTCTCATCGCTAAAGTGAACTCTAGGCCAGTTGTCCTAGCTCCACACAACATGCTCCTCAACAAACGTGAGCTTTGCCTTTTGATTCTTTCTGCTTGAGGTTCGGTCACTGCAGAGTGCACTTTTAGTCTGACTTCTCTTAAATGTTCATTACCTTGTTACCAGATCATTTCTTTGTTCAGCGATGAACTGGCAAGCAATTTCAACATTGCAGTGTTGAACCGATTCCCCATTGAGAGTCTCTGCATTATCCTGCCCTTTCTCTTGGATGAGTTTTTGGGGGACCAATAACTTGGAGCTATCTGTAAGTGTTCTCTAATTTTCATCAAAGTTCTTTTTTTATTATTTATACTGTGCTTTAGAATACAATTGATTTATGAAATGTGACCCCGGACCACAAAACCAAGTCTTAAGTAGCACGGGCAGGCCTATATTTGTAGCAATCGCCAAACATACAACATAAACGTCAAAATGATCTTTTATGCCAAAAATCATTAGGATATTATGATATTGTCAATTTCCTACCATAAATATATCAAAACTTAAGTTTTGATTAGTAATATACATTGCTAAGAACTTTATTTGGACAACTTTAAAGGTGTTTTCTCAGTATTTTGATTAATTTAGTTATTTTTGGGCACCCTTAGATTCCAGATTTTCAAATAGTTGTATCTCGGCCAAATATTTTCCTATCCTAACAAACCATACATCAATAGAAAGCTTATTTATTCCGCTTTTATGAGATCAAAAATTGACCCTTATGACTGGGTTTGTGGTCCAGGGTCACAAATATGCTGAAAAACCGCCCTTCTACTCCTGTTTGGATAACTTCAAATAAGACTAAGCAGCGACCTTGAAATTTAGGAAATTATCGGTTGTTCTCATGTAAGGTCAGGAGCGTTTGGTATTAAATAAAATGGAAAAGAAAATGTGTCATAAGGCCACGAGGAACAAAAAAAAAAAAAGTCTTGTGACCCATATTAAGAAGCTGAATCACTGAGGAATTTGCAAAGAATTTTCAGTTCAAATAAAATATTAAATATTGGATGGACTGTTAGATGAACTGATTTTTTTTTAGCTCACTGTTGAATTAAAATGCTAGTTGTGAATATACACTATATTTCCAAAAGTATTGAGACACCCCGTTCTAATAAACAGGTTTGACTACTGTAGTAATTTCCATAGGTATAAATCCTAATGTTTAAGCATATAATGATGTTCTAGGGGATTGTGTGCTTCTAATTTAATAGCAGCAGCTTTGACAGGACCCTTTTTCTATTCTAACATGACGACAACGGCGTCTGTCTATAAGGCAAGGTTCAAAAAGAAATGATTGATTCAGTCAGTGTGGAAGAACTTGACTGGTCCACAGAAAGTCCTAATCCCAATTGAACATCTCTGGAGTGACTTTAAATGCAGACCTTGAGCCAAAAACTCATCAGCAAACACCAATGACTTGGGTACTATGGGTACAGTCATTTTTGACACTTGCAAAACGGTTGCAACAAAGATGGAAATACAATTTATAAATACATGAATTGTTTCCATCTTAGTTGCCACAGTTTTGGAAGAGCCTTTTTCTGTTCTAAAGAAGGGGTGTCCCAATACTTTTGTCCATATAGTGTATGTACAAGTCGTGTTTGGTAATGAGTTTTTGTTATTTAAAGTCATACCAGAGGTGTTCAGCTGTGATTAGAACTTTTCAGTCAAGTTCTTCCACACTGACTAAATCAATTTCTTTTTGAACCTTGCCTTATACACAAAGGCATTGCCATGTTAAAATTAAAGAGGGTCCTGTCAAAACTGTTGCTGTAAAATTAGAATTAGAAGCACACAATCTTCTAGTCCTGGAATATCATTATATGCATAAACATTAAGAATTGTACTAATGGAAATGACTAAATTAGTCAAGGGGGTGTTTCAATACTTTTGGCAATGTAGTGTATTTCTGTACACGGGCACAATGAGATGCCTCCTGTCTTCCCCTCACTTGCCATTAGATGGCATGTTCTTCATTTGAAAGAGATTGTCTCTCATCCACAATCTTGACAATGTTCCACTCAAAGTCAATGCAGTGCCATTTAATGTAGACTAAAAGACACCGCTCTTTCAAAACCCAGTGAGCATTTTTTTTTCCCCTTTATTTTACAAAGGCTATTTTTTATGCTTTGTTGAAAAATCAAAAGTATTACTAAAATTTCAAAACCTTTTAAAGACCAGCATCGCAGATGATTAAATGTTTAATTTCATATTATTTGTGCAAGTCCTATCGACGCAGCCAGCGTCATCGAAATAAACAGAAAGACTTGTTCTTCTACAGACGTCCCTTATCTTGCCACATTTAGACTAATGTGTCTCTGCTCTGAGTCTGTCTGCTCTTTGTCTGCAAGAACCAGCAGTGAATGGGCAGGCAATCTATGATGTAATTTGTTTTGAGTAGCGCCCCTCTCATTTGGCTGTAGGGGGCACTGTTGAGACACCAAAGAGGGCCCAGACACACTTAACCTAATTCCCCAGTTTTGCTTGCCAGACACTAGGTTCATGGAAAGTCACAGATTTTATCAGTTATTCAAATTATAGCATCCATCCAGCAGTTAAAACAAATGGCTGCAGCTGTTCTCATTGGTTATGTGAAAACTGATATTTGTGTGCCCTTGATTAATGCTTCATTCAGCTGCTGCTGTTGTCCGCACAGGCTCCGGTGGGATATTTCAAGCCAGACAGTTGCAAAGCACACCCTTTATTTTAGCCACAACACCCTGTTGAACTGCCACACGATGATCTGATTTTTCTAAATGTTCTGGAGGATGTCTTTCGTTCCTCTAAACGCGTGTTAGTGCTATAGTAAAGCTGAAATGTACACACAGCGTACACGTGCGCACATGCACAGCATACGCTGCTACTCATTCATAAAAGCGCACGCCGTGTTTTGATGGATGCCGATTGGATGAGAGCTACGCTACGCTGCGATTCGCCGCATCCTATGTGACCAATCAGAAGCAGGCTGCTTTTCATTCCCTCCGCTCTCTGTTTCAGAGTTTAGTAGTGAGTCTGACTGCTCAGCTGAATCTTTTTTTGCTACACTGTGTTTGCAGCAGTGGTCAGAGGTCTGTGGACACTATAAACAATGATGTAAAGCGTCACTAAACACCATATGCGTCTGTTTTGAAATCTGTATTCAAATTCCTAATTATTACATTCAGGAAGAGATGTTTGCACAGCATGAAAAGCAACCGTGGGGTCTGTATGTGCTAAGTGTAGTAACGGATACCAAGGCAACTGAATGAGTGTTATGACAGGACCCTAGTGAAACTAACTACTATTGATATACTGTGCTATTTTTGGATTTGCACATCTTGTTTGCAAGTTTGATTGAAATTATAATTTATATCACATTAGAAATGTGTTTTTCAGCACTAGCTTGACTGACTGCTGTTGTGACAGGATGCTAGTGAAACTAACTACTATTGATATATTGTGTTATTTTTCGATTCTTACAGCTTGTTTGCAAGTTTAATTTAAATTGTAATTCGTATCATGCTTTTTTAGCATTTGCTGGTGTCTCTGCCCAGCTGGAAGTGTCTTTTTCTTTTGCTTCGTTCGCAGATGTTTGAGATTTAAAAGCAGATGCCTCATTTGTTGACTAAATTAGTCCACTTTTGTCATACTGCTGACCAAATGGCCATACAAAACATTACTCCATACCCCACGTGTTTAGCATTATTTATTTTTTCTCACTGAAGCAGAACAGGGAACAGTTTGGAACAGTTCACCCAAAAATGAAAATGACCCCATGGTTTACTCATCCTCAAGCCATCCTAGGTGTATATGACTTTCTTCTTTCAGACAAATACAATTGGAGTTATATAATAAAAATGTCCTGGCTCTCCCCAGCTTTATAATGGCAGTGAATGGCAAAATTTTTGAAGGCCAATAAGTGCATCCATTAATTAATGTTAAAGGAGTAGATCACTTTCAAAACAAAAATTTACAGATAATGTACCCACCCCCTTGTCATCCAAGATGTTCATGTCTTTCTTTCTTCAGTTGTAAAGAAATGGTGTTTATTGAGGAAAACATTTCAGGATTTCTGTCCATATAATGGACTTCTATGGTGCCCCCGAGTTTGAGCTTCTAAAATGCAGTTTAAAAGCAGCTTCAAATGTCTCTAAATGACCCCAGCCGAGGAAGAATGGTCTTATCTAGCGAAACGATGGGTTATTTTCTAAAAACATTTACAACTTATATACTTTTTAACCTCAAACGCTCGTCTTGCTGAGCTAGACAAGAGGAGCATTAGAGGTTAAAAAGTATATAAATTGTAATTTCTCATCGTTTTGCTAGATAAGACCCTTCTTTCCTTGGCTGTGATCGTTTAGAGACCTTTGAAGCTGCTTTTTGGAAGTTCAAACTCCAAAAAGCAAAAAAAAAAAAATTGTTCTGAAAGTGAACTTCTCCTTTAATAAAGGTGTTTGTGTAAGAAACACTTTATAAACTTTATAAACCACGAACTCTAGCTTCCATAACTGTTATATGCGTTCATGAGAGAGCAAAACAAAACACGGGTCACAAATTAAAAGTACAAAACGAGATTTGTACAGAAAAATCTCAGAGGATTTCAATATAAGCCAAGAGAAGACTGGTTTTACTTTGCTGTAAAAAAAAAAAAAAAAAAAAAACTTGGTTCTCGTGAGACTAGCATATTCTCACCGGAGCTTATGCTACGCCTACATCATCCGCTGGAATGCCGCTCTTTCGTGAACTCATGTACGACAGTTAACAGTTAAGCATAAGTTAGAGATTATGGTTTATAAAGTTTTAAAGATGGATGTTTTTTCTTACAAAAATGCATTGATTCACTTCAGAAGGCCTTTATTAACCCCCGGAGCCATGTGGAGCACTTTATTGGACTTCAAAATCTCAACACCCATTCACTTGCATTATAAAGTACGGTGACGTATTGCTGCCACGCACATATTATTTTTTCCACTCAATTATGACTTAATAATGAGATGTTATGTCATTTTAACATCTTTTCTCATTAAAACGACATCTTTTCTCGTAATAAGATGTTATGCCGTTAAAACAACATGATCATCTCGTTAAAACAGCATAATAACGAGATATTTATGATAATTATTTTTTTTGTAAATTAATTTGTAATTTTTAATTAATAAGTGCAACAAAAGTTATTATTAAAACGATTATTTAATTTGACTATATTATTATATTTATTATACCTAAGAAATATAGTCATAAAAGTGTTTTCGTAAATCGCACTTGGCCCTTTTATTTAATTCAGTGGTTCTCAAAGTGGGGGGCGCACGAGTATTGCAGGGGGGGCGCGGGCCATCAGCAGAAAAAAAAATATAAAAACGTAAACAGCCAAAGGACGTAACGAATGGGTGATGGATCGGTGTGTGAAAGAGAAAAGAAAACCATAGATTAATTCGCACAGACCCAGGCAGGTGCTGGTCATTCAAAAGCTCAATGCAGGGCTTCAAAGTTAAAATTATTTGCAACTTTGTCGCGTCCAGCAGAGATGTCACTGACACTGCGCTCCGCTGAACTGCGGCATTCTGGCGCCTCAGTCTCGGTATACAGTACAAATCGGCATACATTCACAAATGATAACTCAGCGGCAGAGTTCAGCTCTTGCAGGGGCGTAATTTCCACTTGGGGCTTTTCAAAATCCTGTTTGTGTCCTCCTACTTTCAAATGGTTTTGTAAAAGTAATGTCTTGTATTGTAGAATGCACGCTCAGCGCCGCTGATTCACGCGATCGTTAAAAATGAAACCGAAAGTAAAACGCGCACGTGCATTCAAAAGCAATTGTAATACCCCACGTTTACAGAGCGAATACTCAATGCGCACAAATTAGGCTACATATCTAAGCTGTTATTAGTATGTGGGCTATAATAAGTTGTACATTTGTCTATAACTCTGTATCATGGTGGGAAAATTCGGTCTATTTGCACTTTGAATATTGAAAGAGTAGCCTATTTTGATTATGGCTGCATTTATTTTCTACATGACTAAGAAAGAACTTTGTCGTTTATTTTTTATTTATACTGTAGATTCTTTAAAAATGCAGTGGCTGCCTCTAATTTAAATGGCTGTACTTATAATAGAGAAAATAAACATCTTGTTCATGTACTCATATTGTCCTTAATTCCTGTCCCTTGCTTAAGGCGTAAAATAAATATATAAAAAAGGCTTTCAGAATCAGCCCATTTGCTTGTAAAACATCTGCAATCAGAATCAGCCATGAAGAATCAAGATCGGCACATTACTAAAAATAAATTGAGTGCTCCTATATTTTTTTTGTGCTCGAACTTTTTTACATTTCAAGCCCTGCTATGCCTTAGGACAGCATGAAACCTACAAAAAATATATAAATAAATAACTATAATAATTATAATAATAACGGTTATTCTCCATGTGCTATTTTTTTATATTTCAAGTGTTGCATGTGTTTTTCTCCTGTAGCTTTTTTTTTTTTTTAAACTAAGAAAGCATTAATTTTTCATTAAGTTTAGTAAAATCATTTATTAGTCTTAGCTGGGATAAGTATTTTTGGGAGGGGGGGTGCCAGATTTTTTTAAAGGTTTAAAGGGGGGCGCGACCAAAAAAGTTTGAGAACCACTGATTTAATTCATATTATATATCTGCAAGTACAGTTTATAAAAATATACTTTTAAGATCTGAAGTACACTACAAGTGCACTTCTATTCACAAGAGATTTTATAAGACAGTTTGGTTGAAACAAATTATGAGTTTATGTCACGCAATTCTGAGAAAAAAGTAAATTGCGAAAAAGTCACAATTGTGATTTAATATCACGCAATTCTGTGAAAAAGTAAATTGTGGGTTTATATCGCAATTCTGAGAAAAAAGTCAGAATTGTGAGTTTATATTACGCAATTCTGAGAAAATAGTCAGAATTGTGTTTTTATGTCACACAATTCTGAGAATAAAGTCGGTATTGTGAGTTTGTAATGCAATTTTGAGAAAAAAGTCAGAATTGTGAGTTTATATCACGCAGTTCTGAGAAAAAATTAGGAATTTTGAGTTTGTAATGCAATTCTTAAAAAAAAAAAGTCGGAATTGTAAGTTTATATCAAGCAAAATCTGTATTGTTAGTTTGTAACCCAATTCTGAGAAGAAAAGTTTATTTATATATTATATTTATATATTATTATTTATATTATTTATTATTTATATATTAGATTATTAAATTTATATCACACAATTCTGAAAACAAGTTAGAATTGTGAGTTTGCATCATGCAATTCACAGGAAACACAGGAATTTGATTGATACGGATGTCAGTACATGTCTTTCCCCCAGATTGCCTCTGTTTGCCTATTGAACTTACATAAGATTGTTTAATTATATATGCGTTTGATACATATAGAAGAACCATACAGTAACAATGCAGGCAGTTCAGTGATGGATAATAAATCAGACAGAATTGTCTGTTGTCAGGGAGAATGTGTGTGATTGATCCAGATGGTTTAGTTTCCAGATGGGAATAAAAGAAGGAATTCTCATGAGGAGTGAATGTACTGTTTGTGTAGCAGATATCACACTTTTGATGGCTAAATATTAGCAAGTTCCTTTCTCTACAGGATATGCAGGGTCAGAAAGCTCTTAGATTTCATCAAAAATATCTTAATTTGTATTCTGAAGATGAACAAAGGTCTTACAGGTTTGGAACGACATGAGGGTGAGTAATTAATGACAGAATTTTCATTTTTGTGTGAACTATCCCTTTAAATATACGCCCAATGAAAGCATTAACACATTTTTTTTAAAAGCAGAATCCCTGATGTTTGGCACAGTGGCTTGTCTCTTTCATGCACTGACCCCAGCCGTCGGGATGAGGTAATGTGTGCCCCCTGCATAAGCAGCAGCCAGAGACCGGCACTTTAAATTGGCTCGCCGCAGATATGCAGCGCTGCCCTGGTGAGCGGCCAGTTTGTAGTGTTAGAACAGCACATGGCTGCTACCCACTAGTGACAAACCCAGTCCATTTCATGTGGTGTTAATGCGAAATTAATGTAACATTTGTTGAAGGTAGCACCTTCTTGTAAGAAGTGACAGCCCAGCTGTTGTCTACGTAACGCTCCAGTTGCACCAACACAGACAGAAGCACCTGAACTACCTGCGAAGCGCAGATATTGCGTGAGGACAGAGCAGTAGTTCCGGAAGTGGTCCCTGGCCTGTTCATTTGCATACCATTTGCATATAGTTGCCCCCCAAAGCCTGTTGGTAATGTCAAGAGGCCAAATTAACTAGTTTTCAGTTTGCATCTCATTTGCATGGACGCTGCTTAACCGAGGTTGCTCTGCTAGGTGACCTTAATTGCCTTCGTCCTTGTGCAGGGAGAAAGCAGCCTCTGATTGCAATTAATTTCATTAAGGAAAGTATCATTATGACCCAGAGAATACATTTGCATGCTGTCAGGATGGGGATGTGCAAGCTGTTCCCAATCAAGTTGCGTTTTGCATGTGTAGATGTTCTGTCATACTTTTCGTAAGGATGAAAAATTAGGCCGGGCTATGATGAGTGTTGCCTTCATCAGCGCGATCAATCTCACTCAGAAAAGAAGCAGATGCATTCATTACATTAGCAGGGGAGGTTCATAGTTTTCGCCACGTTAAACGGTCCGCTTCTGCCACAGGTTAATGCGAAGGTCTAGTGTCTTCACTGTCTGAGGATAAAGCACAGGGCTGGGGGAAAGGCAATGAACTCGGTTAAAATGCTTAACGAGGACATTTTAAGAAAGCTTTCTTGTTTTGAACCGTTAAATAAATAGTGGGATCCAAAAGTTTGGTCTAATTTAATAATGTTAATATGCAGAAAGTTTTAGGTCAACATTTTAATGAATATATCATTATTTTGCTTATTTCAGTACAATTTTAATTAAAAATGCAAAACAGATTTTCACTTTCATTAATGAATACATTTTTCAATTGAACTTTTCACTCCAGTTTTTTAATGCTGATAATATTTCTAATATATATAGTTGTACTACGGAGTTCTGAGAAATAAAATCTAAATTGTGAATTTGTACTGCAATTCTGAGCAAAAAAGTCACAATTATGAGTTATCACGCAATTATGAGAAAAAATAAATTATGAAAAAGTCACAACTGAGTTTATATTGCAATAATGAGAAAAAAATCTGAATTGCGAGTTTGTAACGCAATTCTGAGAAAAAAGTCGGAATTGTGAGTTTGTTACACAATTCAGGGAAAAAATTCAGAATTGTGAGTTTGTAACGCAATTCTGAGAAAAAGTCGGAATTGTGAGTTTGTAATGCAATTCTGAGAAAAAGTCGGAATTGTGAGTTTGTAATGCAATTCTGAGAAAAAGTCGGAATTGTGAGTTTGTAATGCAATTCTGAGAAAAAAGTCAGAATTGTGAGTTTATATCACGCAATTCTGAGAAGAGTCAGAAATATAAGTTTGTAATGCAATTCTGAGAAAAAAAATCGGAATTGAGAGTTTATATCACGCAATGCTGAAAAAAAAGTCAGAATTGTGAGTTTGTAATGCAATTCTGTAATATATATAGTTGTACTACAGAGTTCTGAGGAAAAAAGTTTGAATTGCCAAAAAAAGACAGAATTGTGAGTTTATATCATGCAGTTCTGAGAAATAAAATCTGAATTGTGAATTTGTACTGCAATTCTGAGAAAAAAGTCACAATTATTAGTTATCATGCAATTCTGAGAAAAAATTAATTGCGAAAGTCACAATTGTGAGTTTATATCACGCAATTCTGAGAAAAAATTCTAAATTGTGGGTTTATATTGCAATAATGAGAAAAAATATTCTAAATTGTGAGTTTATATCACACAATTCTGAGAAAAAAGTTGGAATTGTGAGTTTGTTATGCAATTCAGGGAAAAAATTCAGAATTGTGAGTTTGTAACGCAATTCTGAGAAAAAAGTCGGAATTGTGAGTTTATATCACGCAATTCTGAGAAGAGTCAGAAATATAAGTTTGTAATGCAATTCTGAGAAAAAAGACGGAATTGTGAGTTTGTAACGAAATTCTGAGAAAAAAGTCGGAATTGTGAGTTTGTAATGCAATTCTGAGAAAAAAGTCAGAATTGTGAGTTTATATCACGCAATTCTGAGAAGAGTCAGAAATATAAGTTTGTAATGCAATTCTGAGAAAAAAGACGGAATTGTGAGTTTGTAATGCAATTCTGAGAAAAAAGACGGAATTGTGAGTTTGTAACGCAATTCTGAGAAAAAAGTCGGAATTGTGAGTTTGTAACGCAATTCTGAGAAAAAAGTCAGAATTGTGAGTTTATATCACGCAATTCTGAGAAGAGTCAGAAATATAAGTTTGTAATGCAATTCTGAGAAAAAAGTCGGAATTGTGAGTTTGTAATGCAATTCTGAGAAAAAAGACGGAATTGTGAGTTTGTAACGCAATTCTGAGAAAAAAGTCGGAATTGTGAGTTTGTAACGCAATTATAAGAGATGTCGGAATTGTGAGTTTATATCACGCAATTCTGAGAAGAGTCAGAAATATAAGTTTGTAATGCAATTCTGAGAAAAAAGACGGAATTGTGAGTTTGTAACGCAATTCTGAGAAAAAAGTCGGAATTGTGAGTTTGTAACGCAATTATAAGAGATGTCGGAATTGTGAGTTTATATCACGCAGTTCTGAGAAGAGTCAGAAATATAAGTTTGTAATGCAATTCTGAGAAAAAAGACGGAATTGTGAGTTTGTAATGCAATTCTGAGAAAAAAGACGGAATTGTGAGTTTGTAACGCAATTCTGAGAAAAAAGTCGGAATTGTGAGTTTGTAACGCAATTATAAGAGATGTCGGAATTGTGAGTTTATATCACGCAATTCTGAGAAGAGTCAGAAATATAAGTTTGTAATGCAATTCTGAGAAAAAAGACGGAATTGTGAGTTTATAATGCAATTCTGAGAACAAAGACAGAATTGTGAGTTTGTAACGCAATTCTGAGAAAAAAGACGGAATTGTGAGTTTGTAACGCAATTATAAGAGATGTCGGAATTGTGAGTTTATTTCATGCAATTCTGAGAAAAAAGTCAGAATTGTGAGTTTAATGCAGTTCTGAATTGTGAGTTTATATCATGCAATTTTGAAAAAAAAAATCTGAATTGTGAAGAAAAAAATCAAAACTGAGTTTGTAATGCAATTCTGAGAAAAAAAGTCAGAATTGTGAGTTAATATCGCAATTCCGAGAAAAAAAAGAATTGCGAGTTTGTAACAATTCTAAGAAAAAAAAAGTCAGAACTGCGAGTTTATATCATGCAATTCTGAGAAAAAAAGTCAGAATTGTAAGTTTGTATCTTCCAATTCTGAGAAAAATATTCAGAATTGTGAATTTATATCATGCAATTCTGAGAGAAAAAGTCAGAATTGTGAGTTTGTGTCACAATTTTGAGAAAAAGTCAGAATTTTGAGATACAAAGTCGCAATAACCTTTTTTTATTTTTATTCAGGGGTGGAAACGGGTTTCCATACTATGCTGATAATATTCTTCATTTTATAATAATGTATAATGTTCTTTAAACACTAAATGCTAATTCTATTTAATTCTGTTTTTTACTGTATTTTTCATAATCGCATAGCACTTTAGTACAACATTTGTTGTTTTTGCTTTGTGCTTTATGAATAAAACTTAATATCAATATATATATATTTATTATAATGATTATACAGTTACACAGACAAATGTATAAGTAAAATGCTGAATTTTCAGTAGTAGTCTCAGACTTTTCGACCTCACTGTACATAAACACTTCCCCCTTTTTCTTTTCTTAGGATTTCTTCAAATACCACAGACACACGCCACTGAGTTGAATGAGCACAAGACTGTGGGTGCGTGTGTGTGAGGGCGACAGAGTATATTTTCCTTTCCTCCTCAGGGTAGATTTGTAATTAAGCTTTTGGGTTGAGGCTTTTCTGCTCGGCTGGAGCTCCAAAAGCTTTGGAGAGAGAGAGAAACAGAGAAGGAAAGAGAGGGAGAAAAGGCGAGCGAACAGAATCATAATGACACTGCTCCTAGTGGAGTGTGAAATTCACCTCCGAATCCATATGCCAATAGCATCTCTCACCAAGGCCCCAGCGCCCACAACAGGGGCCTCCTGAGCCTTTTAACCCCAACCTCTGGAAATCAGTTATTCATTCGTTCGCTGCAATCGCAGGTCCTCTGATTGCTCTGACGCCTCTAATAAATGCTCAGATTGGCTTCTGAGCACCGTGGTCCGGAATGAGAATCTCTTTGCGTCGTTCCACAGAGACGGCTCCCTTCCTTCAGGGTGGAAGCTTGTGGAAGCGGAACGTGTCAAATCCACAAGGGGGATCCGGGATGAAGGAGATGTGCGGGTCATACCTGAGGGGCTTCTGTTGATGAGAAGTGGCGCCTCAATAACACCGCTTGGAACACCACCTTTGAGAGCATCGTAACTCCGCTGTGACAGCAGCGGCTTGTGAGCTTTGCAACGCCCGGTCTTTGTTGTCTTTATCTGTCTGCTCAAAATATAGATGTTTTTCCACCCCATTTGCTCTGTAGTTTGAGATTGCTGCCTCTGTTTTGATACAATAACTGAACCGAAGTGGCAAAATGTTCACGAGATGAAATATTCCTCAAAGATTTGTGTGACCAAAAATCAATATCAACCATTAACTTACAACACACCAAACCACCAAGTGTTTGGTATCATGAAGCAACACTCAAATGTCGCAAGCGTCCATAGTCATAATGATTAGCAGCAATTGCTAAAGCAAACATCACTGTTGCAATGACTCATTCGTATGGTTGGAGATTTGAACAAACCACAAACCCTAAATATTATTTGTTCAGCACACGTTTAGCATGAACAAGGTTTTAGATCACATCTTCAGAGTCATTTCAGGATCAAATATTAAAGGACACATATATACAGTATCCCACAAAAGTAAGTACACCCCTCACATTTCAGCAACCATTTTAGTATATCTTCTCAAAGGGCAATACTATAAAAATGAAACTTGGATATATTTTAGAGTAGTCAATGTGCAGCTTGTATAGCAGTATAGATTTATTGTCCGCTGAAAATTACTCAGCATACAGCCATTATTGTCAAAATAGCTGGTAACAAAAGTGAGTACACCCTAAGTAAACTTGTCCAAAGTGTCAATATATTGAGTTAGCACCATTGTTTTTTGGCACTGCCTTAATCATCCTGGTCAACAGGTGCTTAATAGGGTTCAAGTCTGGAGACATACTTGGCCACCCCATCACCTTCATCTTCACATTTCTCAGCAAGGCAGATGTAATCTTGGTGGTGTGTTTGGGATCGTTATCATGTTGGAAAACTGCCTTTCAGCCTAGTTTCTGGAGGGAAGGCATTATGCTCTGCTTCAGAATGTACAGTGCATAATGGAATCCATGTTTCCTTCAATAAACTGCAGCTCCCCAGTACCAGCAGCACTCATGCAGCCCCAGACCATGATGCTACAACCACCATGCCTGACTGTAGGCAAGACACACTTTTCTTGGTACTCCTCACCAGGGCATCACCACACATGCTGGACACCATCTGAGCCAAACAAGTTTATCTTAGTCTCATCAGACCACAGGACATGGTTCCAGTAATTCATGCTCTTGGACAGGCTGTCTTCAGCAAACTGTTTGTGTGCTTTCTTGTGAGCCAGCTTCAGATGAGGCTTCCTTCGGGGACGATGCATATGCAAACCGACTTGTTGCAGTGTGCAGTGTATGGTCTGAGCACTAACAAGCTGACCTTCTACTTCTGCAACCATTAAAGCAATGCTGGCAATGCTTTGTTGATCGACCCTTGCAAGGCCTGTTCCGAATGGAACCCATCTTGGAAAACCTCTGTATGACCCTGACCACTGTAGTGTAACTCTGTTTCAGGGTGTTGCTGAACCTCTAATAGCCTTGGCCATCTTTCAGAGAGTTATTTTCCATGAGATGTCATGTTGAACATTCAGTGGTCAGTATGAGAGAATTGTACTTAAAGCACCTAATTGTAACTGCTCTAATACAAGATACACAACTTTGTATGGTCCTGTCAAGCAGACAAAAACATAAACATGATGAATAGGACATGTGGCTTTGCATGGTTAAACAACATACTGCTGTAATCACTTAGGGTGTACTCACTTTTGTCGCCAGCTATTTTGACAATAATGGCTGTATGTTGAGCTATTTTCAGAGGACAGTAAATCTATACTGCTATACAAGCTGCACATTGACTACTCTAAAGTATATCCAAGTTTCATTTCTATAGTATTGTCCCTTGAGAAGACAAGTAAAATGGTTGCTGAAATGTGAGGGATGTACCTCCTTTTGTGAGATACTGTATGTAATATTTGGTCTTGAGTGTCCTCAGAATGTGTCTCTGAAGTTTTAGCTCAAAATACCCAACAGATCATTTATTATAACATGTGGAAAATGTCATTTTTGGGACGTGTCTAAAAAAAGAGCCATTTTGGTGTGTGTCACTTTAAATGCAAATGAGCTGCATATTACTTACCCTCACGTCGTTCAAAACCTTCGTTTATCTTCAGAACACAAATTAAGATAGCTTTCTGACTCTGCATAGACAGCAACACAACTGACACATTCAAGGCCCAGAAAGGTAGTAAGGACATCGTTAAAATCTGTGCCGGAAAAAAAAGTTATTTTTAAAAGTAATCCATTACAATATTGCATTACTCCCTAAAAAAGTAACTAATTACGTTACTTAGTTACTTTTTTAATGGAAAGTAATGTGTTAAGCCACTAATGTCACATGGTCTATTTTAACAATGTCATTACTATCTTCCTGGGCCTTGAATGTCAGAAAGCTCTTGAATTTCATCAAAAATATCTTGAAAATTGATCCGAAGATGAACGAAGGTCTTATGGGTTTGGAACAACATGATAGTGAGTATTTTTTTTTTATTTTTGGATGAACTATCATTTAAATTACATTTTCTTCAGAATCTTTAATATCTAAAAATTATCAGTGATATTCTAACTTTTTTCCCTTCAGTTCTGTCAGACTAAACCCTGGAGATGACTGTCAAGTAATTAATAAGTAAACAGGAAACAAATCACTGAGCAGCGCATGAATCATTGGCAGGTAAAAATAATCCGCTTCCTCCCAGTTCAAACCGACGTGAGGAAGTAGGAGTCAGACTTCATGAGGAGCATCGTTCACGGATAATACACAAAGTCTCGACGGATATTCAGCCGAGGCTTTGGCAGCGCGCCAGTCCGCCAATGTTCAGTAGCCCGCAGGTTCAAGTAGTGCAGAAGCCAGGAAGTGTTGAAGGTGTGCAGTCAGTGTTGATCCCAGAATGCATATTTAGCCCTATAGGGCTCTGGTACATTTGCCGTAATGCAGCGTTAGTCTTTGATCTGCATGCTGCGCTGGTGAACGATCTCAGTGGGGCTATCCACTGCCTGTGAGCTTTCTACATTTGCTTCCATGCAATGATGCTTTTTGTATCAGCACTCCAGGCTATTATAGTGCATGTCTATATGTCTACATAGGGCAACAAGCTTCCGGCTGTGGAAGTCAGAATGCATACAGATATCTCGAGCACTCGTTGAACTTTGAAACCCTCTGGGAGGATTGTGTGTTAACTCTCTTTAACCAATACTGTGTCTTGTCAATGCATGCATGCAGAAAGCTTGCTCAAATAGACGATTTTAGATGTGGCAGCTGACCTATGCATGTATTTCCTGCTGACTCTTTTACTGTGTACGTCCATTTTTCTCTCTCGCTACGCTCCAAATGTTAAGTAAGTGTCTACAGTTGGCGTAGTGTCTTATATAAATTTGCACTGAGGCCAGCATATTTGTTGTGAAACATGATGGTGGCCCCTTGCAGAGTGTGGCTTGTGTTCAGCCGAGCTTGAATGTCAGGACACTTTACTG
The DNA here is from genome assembly GCF_049309525.1 of Garra rufa. Lineage (NCBI taxonomy): Eukaryota > Metazoa > Chordata > Actinopteri > Cypriniformes > Cyprinidae > Garra > Garra rufa. The sequence continues at coordinate 7,356,293 of NC_133377.1, forward strand.
TGGTGGGTGGCGATACACAACTTTTTTTTCTCCAAAGCATATCTTTCAGCATTAAAACAGGAAAATCATCTGTTTAATCTATAGGTACATAGCAGTGTTAGTATTTTTTATATAAATATATGCTTTTTATTTTTTATTTTTAGTTTACATTTTAATTTCAGTAATTTTTAAATAACCAAATTACTAAATTATTTTACATTTTCTAATAAACCTAAATTTATTTTTACTTCAAATTTTTCATTTAGTAACAGCACTTCAAATTAAGCTGATTTCAGTTGCAAGGTATGAAACACCAAATAAATAAATGTAACTCAGAATATATAGTTGTAAATCTGAATATAGTATAGAAGTGAATCAGAATATATATGTATAAATCTGATTATATAAATCAGAATACATACACTAGTTGTAAGTCTGAATATCTAGCAGTAAATCAGAATATATTTATATAAATCAGAATATATAAGTAAATCAGAAAATAAAAAGATATAAATCTGAATATCTTAATGTAACTCAGAATATATAGCTGTAAGTCTGAATATAAAAAATAGTATATAAATCTAAATCATGTATATATAAGTAAATCTGAATGTACAGTTATAAGTCTGAATATATACGTATAAATTGTAAATATGTAGTTATAGATCTAAATATATAAATGCACATTGCAATATATAGATATAAATCTGAATATATAGATACAAAATGTAATATATAAATGTAAATCATGACTATATGTATAGCATTATGAATATATATATTTTAAAGTCTTAATAAATAGAAAAGTAAATGCGACAATATTGTTTGAATATATACATGTAAATTATAAATATATAGATATTTTTCTGACTATTTAATTCTGATTCATATTTATAAATAGTGAATATATAAATGCAAATCTGAATATATAGTCTACATTTAAATATATCTCTATTAGGCATGTCAATAGACATAAGTTCTTTTTTATGAAAGCAGTATGCCTATACATCATGTACATGTATCAATAGAGATATAGTACTATATTAACTATTGTAATTATTACTGTCTATCACATGCTGCTGTTTACATTTATATATTCAGAATTATAACTACATATTCACAATTTATATTTGTGTATTCAGACTATTCAACTATATATTCATGATTTACACTAAACTAAATATTCTGAGTTACATATATATTCAGATTTGTATCTATATATTCTGATTTATAAATATATATTCAGATTAGTATCTATATATTGACTTACAACTAAATATATTGTTACATTTGTATATTCAGAATTGTATCTATATATTCTGATTTACTTCTATATAATTAGACTTACTACTACATATTCTGAGTTACATTTATATATTCAGAATTGTATCTATATATTCTGATTTACTTTTTTATATTCAGACTTACAACTATATATTCAGCATTGTATTTATATATTATGATTTACATTTATATATTCTGATTTATAAATATATATTCAGATTTGTTTCTATGTATTCTGATTTACATTTATATATTCTGATTTACTTCTATTTATTCAGACTTACAACTATGTATTCTGATTTACATTTATATATTGATTTACTTCTATATATTCAGGCTTACAACTACATATTCTGATTTACATTTATATAGTCACATTTTTAAATATATATATTTTTATTTGTATCTATATATTCTGATTTACTTCTATATATTCAGACTTACAACTATATATTCAGAATTGTATCTATATATTCTAATTTACATTTGTATATTCTGACTTATAAAAAATATATTTAAGTTTGTATCTGTATATTCTGATTTACTTCTATATATTTAGACTTACAACTATATATTCTGATTTACATTTATTTATTCAGATTTTTAAATATATATTTTTATTTGTATCTATATATTCTGATTTACTTCTATATATTCAGACTTACAACTATATATTCAGAATTGTATTTACCTATTCTGATTTACATGTATATATTCTGATTTATAAATATATATTCAGATTTGTATCTATGTATTCTGATTTACATTTATATATTCTGATTTACTTCTATATATTCAGACTTACAACTATATATTCTGATTTACATTTATATATTCAGATTTGCATCTATATATTCGGATTTACAATTATATATTCTGATTTATAAATATATATTCAGATTTGTCTCTATATATTCTGATTTACATTTATATATTCAGATTTGCATCTGTATGTTCTGATTTACATTTATATATTCTGATTTATTTCTATATATTCAGACTTACAACTATATATTCTGATTTACATTTATATATTCAGATTTGCATCTATATTTTCGGATTTACAATTATATATTCTGATTTATAAATGTATATTCAGATTTGTCTCTATATATTCTGATTTACATTTATATATTCAGATTTGCATCTATATATTCTGATTTACATTTATATATTCTGATTTATGTCAGAATATATTATAACATTTCCTTCTTATTGTTATACTATTCTTATATAATTGAAAATGAATATACACGTTTTATTTATAAAGTAAAGTATAAAAGTAAATATTTCAATATTTGAATTTATTTTTACTTCATTTTTAGTTTTAGTAATTTTAGCACTTCAAATTAAACTTATGTTAGCTGCAAGGCAATATTTTTTCATCTAATATTTTCTTTATATTTTTCAGCTTTAGTTTAATTAAGAAGAATGATTTTTAAAACCCCTTAAGCCCATATTCCATCTTAAAATTTACAGCCTGTCTCTTCTGAAAATGTTTGTTTCCAATGCAATAAAAGATTTTGCGAAGTTTTACTAGGAAGTTAACAGTTATAAAAGTACAGTTTTCTCAGATACTATGCTTGATTTCATGACATTACATGACAGCAGAGATTTTCAGGTGCACATAAAGGCCGCATAGAGCCTACTCTCCCACCTAAACTTCCTGTTTCAACAGGAAATACACCAACAGAAAATAGACAACTGCACTTATTGAAGGATTTCATGGGTCTTTAAGGCCCTACCATTTTTTAATTCCCTCATGCTTGGAAAACATGTGTCTATAATTTAAAACAACTGTTTCGTGTGCCTCAGCTGGTGCGACCTGAGTTTGTGTTCAGCGGTGACTAATAGCATGACACTAATAACATGCCTGACACCGTGGCTTTTTTGAAGAGCTGTATTCATCGTACGCCTTCCTGAGTCACAGCAGGATAATCAACCAAAGGTCCACAAGGTTAACAGTCTTTTGTTTGTGTTTGTGTGCATGTGGGTGTATGTTTGCGAGCCAAAACCTAGAGGTAGATGGAAAAAAAGATCCTCCCCAAATTCCCCTGCAAGGACATCAGAAGGCTTTCAGTGAATGTGCAAGATGGAGGTTATTGGGTTTAGGCAGTTAGTGTTTTAACAGCAGCCCTGGTTTCCTCCCCTGTGGTTGAGATGAGTTCAGTGAGTTGGTATGGAGGCTGGCACGAAGGGTTTTTCCACATGGTTTCAGTGTGCCAGTCCATGTGCCCTTCGGTCATTGTGGTATTTCGGGTGTTTGTTTTACTAGAACACACTCATTTTCATGCCTTGCACCCTGACCGCTTTATACTTGCCAGGTGTGCACATACACGTGTGCCAACTTGACTTGGCTATTCGCCCAACGCAGTGCCATACAAATGAGTTGTTAGTGAGTGTCTTGCATTATCTGAATGGTATGGCTGGGAAACGATTCCAAAAATAATTGATTCTGAGGCACTGGGAAAATCCAATCCAGGTAAGTCCAATTCGATTCCACAAACTAGTTCTTTTAGGCCACCAATTAGTTATTAATGACATGTTTAAATGCACTTCTGATTTCAAGAAATCACAGGTCTTACTAAGAAAAAGCAGAGAACAAGCAAATAATAAACTCAAATCAAATCTTGGAAATAAGCCGCATTATCGCAACCTGCACCTGCTTACTTTATCAACTCTATAAAATGGATTGCTTTATGAGCCGAGCCCAAACAACAAGCCCAAAGATGCCTAATAGGCACCGCTTATAATAAGTGGACATGGCAACCCTTCAAGAGTGCGCTCTGCAAAGTAGCCTTCCAAGCAAAAACAAAACACAATGGCTCTGTTGATGGTGGTTTGGTTAAAATTGTCAAACATAACAAGTATTTAGTTGCTGTAATTACATTGGTTAAAAATAGCAGATACCAAATGCGCCGGGTGCCACAACGTTATTATGGCCACCATGGTGTCAATCATCACAGTTTCAAGAGTGGGTTCTGTTCCGAACACACAAGAAATAATAATTTAGGGGATTCATTGCTGTATCTCAATTAGCACAGGTTTTGTATTTCTTTTTGGAACTGATTGGTCCTAGGCCTCATTAATCTGTGTATAAGCACCTAAATTTTTGACTGAAAAAAAAGCATTATTTGTGGATATTTTTTGCAATATTTATTATTTACACAAAAACTTTGTGCATAAGTATGGAAGCCCATTTCCATCACATAAAAAAAGGTAATTTGCAAGTTTTTATCTCACAATTTTGACTTGTTGTATCACAATCTCTCAACTGACTTTTTTTCTTAGAATTGTGAGATACAAAGTTTTTACTTTTTTCTCAGAATTTCTTCTGACTTCGAGTCGAGTTGGAAAGTCAAAATAGCAAAATATAAACTCACAATCTCACAATTCTGCCTTTTTTTCTCACAATTCTGACAATATCAAAAAAGTTATAAATTGATTTGCATTTTACTGCGTGAAATAAGAATTTGATCCCCTATCAATCAGCAAGATTTCTGGCTCTCAGGTGTATTTAATACAGGTAACAAACTGAGATTAGGAGCACTACCTTTAAGAGAGTGCTCCTAATCTCAGTTTGTTACCTGTATAAAAGATACCTGTCCACAGAAGCAATCAATCAATCAGATTCCAAACTCTCCACCATGGCCAAGACCAAAGAGCTGTCCGATGATGTCAGAGACAAGACTGTAGACCTACACAAGGCTGGAATGGGCTACAAGACCATCGCCAAGCAGCTTGGTGAGAAGGTGACAACAGGTGATTATTCGCAAATGGAAGAAACACAAAATAATCTGTCTATCTCCGTCGGTCTGGGGCTCCATGCAAGATCTCACCTCGTGGAGTTTCAATGATCATGAGAATGGTGAGGAATCAGCCCAGAATGACACGGGAAGATCTTGTCAATGATCTCAAGGCAGCTGGCAGCACAGTCACCAAGAAAACAATTGGTAACACACTAGAATGTAAAGGACTGAAATCTTGGAGCACCTGCAAGGACCACCTACTCAAGAAAGCACATGTACAGACCTGTCTGAAGTTTGCCAATGAACATCTGAATGATTCAGATGAGAACTGAGTGAAAGTGTTGTGGTCAGATGAGACCAAAATGGAGCTCTTTGGCATCTACTCAATTTGCTGTGTTTGGAGGAGGAGGAGGAATGCTGCCTATGACCCCAAGAACACCATCCCCACTGTCAAACATGGAGGTGGAAACATTATGCTTTGGGGGTGTTTTTCTGCTAACGGGACAGGACAACTGCACTGCATCAAAGGGGCGATGGACGGGGCGAGAAACTTGAGTAAGGACCTCCTTCCCTTAGCCATGCATGGCGTTGAAAATGGCTCGTGGATGGGTATTCCAGCATGACAATGACCCAAAACACACGGCCAAGGCAACAAAGGAGTGGCTCAAGAAGAAGCACATTAAGGTCCTGAAGTGGCCTAGCCACACAATTCTGAGGAAAAAAGAGTGATACAAACTCACAATTGCAAGAAAAACCTCAGAATTGCAAGATATAAACGTGCAATTCTGAGGGTTTTTTTCTTGCAATTGTGAGCTTGTATCATGCAATTCAGAGAAAAAAGTCAGATGTGCTTTTTTTTTATTTAGTGGTGGAATTGGGCTTTCAGTTTTTCAAAAAGAAATCCAAAATCTGTGCAATCCAGTTGATAAAAAGATTGAATCCAAGATGTGGTAATAATACAGAAAACTAGACTTTTATTTCTATATTCTTAAAAAGGCTATTTATTTTTGACCATGAACACCACAAGGTGTACTCTGTGCACTCCAGATATAGACAGGGTATGTCAAAAAACGCCAAAATCGCTTTTTTTCTTTTCTTGTAAAGGGTGTTTGACCTTCTTTGCACGTTAACTTTGTAAACACTGGGTCGGTACTTCTGCAGCAATGTAGGATGATTTTAAAGTTTTTCGACATACCCTAACTATATTGAAAGAACATCTTGGATGACAAGGGGGTGGGTAAATTATATGTACAATTTTGTTCTTGAAGTGAACTAATCCTTTAAAATCCCTCTAAATCAAAATGACCAGAACACAACATGAGGGTTAATTAGGTTTGTTGTCACTGTTTTATTCTGTAATCCTGCATGTCAAATAGCATAAGACAAACATTGATCAGCCTACATCTTGTCCCTACAAGATGCACCTAAAACATGCAACATGGACACTAATGGACAAACGTGGATTCTTTTTCTGTGTCTAAACATCTAAAAAGAATAAACTGGTCTCATAAACCGCATTATTTGACTTGAAGAGGGAAACTGTTTTGTTTTGTTGTCCACAGTGGAAGGTTTTGAGTGCCAATTTATCCTACATGAAGAGATACTCTAGATGCTGATACCAAACAATGAATACTAAGGGAGTTTAGTAAAGAGTAAATCTTGTAGTCACAAAGAGATTAGGTAAACACGTTCCTCCAATCTGTAAAAAAGGATCAAAAAACAACACTGAGGAATCAATTCCAGAACCTGGAATCAGGATCGATTCCAAAAGTTTCAGAATTGAACAGCCCTAAAGCGTTGTTTGTGCCAGTCAAAATTCAGTAATGTCAGCCATATGCGTGACCTCTTTGGCAAAGGAACATAAACCCGCTGCCATCTGAACAGCACCAGGCTGCTGACTACTGCTAAAGCCCCAGTGAAATCTCAGAATGCTCTGGCCTAAAAAAGCTAACAGGAAAGAACCAATATATCAAAGAAACTGCCAGAGTAATAAGGTGTAACATCTTGGCTTCTCTCCAGCAAACAGGTGCAGGAGTTCTTGGAACCGCTCTGGCAACGACGTGCAATGTATCGACTGTAAACAGTCAGCAGTTCATAGAAACCCTTTGTAGCAAACAACGCTAGAAGGAAAATGTGGCAACTGACACCGTAGCAGAATACTTTTTTGCTCATGCACACACTTTGAAGTGACCTTTATATGCTGTGTCACACCAGCGAGGAATAACAAAAAGCAGCCTGTGAACCGAGCGCTTCAGCGCTTCCCACCGCTGCAGTACTGGCACCCGCACCGTGACCCCGCAGCGGGCCGAGGAGAAGTGGAAAATAACTGTGAGCGTGCTGAGGAACAGGAACACTGTGACTGACAAATGAGCAATTTTCTCGAAGACATCTGTGTCCTGATTGGCTAATTGTCTGGGAAGTGTCCTCACATTTAAGTCACCACGCTGTGGGAAATAAGGGATATTTCTTTGTTTTTCATTTCTTAAAGGCAAAACGGGAGTATGAAATAAAGCCCTGCTAAAGTAGAGATGGAGTCAAGGAAATCTAATTAGGATCATTTAATTAAATTAGTTCTCTTTCCAATAATGTGACTCAAGGGAGTGCTGTAGTGTCTCGAAATCACATGGCAATTGTCTCAACTTTATTCTCATCTCTTTGTGTTTCAAGATATATTTTCACTTCATCTAGGAACGGCTTATTGCCTGATTTCAAAAATGCATCCACTTCGGTGATTCTTTCAGCTTTGCATGTGGGCAACAAAATTGCACATTCTTTGTTGCTCATCTTCTGTGTTTTAGCATTAAACCGTGTCCTAATCAGGAGCGACGCGACAAACTGATGAGCAATAAAAACATAATATCTTCCACGTTAAGCCCATTTACACTGCTGGCAGCTTGCAGCAACAACACAACATGATTTAGAATTTTACCAACTTAATAGTTGAAAAAAAGTTTATGCAAATGCAATGACAACATTTTTTAGTGGTGGATCAGACATTTTTTTGCGGAGAAGGTGGTGGAATTTTCACAAAGAAAAAGGTATTGTTTTATAATAATCAAAAAGACGACTGATTCACATGAATACAGCGATCTGTCTTGCCACATTAAAGAGACACATTGTTTGTATTTCACTATCAAAACTGGCTGATTTTAAAAGCCGAGACTTTGTTTTATATTAAAAGTACCAAAAGCACAAAGTGTAAACTTTTGATGGACACATATGAGCTTGATTATAGTTTCATAGACTGGCTAATGTCACGTAATCAGATGTCCGTGACTTAAAGCGACATACCACACAACTCTACACAATGCTTATTGCTATTATTGGGTGGCTGGCGTACTACAAATAGGCCCAATGAATGCAATCAAAGATTGAAATGAAATAGTATTTCCAAGCATACTGTCCCTGCATGATAATATAATGTATTGGCGATCTCGCAGGCTGACGATAGGACAAACACTACTGTAGTGTATTATTTACTCACTTTCCATGCATCTGAATGACTTCCTTCTTTCAGACGAATGCAATCGGATTTATATTAAAAATAATCCTGTCACTCCCAAGCTTTAGAGCGGCATAGACAAGTGTTTCTCTCCATCAGTCCAAAACAAGTCGATTCATAATAAAAAGTGCCTCAGATGGCTCCGGAGGGGTCAGTAAAAGCCTCCTTTAGCGATCCGATGTGTTTTTGTAAGAAAAATATCCATATTTAAAACGTAAGAATCTCTTTATTCTAGCTTGCGCAGTTGTACATGGAACTTGCTGCTTTGGGAAGGGGGTGGCAGTACTGAAACGTCGTCTAAGCTGTTCGCCAATCGCAACGCAGTGGCACTGCTAACCAATCACAACACATTTCGTTTTTCGGAACGTGAACCTTCATCAAACCTAGAACTAATCGAGCCATTTTTGCCAGGCTGGGGAGAAAGCTATTGTAATAATGTAAATAATACGTTTTTCAAACCACCAAGCATGAGAGCATATTCTAGTGCACCCCCAAAACAAAATAAAGACTTTGGAAAAGAGCATAATAGGACCCCTTTAAACATCAAATACAAATCTTAAATTCTTTAAGTTCCACAATGAAAACCATAAACATCTGTTTGAAAAAGCATCAAATAAATCTTAACAATATATTTTAGTTCTACACTCTATTTATGCAGTGTTGCAGGTGATAATAAGCATGCAAACAGGCAGAAATAATCTTCACTGGTTTGACTGGCTGTGATTGTGTTATGCAATATTTTCGCTGTCATTGTGGAGAAAAATATGTTGCTGTAATCTTGTCGTGTTAGCATTCTATCGCTGGCTTTCAGCTATAGGCTAACTTTGCAACATAAAGAATGGCTTGATAATAACACAAGAAGGCCTGTGTTGGTCTTGTTCCCAGTTGAGTATATTGCTCTGCTCTCACAGTGACCTCTCACAATTGCTTTTTGCTGCTGGAGAACACACAAATTAGGCTTGGCCCTTTCCAGCAAACTCCGGGTGGAGCTAACAAGATGAGAAAAAGGGCAAAGAGGGAGGCAACGTGTGAAGATGATGGACGGAAAGAAAATTAAAGAAGAAGCGCTCCTAATTTCGTGTCATGTGAGGACAGCTCTCTTACCACAGAATTTGCAGGGATTTGTAGGAAAGTGTCACATTTTTCAAGAACACGACTCAATTTCTTCTTCTTGATCCATTGTCAGGCCCAGTTAATGTGAGCTGGGCAAAATTAATTGTGCTGTGGTGTTTTACAGACTTCAGTATCTCTCTTTCTCATGCCCTCTACAAGCTTTTCCTCTGGAAATTTCCATCCTGCATTTTTCTGTGGCTTATGGCTAGAAATTGTTCTGTGACTGGCACATTGGAAGAGTCCTGAATCCAAGACATGCCTTAATGTGCCTGCACTGGGATAGAGCAGAATTAAGCTAGTGGCCCGCTAAACGATTTTCCACCGATTTGCAGATGTTAACCTTCTTTACACAAGCGGTACACATGACAGTTTCTGCATCCCCACCAACTACTCGCTGAGTTAACCATCCTGCCAACTCTCTCTATGGCCTCTGGAAACAACGAATAGCCTGGAATTTCTGTGTTTTTTGGCGGTGAACAATAAGGTTTAAGTGCAAAATAAAGGTTGCGATTTGGTTTTTCAGATTTTTTTTTTACACTTAATGTAACAGATGCCATTTTTTGTAATGCAATAAATATGCAAAACGTTACAGAAACATTGTTATGATATTGCCTGTTGTCTTGAATTTGGGTTAGTATTGGGCGATCTGCTCCAGAGTCATATTGCCCAGTCATCAGCCTGTAGATTGCTAATACATCATATTATAATGCTCATTAATTTAATTATTTATTAACTTCATTTCGTTGCCAGAGATTGAACCAACTCCAGGGTAGGGCTAAAAGCAGCCTAATGTTAGTGTAATCTAACTACAAATTATATATTTTTACAATCAAGCCCAAAATTATTCATACCCCTGGCAAACCCTGGTGAAAAAAAACAGCTAAAACCAGCCTAGGCTGGTTGGCTGGTTTTAGCTGGTCAACCAGCCTGGTTTTAGCTGGTCGGCAGGCTGGTTTTAGAGGGGTTTGGGGTTTTTTTCCAGCCTGGCCGGGCTGGTCAGGCTGGTCTTAGCTGGTCAGGCTGGAAAACCACCAGCTAAAACCAGCCTGACCAGCCTGGCCAGGCTGGGAGACCAGCTAAAACCAGCTACTTCCAGCTTAAACCAGCCAATACCAGCCAACCAGCCTAGGCTGGTTTTAGCTGTTTTTTTTCAGCAGGGAATTCTGACTTAAAGTTACTTTTATTAAACCAGCAAGTTTTTTTCTGATTGGAAATGACACAGGCTTCTCCCAAAAGATAATAAGATGATGTACAAGAGGCATCATTGTGGAAACAAATATTTCTCAACTTTTATTTACATTTGAACAAAAAGTGGCATGTCCAAAATTATTCATACCCTTTGCAAACTGTCACAGTCAATGAGAAAATCCAAAGTTCTATACCATTCCAAATAGTCCAAGCTGTTCTAAAGCATCCTAATTACCCTGATTCATTGGGAACAGCTGTTTTATTCAACTCAACAGGCGAAAAACAGAGGCTCTCTGCTACTGGTTTGTGGACAGTCATGGCTAAGACAAAGGAGCTAACTGAGGACCTGCGGCTGCGCATTGTGGCTGCTCACAAGTCAGGAAAGGGCTATAAGACCATATCTAAATGTTTTGAAGTTCCAGTGGCTACAGTGCAAAAGTATTATTAAAAAATAATGGGTACCTAATGTTTTGGGGGGTTTTCAGCCGGTGGACCAGGGAACCTAATCACAGTAAATGGCACCATGAAAAAGGAGCAATACATCAAAATTCCCAACAACAACATCAGGCAGTCTGCAGAGAACATTGGCCTTCAAAAGCTGGTCAGCAATTATAGGAAGCATTTGATTGCTGTAATAGCCAATAAAGGCTTTTTTATTGATTATTGAGCAGGGTATAAATGATTGTGGACATGACACTTTTTGTTCAAATGTAAATAAAAGCTGAGAAATATTTTTTTCCACAATGATGCCTCTTGTACATCTTTTGGGAGAAGCCTGTGTCATTTCCAGTCAAAAAAAAAAAAAAAACTTGCCGGTTGAATAAAAGTAACTTTAAGTCAGAATTTGCCCAGGGTATGAATAATTTCGGGCTTGACTGTATATATATTGTTCTTTAATTTTTAGGTGTGGTTTTTAGCTGTAAAATAATATTTTGTGCTTTTCTGGGTCTTTCATGGTGGAAAGGCAAGCAGATTGTTAGAAAATGTAAAAAAAACTGTGGCTTATGGAGGTGGTGAGAGGGCAGCATATCATGTTTGCATACATTGCACATGTTTCTTTCCATCTCAAGTGACGAACAGCTATTACCTATAGGATATGAGTCACTGAATTATATCTAATGGAGTTCATTTGCAAAACAAGGTGTATGTAATTCTACCCTAAATTAGTGGGATTTTTCACATCAAATGTAATGTTTAATATTGCGTGACTGGGATCCCTTGCCACTTCAAACCCTTACAAATGTCACGACTATTTGGCTCAACTTTGTTCTCTGGGTTTCAGGAGGCCGTCTAGAGCTTTCACCAGGAGACTGTGGTTCAGGTCAAGTGCTCTTGAAGCAGAGAGTCACTATTTCATGTTTCCCACTGGACAGGCAGCGGGTTTCACCCCTGACCATAGAGAGTATGAATGAATGGAGAAAACAACAGTCTCTGGCACGCCACATTAACAGCAAGGCAATGCAGTATTCATGACTGTAATACCCAGAACATCACTGTCCGTTGTGAGTTCTGGGTTCACCTAATGCACATATGCTGTTTGGTTTTTTTCTCTCTGGATGGTTCTTTTGCTTCTTTCTATCATCTCCTCGCTGCTCTCTCTTCGTTCTTCCCTAGAGGTTCTGTTCAGAAGCTGTAAAGCTAATAAACATCTGAAGCATAAAAGAAGACAAAACTTAAAGGGCTAAAGATCGGCTCAGCAACAACAACCTCTCAGGAACACTGAGGTCGGTTCAGAGTCAGACTGGCTCTTACCTTGTCACATTACTCTATGGTATTATCGTATGCATTTTAAGGCTTCTGAATCTCTTATTATGGGGATATCTTGCTGAAAATACCAACTCACATCATCCTAAGCTGGTTTTCCAGTGCCCAAAACCCTTCTAAAACCAGCAAAAAAAAAAACATCAAAAAGATAGTGTGATAAATATAGTCTGATTCCAAAACAAATGACTCCTGTGAGTCAGTTCTTTTTAGTGAATCAAAAACATACAGCACAACCAATTTAGTCTTATTCTCAAACAAATGACTCCTGTGAGTCAGTTCTTTTAAGTGAATCAAAAAGATACAGTGTGACAAGTATAGTCCGATTCCAGAACAAACGAATCTTGTGAGTGAGTTCTTTACAGTGAATCAGAAACACATTGCAGTTTAGTCTGATTCCCACACAAATGACTCCTGTGAGTAAGTTCTTTTTAGTGAATCAAAAACATACAGCACAACCAATTTAGTCTGATTCTCAAACAAATAACTCCTGTGAGTCAGTTCTTTTAGTGAATCAAAAAAATATGGTGTGACAAGTATAGTCTGATTCCAGAACAAACGAATCTTGTGAGTCGGTTCTTTACAGTGAATCAGAAACATACATTGCAACCAGTTTAGTCTGATTCCAGAACAAACGAATCTTGTGAGTCGGTTCTTTACAGTGAATCAGAAACATACATTGCAACCAGTTTAGTCTGATTCCCACACAAATGACTCCTGTGAGTTAGTTCTTTTTAGTTAATCAAAAACAAACAACACAACCAGTTTAGTCTGATTCTCAAACAAATTACTGCTGTGTAGGGCTGGTCCGAATACCATTTTTTGAGCTTCGAAGCTTCGGTAGTAATCAACATCGAATATTCGAAGCTTCGGTGGGAGGGGCTGAACATATTCTTCTCTCTAATAAAGGCAGGAATCTCTGTATGTCTTTCTGTTTGCATTTTTATTATGTCAAGAACAGTTCATCCAAACGATTTTTGCTGTGGACCCAAGGGAGTGCAGTGTTGCATTTTGGTGCAATATGGACACAACACGTTCAGAATTAATAAATTGTAATAGAACATTGCTAGTTGGATGCGGCGCGCATCACGCAGGCAGAGCTTATGCTTCATGAACGGACATTGCCCTAGTAATACAAAACACACAGGCCTGTTAAGAGCAATACTTAGCCTAACATTTTTTAACAAACAAATCACTCCCAAATCAGAAATTAGCAGCACAGTAATTACTGACACCATAAAGGGTAGGCTATTTAAATAAAAGAAGAATGAAAAAAATGGTGCGGTGTTTATATATAAATAAATTTATATATAAAAAATATATACATTATATATAACGTTTGTGTATATAAGCCTACTGTATATATAAAATACATAGCCTATGTATATTATTTTGAAACCCAAAATAAATGAGGCTCAAACATTATTAACAAACGTGCGTGTTTATTTGAGCACTTCCGTCAGTAAACAAGCAGTCTACAAAACGCTAAAATAAATCAAATAAATAAATACATTTAAATATGAAACTAGCCTAAATAAGAATTTTTTGCATTCGTTGCAAAAATTCGTAAAACATCACCCGGACCTTTTCCGACAGCTCATCAGAATTACTGGCCCGAGTCCGACTGGAACCGGTCTTTTTTCTCTTTCTCTTCCCCATTGCACAGCTGCTGTTTTTAATAGCAAAGTGATTACATTTATTTTCGTTTATTTGGGTTATAAAGTTAATTTAGAAATATATTTGGAACACTTTTTATTTGTTAAATTTAAGTTTTTTAAAGTAACGACCAAGTCATCACGATTTCAATTAAAATCCATAGATATGAAAAACTTAAAACATATCACAATATTAGTTGAATCGTTTAACCTAGATAAAAGTGTGCTATTTGGCGCATATCCAATCCTTTGTGCGGAGAGTAAAGCTGAAGCACGCTTTGCAGAACATGGAAGCGCCAGCGCTATGTGAAACTTCATTTTTGCTCATAAAGGTAAGACTAATATATCATCCGAAACTGTAAAAAAATAAATAAAAAAAAATTAAATAATTCAAATCGAAAACAAAACTCTTTCATTAGCTATAGATCCTTAAATATGCATTTAGGTATTGAAGGCGTGTCCAATGAGCAAATGGCGAACGAGCCAGGATCGTCAACTTCATCTTTGTGTCAAATACTAGTTTATTAATAAATAATTCAAATATCTCCTTTCTTTTTCCCCGACACATTCATGGTAATTATTTTTGCTGGGGCTTTGCGGTCAGCTTTAGCCTACTGCGTGCATTTAAATGTGGAGGCGCCTTTGTCATTGCGACCGTCACAGCCCTAGTTATGCTTCAACCATTCAAGTGGGCCCGACTGTACTTTATAGTGTCTCTCAAATGTCAATTTCTCTTTCTCTTTTTTTTTTTTTTTTTGCTGTCTCTGTGTTAGTGGCGCAGCAGTCTGATCTTCTTCATTCATATTTAAGCGCGAATGAGAACCGTTTCGCGGGGATGCAAGGTGTATACAAAAATGAATATTCAAATCTCAAAATTTTAAATCGAATGCCAACCCACCGAACGAATATTCGAATAATCGAATATTCTGGTCCAGCCCTACTGCTGTGAGTCAATTCTTTACAGTGAATTAAAAACATACAGCGCAACCAGTTTAAACTGATTCCCAAACAAATGACTCCTGTGAGTCAGTTCTTTACCGTAAATCAAAAACATAAACAGCAACTAGTTTAGTCTGACTGCCAAACAAATGAATCCTGTGAGTCAGTTACAGCGAATCAAAAACATACACCACAACCAGATTAGTCTGATTCTCAAACAAATTGCTGCTATGAGTCAGTTCTTTACAGTGAATCCAAAACATACAGCGCAACCAGTTAATCTGATTCCCAAACAAATGACTCCTGTGAGTCAGTTCTTTACAATAAATTAAAAACACACAGCTCAACCAGTTTAGTCTGACTCTCAAAATAAAAATAAAATAACTGCCATGAGTCAGTTCTTTACAGTGAATTGAAAACATACAGCGCAACCAGTTTAAACTGATTCCCAAACAAATGACTCCTGTGAGTCACTTCTTTCAGTGAATCAAAAACATACAGCACAACCAGTTTAGTCGGATTCCTGTGAGTCAGTTCTTTCCAATAAGATCAAAATCAGAATCAGAATGACAAGTGTAGTGTGACAAATGTAGTCTGATTCACAAACAAATGACTCTCACAAATCATAAATTAAAAACATACAACATGACTGGTGTAGTTTGGTTACTAAATTAATTCAAAGTGAAAGTCAGTTCTTTTTGGTAAATCAAAAACGTGTTGTCTGATTCTTATCAGTCGGGGGAAATTTAGCAAACCAAAAACACACAACAAGAGTAGTGCAGTCTGACTTCTGAACAAATGACTCTTGTGAGCCAATTATTCAGGTTTGGAATGACATGAGGGTGAGTAATTAATGACAGAATTTAAATTTGTGGGTGAACTATCGCTTTAAGCATAGTGTGAAAAGCCTTAATGTGTAGTTAAAGACACGCATTATGTGTTTCGTCAGTACTACTTTATAAAAATAAAGGGATGAATGAAATGTTACCACTTTTTTTTTTTTGCAAAGGAAGGAATCCAGGCAGCTTTCCAAGTGCCAGAGTTCACTCGAGGCAGCTTGAGACTGGGCGGCATTGTCGCGGTGACACTTTGCCACTTAATTTAAATGGCACGCTTTCACAAAACCTGAGAAATGGCATGAAGCCCTTCACAAAAATCACACAGCGACCTTTCCTGCGTATTCACACGTACGCAGAACAACTAGTGTTGTTGGTGTTACATCAACTTCCTCTTAACTTTGTTAAAGAGCTCTTGATGTGGTCTATTAGACAAAGTGCCACAGAGCTGCCATCACCTCGTCGCATACCTGTCCTGCAGTCTTCAATACCTCACTTAAACTCTTGTAAATGCATCAAGGTGTTTCTCGCTGACGTGTACGCATTCAGCTCGACTGATTGACTGCTTCATACATCAAGGCTCACACACAAAAAGCCACCGGGGGTCTTTGTGCGTCTGGCGCGGGGCATGGGCGGCATTGAAAATTTAAATTTCCTTCTGAAAAGGCACGCAAACTCCCTCAAATCACAGAAAGTGGCCAGCCTTTCAAAAAGCAACCATGTTTGCTTAATTTTGAATAGAACTCATTACAAGGATCCGGGCTTGATTTTGAATGAAAACACATTTCCTGTGCGAGACTCCTGCACTGGTGATGATGTCAAATCTCTCTCTCTCCCTCCAATTGTTAATTCTGATTGTTTCCTCTTTGTCTTTTTGCCCCTCTCGAGTGCTGAAAATAAAGAGAAAAAAATAGAGACAGCAACGAATTTTAATTAATTCTAATGAATATGCAAATTGCCTTGAATCCTCTGGATAATGTGGTCTTTTCAGTTTTATATGATTCAATATTTAGAAAGGGTGCGAGTGTGAAAGCAGCGACGTGCTGGAAAAACACATCTTCCCCTGCGAACATAATCAGCACCTTACACATCTGCAAGGCCACAGACAAAAGCCAAGCGCTTCCAGTTCCTTTATTTAACATGCGCTTGTGTGAATAGATGCTCTGCAGCATAAGGTGAGGCTACTTTAATTTTTTTTAACAATTTCATTTTGTTTAAGAATTACTGGTAACACTTTACAATAAGGTTCATTAGTTAACATTAGTTAAAAACATTAGTTAACATGAATTAATAATTAACTGCACTTATACAGCATTTATTAAACTTTGTTAATGTTAATTTCAACATTTACTAATACATTATTAAAATCTTGTTAACATTAGTTAATGCAGTGTGAACTAACATGAACAAACAATGAACAACTGTATTTTCGTTAACTACCGTTAATGAAGATTAGTAAATACGGTAACAAATGTATTGCTCATGGTTAGTTCATGTTAGTTAGTACATTAACTAATGTTTAATTAATGAACCTTATTGTAAAGTGTTACCAAATTACTTAACCAAAAAATGAAAATTTGCGGAAAATGTTCTCACCCCCAGGCCAGCCTGAAGATATAGATGAGTTTGTTTTGTTCATCAGAACAGATTTGGAGAAATGTCGAAATTGCAAAAATAAAGTCAAAATATTTTGAGAATAAAGCCGAAATGTTTAGAGAATAAAATGTTTCAAAAATAAAGTTGAAATGTTGAGAGAATAAAGTCAAAATGTCTCAAAAATAAAGTCGAAATGTTGAGAGAATGAAGTTGAAATGTTGAGAGAATAAAGTCAAAATGTTTCGAGAATAAAGTAGAATTTTTTTTTGCGAATAAAGTCAAAAAACAAGATGTTTCAAGAATAAAGTTGATATTACAAAAAGTCAAAATATTTTGAGAATAAAGTTAAAATGTTGAGAGAATAAAGTAGAATTTTTGAGAATAAAGTGGAAATTTTTCGAGAATAATGTTGAAATTTCGAGAATAAAGTAAAATTTTTGGAGAATAGTCAAAATAAAAAAAACTGAAGTCAAAATATTTCAAGAAAAAAGTTGAAATGTTTCAAAAATAAAGTCGATTTGTTTCCAGAATAAAGTCAAAATGTTTCAAAAATAAAGTCGATTTGTTTCCAGAATAAAGTCAAAATGTTTCAAAAATAAAGTCGATTTGTTTCCAGAATAAAGTCAAAATGTTTCAAGAAAAAAGTTGAAATGTTTCAAAAATAAAGTCAAAATTTTTTGAAAATAAAAAAGTTGAACTATTTCAAAAATAAAGTTGAAATGTTTTGAGAATAAAGTTGAAATGACAAGAATAAAGCCTAAATGTTTCAAGAATAAAATGTATATGTTTCAAAAATAAAGTCAAATTTACAAGAATAGAGGCAAAATGTTTTGAGAATAAAGTTAAAATGTTTTGAGAATAAAGTCAAATTTGCAAGAATTAAATCGTAGCAATTAAAGTTATAATATTTAGAGATGACAGCCTGCGCCAATCCGGGCCAAATTGAAATTTCACGAAAAATGTCAAAATGTTTCAATAATTAAGTCAAATTTCGAGAATAAAGTCAAAATGTTTCAAGAATAAAGTCAAAATTACAAGAATAAAGTAGAAATTTTAAGAGTAAAGTAAAAATGACAAGAATTGTAACTAAATGTTTTGAGAATCAAGTAAAAATTACAAGAATAATATTTAAATGTTTCGAGAATGAAGACTAAATTACAAGAATAAAGTCGAAATGTTTCAAGAATAAAGTCAAAATGTTTTGAAAATAAAGTCAAAATTATGAGAATTAAATCATAGCAATTAAAGTAAAAATATTTTGAGAGTATAGTCTGCGTATACAAATGGCCCAGATTGGGAGCACCGGAAGAAGTTGATGGGCCACAGGAATTTATTTAAATATATGTGGGATTATTAGCAGAAATCATACCATGGTGTTATACTTGCAGGGACAGTATGCTTGGAATAATATTTCATGTCTTCGATTGCATTCATTAGACCTATTTGTAGTGCACCAGCCACGCAATAATAGCAATAAGCTTTGTGCTTTTGGTACTTTTAATATAAAACAAAGTTTCAGCTTTCAAAATCTGTCAGTTTTATAGCGAAATATAAACAATGTGTCTTGCAATAATGTGTTTTTCATGTTCTTTAATGTGGCGGGACAGATCACTGTATTCATGTGAATCAGTCGTCTTTTTGATTACGATTAGACATTTGTTTCACTACATTATACTGTTCTCTTTGCGAAAATTCCACCACCTACTCCACAAAAAACGCCTGTGGCGTCCAATCTTTCATTCCTCACATGTATTTAACTAAAAACAACCATAAAATGTTCTAAAGTTTGCAGTGGAGTCCATACGTTATATTGTTTTCTGACTGTTCACAAGCTGTTTTATTCAGGTATAATACAGTAAATGATTGGAAATAATATTTAATGTCTTCCATTCATTATTTGTAGCACACCAGCCACCCAGTAATCACAATAATTTTGTACTTTGTTGCTTTTAATATAACACAGCTCAGCTTTCAAATTCTGTCAGTTTTATCACAAAATACAAATTATGTGTTTTTCCTCTTTATGTCAAGTTTATAGCACAATATAAATGTGAAGGAACATCAGAAGGAATAATAAAAAAACAGTATAGCCTAATTTAATGAGACAAATGTCTCACTCTAATCGGAAAGATGACTGATTCACATGGCGATTAAACTGAGGTGAATACAGTGATCTGTCACACCACATTAAAGAGCATGAAAAACACATTATTGAAATAGACATACTGTTTGTATTTCACTATAAAACTGACAGATTTTGAAAACTGAGACTTTGGAATATCTCCTACTGCTCTAAATCCGGGCCATTTGCATGGGCAATAGGCTAGAATACACTCTCAAAATACTATTAACTTCAATCTAATAATAATCTCGTTAATTCTTGTAATTTTGATTTTATTCTCAAAATATTTTGACTTTATTCTTAAAACATTTTGACTTTATTCTCATAATATTTCAACTTTATTCTCATAATATTTAAACTTTATTCTCAAAACATTTCGACTTTATTCACAAAAATTTTCGACTTTATTCTCATAATATTTTGACCTTATTTTCATAATATTTTGATGTTATTTTCATAATATTTTGACTTTATGCTCGTAATGTTTTGACTTTATTTTCGTAATATTTTTACTTTATTCTCAGAATATTTTGACTTTATTCTCTTAATATTTTGCCTTTAGGCTCGTAATGTTTTGACTTTATTTTCATAAAATTTTGACTTTATTTTCATAATATTTTGACTGTATTCTCATAATATTTTGACTATATTCTCGTAATATTTTGACTTTATTTTCATAATATTTTGACTGTATTCTCATAATATTTTGACTATATTCTCGTAATATTTTGACTTTATTTTCATAATATTTTGACTGTATTCTCATAATATTTTGACTTTATTCTCGTAATATTTTGACTTTATTTTCATAATATTTTGACTGTATTCTCATAATATTTTGACTTTATTCTCGTAATATTTTGACTTTATTTTCATAATATTTTGACTGTATTCTCATAATATTTTGACTTTATTTTCATAATATTTTTACTTTATTCTCGTAATATTTTGACTTTATTCTCGTAATATTTTGACTTTATTCTCATAATATTTTGACTTAATTCTTGTAATATTTTGACTTTATTTTCATATTTTTTACTTTATTCTCGTAATATTTTGACTTTATTCTCATAATATTTTGACTTTATTCTCATAATATTTTGACTTAATTCTCGTAATATTTTGACTTTATTTTCATAATATTTTGACTTTATTTTCATAATATTTTGACTTTATTTTCATAATATTTTGACTTTATTCTCATAATATTTTGACTTTATTCTCGTAATATTTTGACTTTATTCTCGTAATATTTTGACTTTATTTTCATAATATTTTGACTTTATTCTCGTAATATTTTGACTTTATTCTCGTAATATTTTGACTTTATTCTCGTAATATTTTGACTTTATTTTCATAATATTTTGACTTTATTCTCGTAATATTTTGACTTTATTCTCGTAATATTTTGACTTTATTCTCGTAATATTTTGACTTTATTTTCATAATATTTTGACTATATTCTCGTAATATTTTGACTTTATTTTCATAATATTTTTACTTTATTCTCGTAATATTTTGACTTTATTCTCGTAATATTTTGACTTTATTCTCATAATATTTTGACTTAATTCTTGTAATATTTTGACTTTATTTTCATATTTTTTACTTTATTCTCGTAATATTTTGACTTTATTCTCATAATATTTTGACTTTATTCTCATAATATTTTGACTTAATTCTCGTAATATTTTGACTTTATTTTCATAATATTTTGACTTTATTTTCATAATATTTTGACTTTATTCTCATAATATTTTGACTTTATTCTCGTAATATTTTGACTTTATTCTCGTAATATTTTGACTTTATTTTCATAATATTTTGACTTTATTTTCATAATATTTTGACTTTATTCTCGTAATATTTTGACTTTATTCTCATAATATTTTGACTTTATTCTCATAATATTTTGACTTAATTCTCGTAATATTTTGACTTTATTCTCATATTTCAACTTCATTCTTGTAATTTCGACTTTATTCTCAAAATATTTCAACTTTATGCTCAAAATATTTCGACTTTATGCTCGTAATTGCAAATTCGACTCATACATGCGACTTCATTTTCGAAATATTTCAACTTTATCCTCCAAATATTTAGATTTTATTCTTGAAATATTTCGACTTTATTCTTGTAATGTTTTAATTTTATTCTCGTAATTTTTATTTTATTCTCAAAAAATTTAGACTTTATTCTCTGAATATTTCAACTTTATTCCCGTAATATTTCAATATTATTCACAAAATATTTTGACTTTATTCTCAAAATATTTCGATTTTTTTTCTCGAAATATTTCGACTTTTTTCTAAAAGTTATAAAATTACAAGAATGAAGTCATAATATTTTGAGAATAAAGACCAATTTTTTTGGTCAAAATATTAAGACTTTAATCTCGTAATTTTAGGGTTTTTTTTTTTACGTGACACTAAAACACTGTCCTATTAAAGGAATAGTTCATACAAAAATTTTAATTTGCTGAAAAGATGTAGATGAGTTTGTTTCTTCATCAGAACAGATTTGGAGAAATGTAGCATTACATCACTTGCTCACCAGTGGATCCTCTGCAGTGAATGGGTGCCATCAGAATGAAAGTCCAAACAGTTGATAAAAATATCACGATAATCCACAAGTAATCCAGTCCATCAATTAACATCTGAAGTGAAAATCTGTTCTGATCAGTTTCACAAGACATTAATTGATAAACTATAGTGGTGTGGATTACTTGTGGATTATTGTTATGTTCTGACGGCACCCATTCACTGAAAAGGATCCACTGGTGAGCAAGTGATGTAATAGCAACATTTTTCAATACCTTTTTAAAAGAAGAAACAAACTAAATCTTGGGATGACCTGAGGGTGAGTAAATGGTGAGTAAATTTTATTTTCATGTGAACCATTCTTTTCAATACAGTGCAGGATATATAATCATAATTTGAGCACTCATCATAAAAGAGGCTTGTGTATAAGATCTGTGCAAACACACGACTGATTGTTCTCTGTGTAAAACCCCCTTTTGATTATCAGCTACATTGAAAGCATCGGGTAAAATGGGTTCAGAGCATGCATGAGATTTTCTAATTATTTATTTAATTTTTGTCTACTTTTCACTCACTCGCACTGGAAGCTTGAGGGACTGGAATGTTTATTACTTGTGGAGATAAGGGAACCTCGAAGGCCCCGGTGGTGCTTTCTGCTGCAGCAGAGGGGTGTGGGTTAATTTTTCTTCAATAAAGGGGGTAATTATTTCAGCTCGGATGGGGACTTTCGCTTGAATTTCGCTAGACAGGTTAAGAATTAACAAGCAGCTTTTGGGTTTGATTCGGGAGGAATGCATGACGAACTACGATGGTGTCTGTGCAAAGATTAAGAGGCCTGTGATCAAAGGCCAGTTATTCAAGCCTGACGGCATGTTAAATTTCCCTGCGTGGCATTGCTAGGATGGAGAAAACGTTCTTTCGTGCGGCCATACCTCGGCAGGAAACAGGGTGTATGTAGTCTCGGGCTGAAGGAAATGTTGGGCAGCATGTATGTGTTAGCATGACTCAGTGGTGGTGTCTGGCGGTCCAGATTTGCCCTTGTTCTGCAGCAAGGGAGCAGTTGGTAGCCTGAGGAGGCAGAGTTTTCACAAGTAAGGTGTGAACAAACTGCAGTGAAGTGGAATTGTGTGTGTGTTGCTACTGTCGCCGGAGGTTATGTTAGGTGCAAAGATTGTTATTTAAGTACTTTTTCTTCCTACTTCACTCAGTTCGGAAGTGAAAAATGAACACGCACAGAAAAAAACAGGAGAACGTGTTGGAATATGAATTTTTGTGCAGCCTCTGTGACATCGTTAGAGCTGAATAATTAATCAAAAACCTAACTGATAGTATGACTGGCACGAATATGCTTTAGAACCAAAGCAAAAAACATTATTTTAGATTTACAACAATACGTGGTGCGCTTTTTAAAATTCATTACGAGGTCAAAATGAGCCATTTGTGGAGAAATGCAATAATTAAAAAAAATGTTTTATGCTATTTTTCAAACTGTCTTTCAAAATTTTAATGCAAAAACAACATCTTGTAGCTTTTCATGAGTATGAAGGAACAGATCATTCAATATCACAATATGTAGCCTTTCAAATGTAAAGAAAAATAATTCTATCCATATATCCAGATTGCCAAATTGCTCAGTCCTAAAAAGATTTCCCTTTCAAAAATATCTTTAGAGTAATTTTAGGATGCCTTTATGTTCTTTTAGTGACTATACATTATTTGGATAATTAATAAAACATAAAAAAAAATAATAATAATAATCTGATTCTGTTGCTTGGAACTAAGTAAAAATAATATATTGATATTGAATATTAATATATTTTCTGTCCAATTTTATAGTTTTACTTTCAATAAAAGTATGGTTATTTTATTATCTTATATATTTTAATTTGGTATCATTGCAATTATTGTGTTAAATTAAAAAGTCTTGCAAAATTATTTTATATTATTTAATAAATACAGCATTTTTGGTTTCGGTTTCAGCCCAGAATTTCAGTGCATCCGTAGTAGTTTTTTTTTTTTTAGCTTTTTATTATTATTATTTATTTATTTTTGTATGCAGATGAGCTCCCCAACAAAATCACTCTATTAGTATGATATTTTTTTTCCAAATAAACTTATTCAAGTAGTTCAATCAGGTAAAATCCCTGCATTTTTTTTATATTGGAATTTTTCGACAGAAAAACAAAATATTGTATGAATTACTAAAAGTCAACATTACATTACATTTACATTGCAAAACATTAATTTTAGGGCAGAGTATATCAATGTCTTAAATATGTTTGAATATATGAACTAATTCTGTCAAAACAAAACATGCAGTGGTGTGAAAAAGTGTCAATATTAATCAAAGATAACACAAGTAAACACAACATGCAGTTTTTAAATTAAGGGTTTTTTTACGAAGGGAAAAAAAAAACCCAAACCCACATGGCCCTGTGTGAAAAAATTCCTGCAGAGCGCTGTAACAGACTCATTGCAAGTTATCGCAAACGATTGATTGCAGTTATTGCTGCTAAGGGTGGCCCAACCAGTTGTTAAGTTTAGGGGGCAAACACTTTTTTACAAAGGGCCATGTGGGTTTGGATTTTGTTTTCCCTTCATTCAAAAACTGCATTAAAGTGTGACAAACATGCAAACAAAATAAAAAAAAAAAATCAGGAAGGGGGCCAACACTTTTTCACACCACTGTATAGGCTCTTTAAAGGTATAACAGTTTGAAACATAATTATAAAATTAGAAATCTGAGATTTTTCTTTTTTTTGTTTCACTCACATAAAACTAAAACAAAATGTGTGTGAATAATTACTCAAATTACAGAGCTGCTCAAAAATAATAGCATGCAGATTAGTTACTGCAGAATACTGTGATTGACCAATCAGAATACAGTATTCCAAAGCGTCGCCATATTAACTCTAACTACCACTCATTTTAAACACGAGGCACAGATCACTCAAAATGTCAACATTTACTTCCATAAGCACACACCACAAAAGCGCATATATCCAGGCAGTGTCTCGGGAGAGTAGATATTTCTACAACCATTAATCACACACAGGAGTTAGTCTCCCACTGCACATTTACCCACCGCTCTGACGTTGTCCAGATCACCTCGTCTTTAATTAATGAATGCTGCTAATTGATTCAGAACCAATCAACAAATCATTTGCATAACAACAAGAACAACATGATTGATTACTCATTGAAGGTCCTGTGTGTTATCCTAATGTCCCATTTGGAGCTTTCCTTCTTCACAAAGAGTTCAGCCAGGCATG
This sequence comes from Garra rufa, assembly GCF_049309525.1. NCBI lineage: Eukaryota > Metazoa > Chordata > Actinopteri > Cypriniformes > Cyprinidae > Garra > Garra rufa. Next base: position 7,381,829 of record NC_133377.1, read on the forward strand.
CTAGCCAAGTGCCAATTACCAGCCAGGCTTTATGAGGATGTGAAAATGAAAGAGGTGAAGATAAGAAAATACGGTTAACCAAAAACAGAGGACGGCTTCACAGGTGAGTTATGCCGTTCTGAAAATGAGCAATCATGCTTGTTTTGTGTGAGCCAATAGGGCATCATCACTGTAGCTCTCTTTAAAGCTCTCTTTCAACTCTCCAGTTTTGCAATGCATAAGTAAACTAGTTTTCTTAAATGTGTAAGACTTCAGCTTGATTTGACCTTATTTTTCAACACTGAAGTGAGTTGTTTTCTGTTAATGTGCAAGACTTCTGGTTCATTAGCCGCTGTAGGGAAATAGCGAGAAAAATAAAGCGCAGTAAACGGTAAAACTGTTTGCACAACAAACTACTGTGTTCATAATGAAGATAATACATTAAAATAATATGGTAAGACATGCCAGTTTGCAATATCAAGCAGCAAAACAAGCTGTTTTGTAGAGCTACAAATATCTGGAAGTGGAAGCCTCGCACGTAAAATTTACAAATGGCCTGCTCTTACGGGATAGATATAGTGTTTTTACACTAGTCATCAATCGGCCATATTGACGCCCCCAGAACGTAAACAATGCCACTGTACCAAATGAAACTTGCATATTTTGCTGATTATTTCTGCTGAAAATGATCAGTTATTGTCATGTTTTGGGCTGTACTAATCGGTCGGATCAGGAAAAACATTTTGAGCACCTTAGACTGCCAAAAGTTATATCACATCGTGTTGTGCCTAACAACACCCATTCTTGGGGCTTATTGCTTAAACAAATCAAGGAGAAGAGTGACAAACAAGAGAAACAAAAGGTGTTTGTGGTTGGCCAGACTAAACCAGGATTTCCAGGGCAAGAATCTTAACAACATTAGTGTTTGTTCTTATCATTTCAGGTCTGGTAGGTGAAATATTAAGCTAATATCTTAATTAAAATTGATTGTACTTATTTTTACCACCTATTAACTTTAGTTTGTCAAAATATTGGGCCCTTTCCTGCTTACTAAGGGTGTGTTTACACTTGTCATGTTTGGTTAAATTAAAATGAACTCTGGTGCGATTGCTTTGTTAGTGCGGTTTGTTTAAATAAGTGTAAACCAGTGATTCTCAACTCCAGTCCTCAAGGCCCACTGCTCTGCACATTTTGTATGTTTCTGAATCTGACACACTCATTTCAGTTCATGGATCTTTCTCCTAACGAGCTGATTATCTGAATCAGGTGTGTTAAATGAAGGAGACATACAAAATGTGCAGAGCAGTGGGCCTCGAGGACTGGAGTTGAGAATCACTGGTGTAAACCATAGACTGTAAAAAGTATGGACGTAGTGTCCGTGACGTCACCGGTAGGTTTCTGAAGAGCGTTTTTGAAGCCTATAGTGGGCGGGAGTCGGCCGTCGCCATCTTGAAATCGCGCCACCGTGCGTCACTCCCGGATAATCAAAAATAGGCAAAAAGGCGGGACGTGGGTGGAGCTGGTTGCTGAAACCACGCCCGCCTAGCGCGACAGTGGTGACAGCAGCGGCAATCCCCCTGTCACTCAAGTGGCCACGCCTTTAATTATGCAGAACTTTAAGGCTTAATATAACTTAAATGGATAAGTTATAAAAAAATTCACCCCCTCACAGTTGACATGAAATGCAAAATTAGCTATATACTTTTTGTACCAGGCTGTAAACATACTTTTTTCTGCTGTAAAGTTGGGCATTTTAACATGGGGAGTCAATGGGATTTGCAGCCAGTCTCTAGCGGCCAGTCGATGAGTTGCAGTTTAAGTCACTTCCGTGTTGGTTTCAATAGAGAGAGCGGGAGGTTGCCGCTTGGTGTAAACGCTGCCATGTGAACCCTGATGCACACCAAACAAGTGGACTGGGACTGCCAAAAAGATGGGTCTCGGTCCGCTTCCAAACAAACTCTAATGGGGTTCGAATTAAATATGACTGCAACATGGACCAAACACTTATATAACGAGGAGGAAAAGTGCCTTTTATGAGCTCTTTGTGATGAAAATAAAATCATACATGCAACAATGAGCGGCGCTGAGGGTGTATGACAGAGGTTCTCAACTCTGGCCCTCGAGGTCCACTTTCCTGCAGAGTTTACCTCCAACCTTGATCAAACTCACCTGCCTGTAACTTTCTAGTAATGATGAAGAGCTTGATTAGCTTGTTCAGGTGTGTTTGATTAGGGTTGGAGCTAAACTCTGCAGGAAAATGGACCTCGAGGGCCAGAGTTGAGAACTCCTGGTGTATGACATCAAAGTACCCATTGACAAATCAGTCTGCTCAGTGCCGCTTTAAGTCGAATGCACCTTTTCCTTTTGTTTGGAGTGTTCATGATATCCATCACATAATATGTCTTTCAACTCGACCAATCAGGTTATGGACGTATCACTATGCCATTAGGTTCGGCATCTTTAGGTTTGCTGTTAAAAATGCCAGTGTGAATGCTAAGCGGACCAGGGCAAAATGTATAATTTTCCTGACCAAATGTCCAAACCAAACTACAAGTGTGAACACACCCTAAGTCCTTCTCAATATTTAGCAGCTTTCATGCATTTTTTTTTCGTGGTTTAGACACCATAAATGAACAGAAAATGTATTCTGTAGTACATTAACATGCAATCTATGCTGTTGTTTACATCCGAGTATCTCCATTATGGCCACACATCGGGTAACTGACCAAAATCGTGACGTAAGTGCAAACCTTCTATATGGTTGATAGATAAATAACTAAAAGAATGACATAGTACAGAAAACAGTGAAACTATTTCCGCTACAGATCTTTTCATTATAATAGCTAAATACAAAATGACAAAAAATGTTAGTTTGCAGTGTCAAGCAGCACAACCTACCAATTTTGTTTTTGTTCAGATAAAATATCTTGAAGAGAAAGACACGGAAAGAAGCCTCAACCATTCAAAATGGCCGCACCCACTTACGTTAAAATACGTAAATAGATTCGACAAGCATGACTAGCATAACTTACTTGGTGTAGTAGCAACGCTGCTAAGCTAACTACATTTGCAGTAGTGTACTGTGTGAGACTAGTTCAGCTATTTTTACATAACTTTACATTAACATGCTACTTTATCCTAGGCTTAGAAAATATTCTATTTTAGGGAATAGCAAACACACTTCCCTCAGCAATCGCCTACCTCTGTCTCTCTCTATATATATTCAATTCTAGTGAATCTGTTCATCCTAAATGGTCTCATGTGAAGTGCTGAAAATGCGAGTCCTTCTAGTGAATCAGTTTGTACTAAACGATTCGCTCTTATCGTGAAAGGTCTGATTCATTCTAGTAAATCGGTTCAGCCGAAAGTGCGATTTATTTTAGTCAATCGGTTCATTTGGACGACTAATGCAATGAACAGATAATAGAAAAATCACCTATTCTAGTCCCTTTATTCTAGCCCTCTCTGTTAAAACTGGTTAGCTGTTAGTTACTTTACCATATACTGTGAAAAACTGTTAAAGCTTTCTTACAGTGACTAGAATAGGTGATTTTTCTTTTATCTGTTCAGTTTTTTTTGTACAGTACTGTTTGACAAGTTAGGTTTACAGTAAATCAAATGTTGTATTGTATTTATTATTTATTTATTTACTGTGAATAAAACATTTATTGGTAAATTAATAATTTCCAGAAGTCTCTGTGACACACAATTCTGTTTTTGTTTCTTGTTTTTGTTAGCAGTAATGTACATTAGAGTGTTTTGTTACATTTTAAGCCACTTAGTTAATGTTTATTGCATTATTTTAGTGTCAGGTTACCCTGATGGTGTTTTGTCTTCCCATCCCTGTACCCTATTTTACCACTCTCTGCTCTATTCTACATTCATACGGTTCTCTTAGTGAATGTGTTTTCTAAAGTCTCACCAGAAAGACTCATTTGAAATGACTTTAATATACTCTATCGATATATAGATATATAGAAATATAGATTATTTGTTTTGCTTATCCCTTTAAAAAATAAACTCAATTCTGCTTGTGTCCTGTGAAAGCATGCACTGGTTTACACAACTACACAGCCTCTATCAGTTCAGCACATATTTAGCACTAATGCTCTTTGTGTGGGACGGGGTGATGTGATGGGATGGTTTTGCTCCTATCTGATCACATACATCAGATCCTTCCCTGTGTCGAGTTCTCATCTTCTCAGTCATTTCTCTCCTTATCTGTGGTGCCGGACAGCATTAAAGTGATTAAAGATGAGATGTTCCCCATCATGGGCCAGATATACAGCATTAGCAGTTTATGAACATCATCTCTCTGGCCTGATCCACAAAAGCCTGACTTCTCATTGAAATCGGTGTATCCTCTGGGGGAGCTGATAAGAGAGGCATCATATTCCTCACAATTCATTGATTTCCTTTAGGATTTATTAACCAGCCACCTCCGTTTTAAGTGTCCGGGTCTCAGACGAGTGTGTCAGGGGTGCACAGATTATGGTTTCCCTCAATACCCAGGTGATTTTAGATACGCTTTCAATGGTGGGTCCCACATGATTTGACCACCGACTGTCGCTTATATTAACACGACAGGTTTTGATTGGGGATTGACAGGAAGAGAACAGACAGGAGAATAACCTTTAGCTGGATTAGAGGATTTCTGTGTGCTGTAGCGATAGGGCATGTTTATGGTACTCTGATGTTGTACTGTTTTGGTCAAACCATTGATTTTTCCAGCTTTGAATTTCAGTGGAAATGTAGAGAGATGCTGTTTGCAACGGAGCTGGTTGAAGATAAAAGACTTTTTAACGAACTGAAGGGATTAACCGGTTATCAGTGCATGAGTTGGATTCCCTTTGGCTTCGGGAAAGATGTGGCCAGGGGCTCTGAGACCCTCACTGGGGATTAGGAGTCATGGGGTCTCCTGTTTACTTTACATACAGGATCGGTCATGGTGCTAAGCGCACACCAATGAGATCACAAAACCATATTTCTCACTGACCTGACCACGACAGTTCACCTTCCTCACAATCATATCAGAGTCATTGTGTGTTTATGTGTTTAGTTAGGCCCTTTAAAATAAAATATAGTTCTTTATAGGTTCTTCACTCATACGCCTAGTTCTACTTAGAACCATATTGTCCTTCTTTCTTTTAGAGTTTAGGATCTGTGTAAACAGGATTCATTTTGACAGGGTTGCCATCTGCGTTTTTCAAAAATTCCATGGAAAAACCTTTACCTATTTAGCACATTGTTGTTGAGTAAACTTACCCTAAATTTGTTATTGGAGTTGTCAATTATCACTTAAGTTTATGCATAAACATGGCCAGTCACAAAAACATTAAAGCTATAGCATGACTTCTATCACTTTTTCCTTTAACATTGCTACTTTTGGCCTTTGTGAACAACTGATTTTACTTAAACAAAGGGAAGAGATGCACTGTGACTCTAAACTCATTTGTATTTCCTTCCAGACATTTGTTGTCACACCCAGCAACCCTTTAAATTGATGGTTCCATGAAGATCCTTAACATTCATAGAAACTTTCCTTTGGACAAAAGGTTCTTTATAGTGGAAAAAGTTTCTTATAGATTATTAAAGTGTTCTTAAAAGGATAGTTGAAAAAAAATGAACATTTATGTAAATGTAAATTTACTACAGCCATCCTAGGTGTATATGTCTTTCTTCTTTCAAAAGAATGCAGAATCTCAGTTATATAAAAAATGTCCTGGCTCCTCCAAGCTTTATAATGTCAGTGAATGGCTGTGAGATTTTGATGTAAAAGAAAGTGCGTCCATTTATCATGAAAAATACTCAAGATAATGTACTCACCCCCTTGTCATCCAAGATATTCATGTCTTTTTTTCAGTTGTAAAGAAATAGTTTTTTGAGGGAAACATTTCAGGATTTGTTTCCAAATAGTGAACTTCTATGGTGCTCATGAGTTTAAACTTCAAAAATGCAGTTTAGATGCTGCTTCAAAGGGTTTTAAACAATCCCAGTCAAGAAAGAACAGACGTATCTAGTGAAACAATTGGTTATTTTCCAAAAAAAAATTACAATTTATATACTTTTTAACCTCAAATGCTCATCTTGACTAGCTCTGTGTGAACTCTGTTTATTCCAGTTCAATGCAGTTAGGGTATTTGAAAAACTCCAACTTTAAAATCGTCCTACATCACTGCAGAAGTACCGACAAAGTGTTTACAAAATGATCATGCAAAAAAGATCCAAAAAAAGGTAAAACAGCAATCTAGGAAGCTGGAAGTTTTCGACTTACCCTAACTGTATTTAAGCGATAAAGGCCTTCTAAAGCATTTTGGTGTGTTTGTGTAAGAAAAATTGTAAGGGGACCACATGGAGGCAGAGTAATTCCAAATGTGGGAGTTTTACTAAAGGGATAGTTCACCCAAAAACTGTTGCTGTTCACACAGGCACACAGGCAACTACTTTTTACCCATCTTTTTACCGGTAAAACACCATTCACACATCAGTTTCAAAATACCGGTAAATTCTGTGATCTCATTAAAGGGATAGTTCACCCAAAAATGAAAATTTGATGTTTATCTGCTTACCCCCTGGGCATCCAAGATGATATATCGATCACAAGCCGCAGGGTTTAATTTGGTTTTGTCTGTGTATGTTTTTTTGACTCTTAAAGATTTGGTAACCATTGATTGCCATTATATGACTGACAGACTGCAACGGTTTGAGTTAAAAATCTTTGTTTGTGGTCTACTGAAGAAACAAAGTCACCTGGGGGCTGATAAACATCAAATTTTCATTTTTGGGTGAACTATCCCTTTAACACTCAGCAACAAATCCAAAACACTAGGCAGAATTGTAGTCGAAAGGCAGGCATGAACAAACAATCAGGAAGACAGTCCAATAAGGCAAATAAAACTGAATCAGAAATCCAAAAGGTGGTGGTCAAAAGGCAATCACAATGGTCATAACAAGAGAGCAAAAAACAATAGAGAAAGAACGCTTGGTAAGGCAGGTAAGGCAGTAAAACTGGTAATACTTCGCTGTGAGAACATCAAACAGAAGTGTTTAAATATGGCGTCAAACATGATGTAACCACCAAATAACTATACAGTCAGTATTCAGGAGAGGGCTCCCTCTGGTGGTCGGATGAATGGCCACAAGCCCCATTTGTTACAAATATAACTTTATAAACCGTAATCTCTAGCTTCTGCTGACTTCATGTACATTCACAAGAGAGTGGCATTCCAGTAGATGACGTAGGATGTATGCAAAGTGTAAGCTCAGGAGAGAATATGCTAGTCTTGTGAAAACCAAGTTATATAGTTGTATACAGCAAAGAAAAACTCCTCTTGGCTTATATCGAAATCCTCCAACATGTTTCTTTACAAATCCTTATTTTGCACTTGATTAGAAATAGGGTGTTTTGTTTTGCTCTCTCCTCTGCATTTCCACGTTCATCACTTCTCACTGAAGCTTATGCTACACCTATGTCCTACGTCATCCGCTGGAAAACCACTCTCTCGTGAACACGCATAAAACGGTTAGCGAAAACTATAGACTACAGTTTATAAAGTTTTAAATATTTATATTTTCCTTAGACAAATGCATCGAATCGCTTCAGAAGGACTTTATTAACCCCTGGAGCCATGTGGACTTACTATGATGCATGGATGCACTTTATTGGACTTCAAAATCTCAACAGCCATTCAATGCCATTATAAAGCTAGGAAGAGCCAGGACATTTTTTTAATTTAACTCTGATTGTATTTGTCTGAAAGAAAAAAGTCATATACACCTAGGATGACTTGGGGTGAGTAAATCATGGGTAATTTTCATTTTTGGGTATCCCTATCCCTTTAATAAGGAAAAAATGGTTCTTATAAGAACTGGTTCTTCCTTGAATCACTGTGAAAGCTTTTCTTTTGAAGAGTATGCTGTTTCAGAACCATTTTGTGTATTTTACACTTGATCATGCTCACCCACATTCCTCTTTGATGGATCATCAGGAAGACTATGTTTTTTTCCTCAGTTTAATTCGCTGCTTTATAGAGGCAAACAGTCACATTTTTTATATAAAGAATAAACTGTGCTTCCCAGAGGCCACAAAGCTCCTATAATTGTGTTTGATGCTCAGATCCCGCTGACCTTAAGTGTGCACTGCCGTCAGCTGCAGTGACCATTTTATTGAGAAAAGCAATTCTGAATAGCTCACTTCATAGGAGGACATTTCCTATGTTGCAAGGATTGGGGGAAAAGGCATATTTTTTCCATTTGTAATGCCAATACAATGTTATAATTTTCATGGAAATGTGTCACTGTGCCTGATTTTGTGTAATCAAGTGTTTTCTGCTCTAAATAAAACAGGATTTGTTGTGGCATAATTGAAAGCAGGTACAACACATTAGCTGAGATGTTATTGATATCTCATTCTGTTGTCGGCTCCGCTTGCATTCTCACATACATATTTTATATTCACAACACATAAACAGCTCCAACTGGCTGGAATGGAAATACATTTCACGTCAAAGGTGTCATTTACAACTAATGCGACACAGATTGTAAATTACAGTGGGTAAATAATCTTTTTTTTTTTTTTTTTTAGATGATTTACATTTAGCTTGTGTTGGTGTGATTTCTCTAGATCAGTGATAGTTGAATCGCATGGATACAGTTTGTTTTAGAACCTTTTATGCATTTGCATTCAGATTTTTGACATTTCATGCTTTTTTCTCACAATTGAACCCATGACCCTGGTGTTGCTAGCGGCATGCCTCACACTTTGAACTACAGGAAGACTGGGCTGTGAAAATAAAGAGCCAAGAATAGCAAAGTTCTTAGAATTTGTGTGACCTAAACATGCTTTATTTACTTTATAATCTTAGAAATTAGATGAAGCCGCTTTCTTCTTGTACCCAATTTAGTCAGAACAATTTTATAAGAAAATGTCTTTTATAATTTAATTTAAGAGAACATTTCATTCACGTAAGACAAAGTGCAGCAATTGCATCCCTAAAAACTAACTCTCTGTCGACCATCAGTCAACACTTATTAAATTAAAAAAGACAGTAATCAAGTATAATTAGCAGCTTTAAAGGGAGATCTAATTCGCAAGTCCAGTCCAGATCTAGATACTATAAGTAGCCTCAGGCACAATTAGCTTGATTTTCAAAACATGTACAGTAAACAAATCCATGAAATATGTCAAAGTAATGAAAAGAAAATGTTTTATTTATTTTTTCATACATTTTGGCTGAAAGTATAACTATTTGAAACTTGCAAGAGCTCAGAAGCATGGATGTATTAATATCGTAGTGTTGCATTGATGGACATTTCCCATGATTTAACTGGTTCTTTGGCATTGGTTGTAGTGTGGAACATGAAACTAGTCACTAATTATTTGGTCGGCTAATTTGATAAAACAAGCAATTCAATTACAGCTATCAATTCTATTTTCATTAAATTATCCAATTATAGGAGCACACTAGTGAGCCTAGGGGGCAGTCATGGCCTAATGGTTAGAGCGTCGGACTTGTAACCTGAAGTTTGCCGGTTTGAATTTCCTGTCCTTTTCTATTTCTTTCCTTTCCTTTCCAAACCACAGTGTTGATGAAGTGACAGTCTTTGTATGTATTATAGACAGGTGGATGGATAAATGAATAGATAGATGATAGAATGAAAGGATAGATGATAGAGCGATGAATGAATGAATGAATGAATGGATGGATGGATGGATGTATAGAGCGATGGATGGATGAATGAATAGATGATAGAGTGATGGATGGATGGATGACTGAATAAATAAATGAATGGATAGATGATAGAGTGATGGCTGAATGAATGAATGGATAGATGGATGATAGAGCGGTGGATGGATGGATGGATGGGGGCAGTCGTGGCCTAATGGTTACAGAGTCGGACTTGTCTCAGGTCTGGCAGGGATTGTAGGTTGGGGTTCTTGTCCTTTCCTTTTCTATTCCTTTCCTTTCTTTCCCAAACCACAGTGTTGACAAAGTGACAGCATTTGTCTGTATTATAGATGGATGGATGGATAAATGAATGAATAGATAGATGATAGAGAGATTGATGGATGGATGGATGAATGAATGGATAGATGATAGAGTGATGGATGGATGGATGGATGGATGGATAGAGCAATGGATAGATGGATGGATGGATGAATGGATAAACGATAAAGTGATGGAAGGATGGATAGATGAAGTATGGATGGATGGATAAATGGATAGATGATAGAGAGATGGATGAATGGATAGATGATTGAGTGATGGATGAATAGATGATCGAGCGATGGATGGATGAATTAATGGATAGATGATAGAAGGATGGATGGATGGATAGATGATAGAGCGATGGATGAATGGATAGATGAAGGGTGGATAAATGAATGAATGGATGGATGGATAGATGACAGAGTGAAGGATGGATGGATGGATGAATGAATGGATAAATGATAAAGTGATGGAAGGATGGATAGATGAAGTATGGATGGATGGATAAATGGATAGATGATAGAGTGATGGATGGATGGATAAATGAATGGATAGATGATAGAGTGATGGATAGATGGATGGATAGATGATAGAGCAATGGATGGATGGATGGATAGATGATAGAGCGATGGATGAATGAATGGATAGATGATAGATTGATGGATGGATGTATGAATGGACAGATGATAGAGTGATGGCTGAATGAATGAATGAATGGATGGATGATAGATAGAGTGATGGATGGATGATAGAGTGATGGATGGATGGATAGATGATAGAGTGATGCAGGGATGGATTGATGGATGAATGAATGTATAGATGATAGAGCAATAGATGGATGAATGAATGAATGGATGGATGATAAAGTGATTGACAGATGGATGGATAGATGATAGACCAATGGATGGATGAATGGGTGAATGAATGGATAGATGATAGAGCAATGGATGGATAAATGAATGGATAGATGACAGAGCGATGAATGAATGGATAGATAGATAGAGTGATGGATAGATGGATGGATAGATGATAGAGCAATGGATGGATGGATGGATGAATAGATAGATGATAGAGCGTTGGATGGATAGATGAATGAATGAATGAATATATGATAGACCAGTGGATGGATGAATGGTGGAATGAATGGATAGATGATAGAGCGACAGATGGATGGATAAATGAATGGATAGATGATAGAGTGATGGATAGATAATAGAGCGATGGATGGATGGATGCATGGATGAAGGAATGAATGAATGAATGAATAGACGATAAAGCAATTGATGGATGGATAGATAATAGAGCAATGGATGAATGAATGGATGAATGATAGAGCGATGGATGGATGGATGGATGAATAGATAGACATAAGTAGAGCGATAGATGGATGGATAGATAGAGAGAGCGATTAACAGATGGATAGATGGAGAGAGAGAGCGATGGACAGATGAATGGATAGATAGGCAGATTGGTAGATATGGACAGATGATAGATAGATTAAAAGATAGAAAGATAGACAGAGTTTATGCATCTCATTCTCATTTGAAGTGTTTACTTGATTTTTCACAGAAAGTCATATGCTTTAATTGAAAGATATTGGATAACATAGCGAGTCATGAATTTGGTGCTTCTTCTTTCACAAAAGCATCAGTTGCTGTGCAGAACATGAAACCAGTCACATGAAACTAATTATGTGGTTGGCTTATTCAGTAAAATGACTAGCAAAAATCAATTACAGTTATTAATTCTCTTTTATTAAATCATCAAAATGTGGAAGCGTAATTGTCAATCATGAGCTTTTCCAAACCACACTTTCAGCAGCCTTTACTGAGATAGATAGATAGACAGAAATGTATACAGACATGACAAATTGAATTCTAATATTGTGCAATATGGCCTAGTGTATATCTCTTGACTTTCTTACCTGACCTTTAGGTCATCTTCACTGAAGCTGTAGAATTTTTTCCACATATGTGTGCAGATAGAAATACACTCCCAGCCTGCAGGTTGTTTAGGTGAAAATGTCATCACACAAAGGCCATGTGTGTGTGTGTGTTCATGCATTTCATACTTATCTCTAGCACCTTTTTTGAAAATCAGCACTGTTCCACTAAATCTCATATATCGTTTTTCCTTAGCTGCTATTAACCACAATATTAGGTCATATTATTTCCTCAGAAGCTCACTCCAAAAGCTGTCGGAAGAATATTAATATGTTTCATCAAATACATATTAGCCAGACGTGTCCTGTGCTCCCAGTGCCAGCACCGCTGAGGCTTTCATGGGTGAATGAAAACAATCCATTTAAGACTTTCCTACGTTTCAAAAACACACTAGTGCTTTTCTTTTTCACTCGCATATTTCGCCAGCTGTTTTTCTTCAGGTCTTGGCAGAATATCCGACTGTGCTAAAGAGGTCTAATCATGCCTGCGCTTGTTCCAGTCTGTCACAGAAACGGATTATTGTTAAGATAACCTTCCTCTGACTAAGTCACAATTATACTTGGTGCAAACATTGAAAAGCTAGCGTTCTTTCCGTTGAATTAACGAGAGAATGTGTTGGCAGCTCTAATAAACTGAAGAAAGATACTTGCTATCGTACAAGGACACTTTTCCTCACTGTGTTTTTGAAGACATAGTTGAATGGTCATTCATTGTAAATGTAGGAAGATTAATTAAAATGGCTAAAGTGGGTAAAAAGTAACAACAAACATGGTAAGATTAGACTATTATACAAACTAATCAGTTTTAGCCCTCCTTTAAAACTGGATCTTGCCAAACTATGAATGACTCACAATGTCGAGCTGTTTATTTCTACCCAAAAAATGAAACATTCTGTCGAAATTTATTTACCCTCAAATCATTTCCAAACATGTATGACTCTTATGCAAGCCCATTTCCACCAATGAATGAAAAATAAAAAAGGTTTTATCTCACAATTGCGATTTTATTTTTTCTCAGAATTGTGAGATACAGTATAAACTTGCAATTGGGAGTTATAAAGGCAAATTTTAAAGGGGGAAAAAATATGTTTTCAGAATTGCGACATGTTCTCTTAATGTTCTTGCAGTTGCGAGATATATACTCGTAATTCTGAGAAAAAGTCAAAATTGTGAGTTTATATCTTGCAATTCTGACTTTATAACTTGCAATTGTGAGTTTACATAAGCAATTCTGACTTAATTTCTCAGAATTTCTCAGAATATATTTCACAGTTGTGAGATATAAACTCGCATTTGCAAGTAATAAATTCCGAATTATGACTTTATTTCTCACAATTGTGAGTTTATATCATGCAGTTCTGACTTTATGAATCGCAGTTGCAAATTTATATCACACATTTGACTTTATAACTCGAAATTTGGAGTTTATGTCTCACAATTCTGAGAAAAAAAAGTCAGAATTGCGAGTTTGAATCAAAAAAGTCAAAACTGTGAGATAAAAAATTGCAATAACTTTTTTTTTTTTAAATTCAGTGGCAGAAACAGCTTCTTAATGCTGTGGAACATAAAAGTTCATTTGTTTTTTTTTTTATGACCATTCAAGTCAGTGAGAAAAATGTTTCCAGCATTCTTCAGAATATCATCTTTTGTCTTTTGCAGAAGAAAGTAAGCTTTACAGGTCGAATTGCAGATTATATTTTTTTTCATGAACTGTCCCTTTAAGTAGTTGGGTACACTACATTCGATTTGAATTGCTAAAATATTTTAATCTTTTGAAATGATATATTATATAAATATATATAAAATATTATATAAAATATATTATATAAAAAATAGATATTGATTTGGTTGATTGGATTGACCTTAACACATTAATACACAAACAAAAAATATTATTATTATTATTATTATTATTATTAATCCCTAAAACTGATTGTGCAGACCAAACTGTAAGGCCTAAATACCTAAAATTTGGTCAAATGGTAGTAGCATTGTTCACTACTCCGATCACTACTTGTACACTCACCCCAATTTGCCTATAGGGGGCGCTACAAAGGTGTAACCAATAGCCCAACAGTCTTTAGTCTTTACTGGTAAGTTGCGTTAAAGGGGTCATCAGATGCGAAACTAACTTTTACATGTTGTTGGAACATTAATGTGTGTTGACAGTTTGTGTACACAACAACCCAGTGTTTTTTTTTTTTATTCTTTAATATTAATTTTCCCTTTTTCCCTTCAGGTCATTCTCAGCTTCTTCTCAGAGGCCACTCCCACGATAGTAGATTGACATGAGTGTCTTACCTTAGACCCGCCCTCACTGAGCTGAAACATTCAGACTCCGACCGCCATTGTGTCGACTCAGGTGCAGAGGAAGACAAGAATGCTTCCGATTAAGCGATTGAGGTGTTCTGTTGTTGGATGTAATAATGAACATAGCAGTAGCTGCTGAAGATCCAGAGGATAACGTTACTTTTGTTTTTAAAAGGAAAGAGCCGATCACGTTCTACATATGCTTCTATGTTCGTGTGAATCGTTACTGATGCAGCTTCACCCACAGCAGAAGTGAGTATGAGTTTTTTTTTTTTTTTGCATCTTTGCAAATGGCCTTTCTTAATAATGTGCTTGTTAGCAAGTTTCGCCGCTAAATGCGGCTAAACACAGTTAAATGCGGCTAAACGTGGCTAAATGTGGCTAAAGTAAACATTATGGCTCACAGAGAGGAGCGGGGCGAGCAGAGCTCATTTGCACTTAAAGGGACCATGCAATAAAATGAGTTGAGTTTTTGCAGAGCTGATTTTGACAAGGTAAAAAGGTGTTTTTTTTACACTACTATTGAGAAATTTTAACCAAAGTATACTATAGACTTTTCATTAAGACCCTGAAGAATCATATGAGCTTGTGGAAAATGGGCATCCGATGACCCCTTTAAGAGATCATGTGTCAACAGGATCTTTGAAAAAATACGGGTAAATTTGTTCAGTTTTTTACTGGTAAAGCACCATTTACACATCAGTTTCAAAATACCGGTAAATTATGTGACATCATCAACCAGAAATTACCTTTAAATTGCTGTGTTTCACACATACAGTCAAACATACACTCTGTACTGGTAAATTACCGTTAACCCGTAAATGCATACCTGCATAATGCATGGACGTCATTCACTACCCCCAAGTTTGACAGCAACTTTTTTTAGTATTCCATCTATTCATTATAAGCAATATAAAAATATATAAAAGAATACCTGTTTTCTGATTTTTTTTTTTTTGTACAAAGCGTATAGGGTCGCTAGAGACCCAAGGTGTGTAAATTTAAGTATATTTTTTGTAAGCAAAAATATGTAAATATCTGATGACTAAATACATGCAATTTACCTTTGTTCATCTAGGTTTAATAGACAATAATGACGTGATGTTTCACTCATAACTATCGCAGACATAAAACAACAGAATATCATCAGCAAAAATTTAACTGGTTTGAATGGCTTTACTGCAGAGTAATTACTGTACTCAATAAAATATAAATGTCACATGTTATTTAATGGTGGATGTGGTGAATAAGCTGCCAGCAGTCAAAATATTGACTTTGAAAATATAGCTTTGAGATAATGGTTGAGATCACAAATATCAGTCAGATGCTGAATGTACTGTGAAAATGCGCTTTGAGGATGACGGCGATCTTAAAATCATCTACTCAAATTGAACCCTTCTAAGTTTCAAAAGGTAACAAAATATGTTTTATTTTATTCTTCTGTAATTGTTCTTAAAATATCAAGAGAGCTTTTTGTTATTGCAGAAGTTAGAGATCCATCCATGCTGGATATATAGGTCGGGGTCGCTAAAGACGAAACATTCATGAATTTAAGGGTTAAGCGATCATGTCTGAACAGGACCTTTTCAAAAATACTGGTAAATTCATTCTTGCAATTTACCAGTATAAGAAGTTGCAACATAAACTACCGGTAATGTGCTCTATGTGAACGCAGAACGAGTTTACCGGTATGAGCAAGTGCAAGTTCAGAACATGACGTAAGATATCTACTTTGGGCCACAATGACGCATTTATTACGCACTGTGTAGTTTGGTTTGAAGTTGTCTACGATATCTCTGGGCCAAGAGCACTGCAGCAATGTAAACGTTTGAAACAAAAATGAAAATATCAACCAAAAAACTGACAGCGTTTACCCGTTTACAAACACAACACCGGGAGGCAATTTCTGGTTAATAATAGTTTAACTGGTTTAATTTACCGGTATTTTGTAACTGATATGTGAATGGTGTTTTACCGTTAAAAAGACGGGAAGTAGTTGCTTGTGTGAACAGCACATTTTTGTATTTACCGTGTAATTTTACCGTTTGTTGTGTCTTAGATACAAAATGGCTATCTCCAATTTAATTTCCATCATGAATATTTTCCCGCCATTTTGAATTTTTTGCAAAGCCTACTTTTTGAAACTAGTTATTTCTTCATAAATCTGTTTATTTTCATCTGAGGCATTTGGTTCCCACAAAGACCATCAGTGTATACTGTATTTGTACCATATAACCTTGTCTTGGATATCTGCATCATAAGCTGCTTTTTTTTCTGTGGCATTTAGCTCTGGCACTGACAGGCCTGACTTTCATAGTAATTATTTGTTTGGCAATTCTAACCCGAGCCTTTATCTGCCCATTTAAATGTGGGCCTTCTTGTGCTCTTTAGCTTGTATCTTAAAATAATCACCTCCCGAGTCTTTTGCATAAAGGACCATTTCTCATCTGTCTGTTGCCTGAGAGACGTAAACTTCAAAGAGCAAAGATAACATACTTGGCCTTTTTTGAACCGTTTAGAAAGCGGTATGTCATTTGTGCTGTCACTACAAAACACTTGTGTCAGTCAGTGTATGATGAGCAGTTTTCCCGGCATATTTTATGAACATTAACACCCACCTCAGCCTTGTGTGTGAGACTGTGTTGGTCTTATGCATAAACCTACATGTTTCCGAAGGTGTTTGTTTTACATATGATCAGTGATTAAAGGATACTGAGCATGTGTCGGGTTGCTCTTGATTGCATATGTCTGTGTTTTTGTGCTTGTTGTTGTTTTATTGGCATATTCTGAGCAGGCGTACATTAAACACATTAGGCACACTTGAGACCACCTACTCGTATGCACTCTTTGCCCACCAGAGAGCCATCTAGTGAAATGATGGAACAGATGCCTCTCTCTTGTTCTCATTTTCAAGTTCTTATGCCAAGCCGGCTCGATAGCATTAAACTACATGTATTTTTAAAGTATCAATACTTCTTTTCCCTCTAGGTCCATTTTAATTTTAGTCAAGGTTGCAGCGGTTGCAGCTTATAAACCCATAGTACTGCTGGTACTAAGTGCTTAATTTAACTCATAAAAATAGTTTAAAAGCTTGACTTTACTGAAATTCTATCAATAATATTTGCATTTTTATGGAATACATGAAACAGTCAGCGTTTTGGAACAGAATCTTTGAAACACAAATTAAGATATTTTTTGATGAAATCCGAGAGTTTCTGACCCTGCATAGACAGCAATGTAACTGAAATGTTCCCAGGCCCAGAAAGCTTTTATGAAGCTACAAGTATACTTTTTTGTGCACAAATAACATGAAAATAGCAACTTTATTCAACAATTCTTTACCTGAGGGGGAGTAATTAATGACAGAATTTTCACTGTATTTGATGATACGTCTAAAACCTTTATAAAACATAAAAATATCAGTCATGTGAATTTTGAAACCCACTGACATATTTTAAGCACCTATCTTAAAAATAACTACTTTAGGCATTGATGGTTCCATGAAGAACCTTTAAAATCCATGGAAACCTTTTATTCCACAAATGGTACTTTACAATGTTAAAGTGTTCTTCACACAGGAAAAAAATGGTTCTTTTAAAAACTGATGTTCACTGAACGGTTCTCTGAGGAACCAAAAATGGTTCTTCTATGGCATTGTAACTGAAAACTCCCCTTTGGAACCTTTATTTTGAAGAAAACATTCAATGTGTTGTCTAACGTTTGATATACAGTGTAGAGAAAACCATTCATGTTTTTTTGCCTATAGATCATAAATAGTACACTTTATTCTTATTTTAAAAGTGATTATCTATAACATGGGGAATAATATTGTAGCTAATTTATTTGTTTGATTTCGAATTTCTACAATGTTCTTCTGTAAGAAACATTTTTATATTCATATATAATTTCTGTAAATGTCATATGACCGCATATCGATCTTTCTTCGCTAGTCAAACGGTTCAAGAGCGGCCTCTGGAGTTGCGGATGAATTGAAGAAACATCGCAAAAGTGTTTCGCCGCTCAATGCTTATCAAAGCGGAATAATTTAATGAAGATAGACATGAATAATCATGAGAATCCATGAATGTGTCTCTAAATATGCACACTTGAGGACTAAATGGTTCCAGTGGACGTTGTTTGACATGGAAACTTTACCAGAGCTTGCATGATGAACAGGTATGCTGCTGTGTTACATTCTTTAACTCTATGACTTTGCATGTTTTGATTTGTACCTCTGACGCAAATGTATTTATTTTTACTATTGCTGATTTTACTGGTTACCGTGTTATCTGGTGACCAACTTCCTGATTCAGGTCCTCAGCGCCAGATGTGATGGACCGAACGCTGCAGATTCGCCGATTCTGAAAGCACAAACTGACGTGATATTAAGCTGTGTAATAAACGCACACTTGCTCATTACATGTTTTTGATATTCTTGTAAAGATGACAAATTATTGGTATGATCGCCCGTAGCGGCTGAAATACGAAAAAAAAAAAGTCTGTTTGGCACGGGTTTCGAACACGCGCTAAAAATAGTCACGCTGTGAAGAAGAGACAGCAACCCAGCTAACACAATTACGTCGTGACGACGTTACTGGACCGGACCATATTCGTTGCAGCGACGTACCAAATAACGTTCCAGCGACGTAACTTTGTGATTCCCATATTCGTCGTAGCGACGTTATTTTGTACGTCGCTGGAACGTGGTGAGTATGTCTCCACGACCAAACTGGCACGTCGTGAGGACGTGACTATGAAGGACCACACTGGTCGCGGCGACGTTCCAAATAACGTACCAGCGACGTAACTTTGTGATTCCCATATTCGTCGTAGCGACGTTATCGTGTTACGTTGCTAGGACGTGGCAAGTACGTCCTAACGACCAAACTAGCACCTTCCCAGTATTTTTAATTTTGCTTCTCACCTTTAGTCCTGTCCGAGGATGTGCTACTACCACCTTGAAATCAGTATATAATGACAAACTAAAACATTTTCTGCTGTAAAAAAACCCCACTAAGTTCTTGTTTTCAAATTGTTGTAGTTTTTTTGTGAATATATTCACTGCATACATGCAAACCAATACAAAATCATTAAATTCCAACAGAAAATTAGCAAAAACACAGTGCATTCATTTATTAAATCACCATTTATTCAGTGTTATTTTCTACATATACTAAGCCATTGCATTTTAAACATGACACCTATTATTTAACCATGTAAAGTGCTGCCAAGACATTCACACAGATAATTGAACACATCACATAAAGTACACAGTAATCAATGAATGATACAACCACTGATTAAAATGTTTTACTTTTACTGAAAAAGATTAAATATTTAATTAATGATGGGTATAGTAGAGTAATAATTATCAGTACTCTTATTAACAGAACTCCCCTAATTTGGTACAAAAATACTGATACAAAGATAGAAACAATTCAGTAGTGATTTCTGTATTACTTCAAGTTAATTTGTTTTCTGAGTGTCCTGTGTATGAAACACCTGCTACAAATATCTGGTGGTGATGTGCTTTAATACTGCTTCACTATCAGAAGCAAAACCTAAATAATTACCAAAGGACCATAGTTCTTCTCAGAAGATAACAGAAATAAAGAAAATAGCAACATTAATAAACAGTAAGAACATGTTAATATAACAATGTAGAGATTACATCTCCCCTGTATTAGGCCCACCCAAAAAACATACAGAAAATGAGCCTGTTGACTTTTCAGAAAAATCTGAGATCTCTGTCCCCAGCTGTGGAGAAGACTCTTTGCTGAGAATTTAGGCTCTGGACAGTCGTGAGAGAAAAAGAAGAATGTCGTTCTTACCACAGCAGCAGAAGGTACTCTTTTCTGAGGAAAGGATAGGAGGGTGACACTTCACTCTTGATACACTCTTGGAGAGCTGATGATGAGTTTTGCTAAAGAATAAGGTTCCTGCTCAGCACTTGGTCTTATTCAGCAAAGAGTACCTCTAATGCAGTGCCACATACTCCAGATTCTTTGCAAACTTGAAACTTTTAATAAAATTGACCATATTATTGTATTCAGGTTTATTGTTTTTATTATAACACATGGCAAATTTATGAGAAAATTATGTCAAGGGTGTTTTTCTTCCTCTTTGCTATCCTGAGGCTGTACTGTCAATATCCTTCTCTGGCAGCTGAAAGGGAGAATCACCTTGTTAATGTTGCTAATGTATGTACACACAACCAGTCAAAATCTGCAGTCTTTCAGTTTTTTTTTTTTATGTTTTTCGATAGAAGTCTCTTCTGCACACCAAAGCTATATTTATATTTAACTTACAATACAAAACAATAATACTGTGAAATATTTTAATTTAAAATATGTTTTCTGTTGTTTTTCAAATACACTTTAAAATGCATTTCAAATGCAAAGGTGAATTTTTCAATAGCCTTTACTCCAGTCTTCAGTTTCACATGATCATTCTCATATGATTTGATGCTCAAAAAACATTTTTGATTATTATCAATGTTGAAAACAGTTGTGCTACTTAATATTTCTGTGTAAACTGTGATTTTTTTAGGATAATTTTATGAATACATAGTTAAGGTTGAAAACCTTTTTTTTAATCTTTTGTAACATTATAAATGTTTTTACTACCACTTCAGATCAGTTTAATGCATCCTTGCTATTAAGGTCTTCATAAAGAAAAAAAAAACTTAAAGTCCCCCTGAAATCAAAATTAAAGTTTTTTTGGCTTTTAGTATGAATATATTAGCCTTAAGGTGATCTATAAGCTAGTGTGCTGCAAAACAAAGACAAAATTCGCGTTTACAAGATATGGGCATTCAAAACTTACTGTCTCGTCACTTCCGCCAATATGAATCAAGGATTTGGATGATATCACCGTGCACTTCAGTTTCTCATCAAACGTTCTGTCCAATCAAATGCTCTCTAGAGTCCGTAGTGTCCCGCCCCCTACACAGAGACTCGGAGCAGATCATAAGCGCTCATATGTGCGGTTGGCATGTATTAAACTACACAGCCTCAGCATGATAATGATCACTATTTCGTTTTAGCAAGTTTCATATTGAATTTGTGGGGTAATTTATTAGTCTGTGGCTGTCATAAGCTTACAAATGCGGCTTTACCGAGCTCAACGGCTCTTGCCGGAGCAGATATTAATGGAACGCTATTGGCTATTCAAAATTAGTGGGCGGGGCTGGGCGATATGTTTTTGTTTCAGTTAAAAGTACGTCACCACATAGAATAACGCTGCGTGTTTCAAGGCACTTCAGTGGACCTTTAAGTGACTCCAACCTAGTGTACACAACTAAATTGGGCAACACAGCATATTAGAATGATTTTGAACACTTACAACTGGAGTATTGATGATGAAAATTCAGCTTTGAATTTAAATGAAAACACACCTTGTAATAAACAATGCACAGATTGCAAAGAACTTACATTCTGATGATTACTTCATTTTCCTCACGGCTGCCTTCCTCAGTCATTCCTAGGCCTTCTCATTTTTCACCTTTCCCTTGAATCCACATAAAATATAAATAAAACTAATTAACCAATTAATTTTATAGACAGTTTGAATAAGTTTGTATAAAACTGCAAATCTTCCTTTTAAAATCTTAAGTTATTCTCCAGCTTCTAAAGGAAAGGCACAATCTGTGGCCATGTTCACAGAGAATTTGATCTTACTATTAGGTGTCCTGGCTAGGAGATTTAGCTTAAAACCTATTCACGAAACTCTTAAGAGTCCACAATAACCAAAAAGAGGGATACGTCATTTGCATTGACTTTTTTTCTTTGTTAAATTTCCACATTAAGCATGGGTTGGAGCTCTTAATACAAAGTGCACCAGATAGAAAAAAATTAGTTTAAAATGTACAGTACATACTTTTGTACACTAGGCCATGCCCCCAGACAGACGAAGGTCCAGCCCCCAAAGTCTCAAACAAATCCTGTGGGAAACACAGCAAAGTGATGTGGTTGTGTATGATTTAGAAATAGGGGAGTCTTACATTGGTCAAATTCAGGCCAACTCAAATATTTTTTAAACATGTTTAAAAATGATCAGGAGCACAGGAGGTGCTCATGAAGACAGTGGTTTACAATTGTGGTCCAGGTGACCCACAGCACTGCACATTTTGTATGTCTCTCTTGTTAAACCCACCTTCTTCAGATCATCAGCTCCTTAAGAAAGAGCTTCATGAACAAATCTGTCAGTAAAGAGGGATGTGCAAAATGTATAGTGCTGTGTGTCCCCAGGTCCAGGTTTGAAAACCACTGTTGTAAGGTACCATGACATATGACAATCATACGAGCATCAACAATTTCACAAAAATGTCTCCTGACTGAGGAAAAAACAAAATCATTCACAGGCTCTGGAATTAGACTATCAATTGATATTTATCTAGCTATGAGTAATTGAAATGATAAATCCAACCCTGTGGATTACCTGTCTCTCCTCCTGAGCATTTTGTTGTGTGGGTCCAGGAAGGATACTGCTGCACAACTCCTTCAACCATGAGAAAATGCAGTTCCAGCATGTCTTCACATCCAGGACAACAGAAGGGTCAGGGAGGCCTGAAATATAAATATTTAAGCCACTGAAATCAATTTAGATCTATTGTGCCTGAGTGACACTGAAACAATGAGGTTTAGTTCCCTTCCGGAGGGAACTCTACGCTGCGTCCTGGTTAGGACACTTTGGGAACTGCCTTCAGCGTGACCGGTTCTGAAGCTCTTATAAAACAACGGCAATGAACTTGACATTGACCGGCGCCAGCCCATGACGTCATTAACAAGGCGCCTACTAGTATAAAAGGGGCGCTTGTGAATACAGCAACCATCTTTTTGTTCTTCAGATCACCTTGTTCTAAGCGTGAGTTTGATGGCAATGTCCGGAGGTAAGCAATTTAGGGAGTGTGCTGATCCGTGTCCGCGGAGTCTGACACCGGATGATTCGCACGATTTATGCGTGATATGTTTGGGTGAGCAGCACGCGCGCTCCGTCCTTGAGGGGGCGGAGTGCGTACACTGTGAGAGCTTTTCTATCAAAAAGCTCCGCTCTCGTTTGTCCTTATTCTCGAGGGGATCAGGACATCCGCCTCCCCCACGCGGCTCTGGTCCCGCGGCAGCTGAGGCTGCCCGGCGGCTGAGATCGTGGGGTTCGCAGGTGGAGCTCGCTGACGAGTTTCAGAGAGGCGTGTCTCTCTCGCGCTCGTCAGCGGGAGACGAGGGCGCGCTGCTGGATGAGGATGTGTTGTCTCTCACATCCTCAGATCCAGCGGCGAGTGTGCTGTTGGCTGCTAGCCAGGGCGAGCAGGAAGAGGCTGAGATGGGCGAAGATGAGTCTTTTGAGCCCATCCAGCCCTCCTGCCCCGCGTATGAGGAGCTGATGGACGTCATGGGGCGCGCCGCCGCGAGGTTAGATCTGCCGTGGCGGCGCGCGCAGGAAGAGGTCTCTCACGGCAGGCTTGGTGAGAGATATCTTCCTGGCCATGTCAGGCCACCTCCTTTGAGCCTCCCATTCCTTCCCGACCTCCATGCTGAGGTCGAGAAGGCATGGGATAAACCTTACTCGGCCCGCATTACCAGACATCAGCATGTCAATTATGCTGATGTCCAGGGAATGCGCGAGCACGGGTATGTGTCGATGCCCCCGGTGGAAGATACCCTGGCTGCGTATCTTTCCTCGGGAGGGACGTCGACACTCACGGCTCCAACCCTGCCGAATAAGCCGCTCAAGGAGACATCGCGGCTGAACGGCAGGGCATACGCGGCAGTAGGTCAGGCTGGTGCCGCCCTGCACACTGTAGCGGTGTTGCAGGCGTACCAGGCCGACCTACTAAAAGATCTGGACCAGGGCCTGGGGCTTTCCCCGGAGGAGATGACTGAGCTGCGCCGCACCACTGATCTCTCTCTGAGGGCCACCAGACAGACAGCGACCGCTGTTGGTCGCGCTATGTCTGCTTTGGTGGCCACAGAGAGACATCTGTGGGTGAACCTGACGGGCATCGGGGAGAAAGAGAAGCGTTTTCTCCTCGATGCCCCGGTTTCGCCTTCCGAACTTTTCGGCACGTCTGTACAGACGGTGGTGGAGAAGTTCAGGGAGGCGAAGGCGCGCTCAGCGGCTTTTAAGTCCTTCATCCCTCGCCGGTCCGCGCCCGCACCCGACCAGCATAGACAGCCTGGCCCGTCCTGGCCCCAGGGCCGGAGACAGGGCCAGGTGGCTAGTGTGGCCGCTCGAGGCCCTCCACCTCCACGGAGCAGGTCTCAGAGGAGGCGCGATGCGCGGCGTAG
Source organism: Garra rufa (assembly GCF_049309525.1). NCBI lineage: Eukaryota > Metazoa > Chordata > Actinopteri > Cypriniformes > Cyprinidae > Garra > Garra rufa. The sequence goes on from NC_133377.1 coordinate 7,406,335, forward strand.
GAAGCCGGATCTCAGGGAGACGATTCAGCGCCGGCGTCAAAGCAGGCAGGAGTCGGGTACCTGAGGTCCCTCCCTTTCGCCCCTCGCGCCCGCTCGGCCGCCTGCCTTCCTGTCCTACTCCTAGACTCCGGGGCCGGGCCTATGATGAAGTTACTAACGCATTCTGACAGGCCCGGTATACGAACTGACATATCTAGGTGTTATATGTGTGTGTACATGTTTGTCTTCCAGCTCCGCTTGGGTGAGACTTAGTTTGGGCTCCTTAATCTGAGCCCCCTGGTCCCCGAATGCCAAGTGTAGTTAGGTCTCCCCTCTTCCTGAGGTAGTGTCTGGACCTCCACTTCTGTTAACTCCTGTGGGGTTAGAAGCGTTGTTAGGCTCCCCTAAGCAAGCACCACCGAGTGTTTCTCGCCCGGAGCCTCCGCCGTTGGAGCTCAATGTGGCAAACCTGCATACGCATGTTCACCCATCCACTGGGGCAGCAGTCTACCCCGTCCCGTGGTAAGAGTCTCTCCAGACTCCGCTCGTCTGAGTGTGAAGACCGGGAGGTTGGGTAGGTTCCCCACCCTTAGAAGATAGGTGCAACCCAGGGTTGAGCGCATGGGCTGCCTCTCTTGGTGAGTCAGTGCACTGTAGGCCCCGCTCCCCAGGGCCCTGTTAATAGGGAAAGAAAGAAGTTTCTTTAGTGAGAGAGGGCAGTTTAGGAACCCCCCTAAGAAGGTGAAGCCCTAAGTGTAGGGATTTTCAGGCCTCCTCTCCCTGAGAGTTGTGCCGACAAGATTCCCCTCCATGGAGGCTCTTGTTTAGGCTGATTTCTCACAAGCTCTATCAGATAGCACTTAGGGGTTTGAGTGTAGTGGGGCTCCCCTCATTAGTATGAGTTCTGTTGGTTAGCACCCCCTCTCCCAGACTGTCCTGCCACGGTGAGCGTTGTCAGGGTGTTGCAGGCTTCCTCTCTATCGAGAGTTCTTCTGTATTGAGCCTCCGCTCTTCGCTGCTGCTGTTCAAGACCTCCTTTCGCCTAGTGGCGTCATGATGTAGGTCGGGCCATTGGTCTTCCCCCACGGTTTAGACTTAGAATGGCTAGACGCGTTCCCCTATTTTGAGAACCATCCAGTTGCAGCCTTCGCTCCCCTCAGTGCTCCGCTGACAAGTACATACTCGTGGTTTTTAGCTGGTAGGCCTGCTAGGCCTCGCTAACTGCCGGCTATGTGCTTTGTGCTCTTTGCCAAAGCCCAGTATTGTAAGGCTCTTTTCGTTCAGACTTGAAGCCTCCTCTCCACAGTATCCTGTGAGGTGGGTTCATGTACTTGTAGCGTTGAGTGTAGCCAGGTCTCCCCTCAGTGGGGTTTCACTGAGACCTCCACTTATTGAGCATCTCTCTCGCTAGAGACTACTAGACTACTAGAATACCGCTCACCAAGACTGAGTGTTGTCAGGCTTTTTTCTCTCTGTAAGATTCGCTTCAAAGCCTCCACTCTACGGGGCCCCTGCTTTCTGCATTTAGGCCCTGCTGTGAGTCCTGGTATTCTCCAAAGCGTTGAGTGTAGCTAGGTCTCCCCTCACTAAAAATATTTGGGTGAGATCTCCACTCCATAGAGCTAGGAGATTGAGCGTTGCTAGGCTTCCCCTCATCCGAGGGTCTCTGTGAAGCCTCCGTTCCCCTGAAGCTCCGCTCCGGGTACTTTCAGACGTGAGTGTAGCTAGATCTCCCCTCACTGTATATTTGGTGTGAGATCTCCACTCTGTAGAGCTGGGAGGTTGAGCGTTGTCAGGTGTTCCTCTCATTCTGAGAGTCTCTATGAAGGCCTCCGTTCCCCAGAAGCTCCATTTTTAGTACCTCCAAGCGTGAGTGTAGCCAGGTCTCTCCTCACTTAGAGCGTTGAGGCCTCCACTCGTAAAGAGCTGGCGGATTGAGCGTGTTGGGGCTTCCCCTCTGGTGAGGCCCCCGTTCTCCAGAAGCTCCGCTTCCAGTCTTTCCCTCCAGGCGTGAGTGTAGTCAGGTCTCCCCTCACGAAGGGTTATTGAGATCTCCACTCCTAAGAGCTAGTGGATTGAACGTTGTCAGGTTTCCTCTCTTTTTGAGAGTCTTCTGTGAAGCCTCCGTTCTCCAGAAGCTCCGCCTTCAGTACTTTAGGCGTGAGTGTAGCCAGGTCTCCCCTCACTGGAGGGGCTATTTTGAGACTTCCACTCCTGAGAGTTAGTGGATTGAACGTTGTCAAGGTTTCCTCTCCTTAGAGAGTCTTCTGTGAAGCCTCCGTTTTCCAGAAGCTCCGCCTCTGTACTTACAAGCATGAGTGTAGTCAGGTCTCCCCTCACACTAGGGTTTATGTTTGAGACCTCCACTCTTACAGAGCTCCGAAGCTCCAGGCTTTGCTATCGCCTGTGATAATTATATGGTGTTTCCCTCGCTACGCTCTGGGCACTTTCTCAAACCCACAATAGTGGTGAGTACTCACGCGAAGCTTTGAGCACTCCTTAAAAACCCACGTGAAGTGGTAAGTGCACACGCAAGTCCTTGGGCACTTTCTAAAATCCACATGAGTGGTAAAGACTCCCCCCTGAAGGTTGGGTTCTTTTCTAAAATCCTGTATGGTATGGGTTACGCAGTATTTCTCCGTTCCCATTCTAGAGTTGGTTCTAAACACCCCTGGGTGGTTACAACTCCACTGCAGATAGCACTACCTATAGGTTTGAGTGCCGCTAGGCTTCCTCTCATCTAGAGAGTCTTCCTGCAGAAGCCTCCACTCTTCCTAAAGGGAAAATAAGTTTGGGCGTGAGTGTAGCCAGGTCTCTCCTCACTTAGAGCGTTGAGGCCTCCACTCGTAAAGAGCTGGCGGATTGAGTGTGTCGGGGCTTCCCCTCTGGTGAGGCCCCCGTTCTCCAGAAGCTCCGCTTCCAGTCTTTCCCTCCAGGCGTGAGTGTAGTCAGGTCTCCCCTCACGAAGGGTTATTGAGATCTCCACTCCTAAGAGCTAGTGGATTGAACGTTGTCTAGGTTTCCTCTCCTTAGAGAGTCTTCTGTGAAGCCTCCGTTTTCCAGAAGCTCCGCTTCCATTACCTCTAGGCGTGAGTGTAGCTAGGTCTCCCCTCACTGAAGGGTTTTTTGAGACCTCCACTCCTAAGAGCTAGTGGATTGAACGTTGTCAGGTTTCCTCTCTTTTTAGAGAGTCTTCTGTGAAGCCTCCGTTCTCCAGAAGCTCCGCCTCTGTACTTACAAGCGTGAGTGTAGTCAGGTCTCCCCTCATACATGGGTTACGTTTGAGACCTCCACTCTTACAGAGCTCCGAAGCTCCAGGCTTTGCTGTCGCCTGTGATAATTATATGGTGTTTCCCTCGCTACGCTCTGGGCACCTTCTCAAACCCACGATAGTGGTGAGTACTCACGCGAAGCTTTGAGCACTCCTTAAAACCCACGTGAAGTGGTAAGTGCACACGCAAGTCCTTGGGCACTTTCTGAAATCCACATGAGTGGTAAAGACTCCCCCCGAAGGTTGGGTTCTTTTCTAAAATCCTACACGGTATGGGTCACGCAGTATTTCTCCGTTCCCATTCTAGAGTTGGTTCTAAAAACCCCTGGGTTTTTCCAACTCCACTGCAGACAGCACTACTTATAGGATCGAGTGTCGCTAGGCTTCCTCTCATCTAGAGAGTCTTCTTGCAGAAGCCTCCACTCTCCTGAGAACTCCACTTAGGTGGTTCTATTGCTTAGGCTCCTGGAGCCTCATGGATCACCTCCAGTGTTGAGTGTGGTTAGGTCTCTGACCTCCATTCCCAGAGTTCCCCGCAAGCACAGAGTGTTGCTAGGCTTCCTCTCGTTTAGAGAGTTTGTTTAGAGCCTCCGCTCTTCAGAACCCCCGCCTAGTATGAAGACTTAAGGGTAAGCTTCACTACTAGCGGTGAGTGTAGGTAGGCCTACTCTCGCTTAGAAGTATCAGGCCTCCACTCCTAGGAGTTCCGTGCTTGGGTGGCCGAGCTAGCTGTGACGTCGGCCCAAGTAGTGGGGAGTGATGTTCCTTCTTGACTCCTCAATCAGTCAGTTGTTCACTTACTCCTCAGCATGGCGGTGTTGGTATATCGTTCCCAAAGTGTCCTAACCAGGACGCAGCGTAGAGTTCCCTCCGGAAGGGAACGTCTCAGGTTACGTAGGTAACCCTAGTTCCCTGAGGACAGGGAACGAGACGCTGCGTCTCGTAGCCATGCATCGGGCCCCCACTTTCCATCAGACAAAAAGATGGTTGCTGTATTCACAAGCGCCCCTTTTATACTAGTAGGCGCCTTGTTAATGACGTCATGGGCTGGCGCCGGTCAATGTCAAGTTCATTGCCGTTGTTTTATAAGAGCTTCAGAACCGGTCACGCTGAAGGCAGTTCCCAAAGTGTCCTAACCAGGACGCAGCGTCTCGTTCCCTGTCCTCAGGGAACTAGGGTTACCTACGTAACCTGAGACGTTTTTTACCGAGGATTTTCTGGGTTCTTTTGAACACAGTCTTCATGATGGATGATCTCTTGATCCTGGATCCTTTCTGCCATACACTTAGAGATGGTTTGAATGTCATGTGGTTGTGTCTAAAATACAAATAGCAGCACCATTAGTCCTGTTGCTTTATATATATTTTTTGGTACTGAACAAGTCAGGAACCAAATCAGTAAGTTACCTGTACTTGATACCCATCCCTATCATAATCATGGTTGTCGTGTTGCTGCTGCCCAGACTCTCTCTCCACCTGTTATTAAAAAAAGTATGTTAGTTTTGAATAAAACATTGATAAAACAATGAACAATGAATAAAACATTCAAACTACTACTTAAAAAAATAGGCTCAATACATTTAATGCAATAATATGAAAAATTATCCAGAGACCAGCTTTGAGGACGTGCCCACGACGTTTCTGGGACCTTAGCCAAAATCCTTAAACTACTACATGGTAACAATGAACATAATTTCTAATAAGCAACTCACTGAATGACTCAACTGGTTCACTGGCAGTAGGGACATAAAATAGTAAACTATTTGTTGGATACATATTTGTTAAAACTAAACTATCAGATCTGTTTGTCAATGAAAAGTCACTAGCATAAAAATGATGCAAGTTATGTATGTAAAAATGTTGTATGTAAAAACCAATAACATGTAACGAGCAAATTACACCATTTACAGGCCTGTTAATCGACAGGAAAGCAGGACATTATTAATCCCACATACACTGAATGGGATTTCTGCAGCCTCGGTCTAATTAAAAGTTTATATAACATCAGTGGTTTATATTTAAGTTTACAATACGGCTAGGCTAGCATGAGCATAGTCAGATGCGAACGACAAGCAGTCAACGTTACTATGGTAGAAGTTAAAATAATTTAAAAAAATGAATACTGTATAGTGTATCGTGGGTAAATTTCAAACTAGACTAAAAATAAGGTATAACATTTTAACTTAGGATTTTAAAAGTTAACTTAACGTTACCACAGACCGCATCCAGAACTAAGCTAATTAACGTTAACATTAACCAAGCAGGGCATTTATTTATTAAATTAATATAGAAAACCTCCAAAAACACAAAACACTACTTATCTTACGTGTCATCTAACGTTATATCAGCAAAAAATTATGAATAAGAGTAGATTTTAAGCGCTTACCTTTTCCTTCTCGTCCGTCTTCTGGAAGTTGACCGTTAATGACGGGCACGCGCACGGCGCACTTACGCAGCACTCAGAAAGTGACGTGCGCTGATTTTAACATTTGTCCCGTTCCCCCTTTCAATAAATCATTCACAATCACAACCATTAATGCACGCACTACTTAGAAGATGTAATTCAGCCGCGGATTTTTGAATTCAAGTCAGAATTTTACTCTCGGCGTGGTATGCAGCTGGCTGAATCAAAGAAATGTACCCGTGTTAACTTGTGACCTGTGTTTATTGTTATGAAAATGAATATTATAGTAAAAGTATATTACATTTTATGGTTTATGATGTTAAAGTGCATTTCATGGAGTCACAGACAATTGTAAATGTGAGGCTACAGTGGTTTAATTAGAAAACGCTATTGTTAAACTATATTTACTATAGTAAAAACATGATACATTTTCTTAATAGACAAGCTTATGTCTCATTTGATTAATATAAAACTTGACATTATTTCAGGTTGTTTTTGCCGTTTTTCTACTATAAATACTTTGGAAACATGTGACTTGATTTCTTGATTGTAGTGAATGAAATGTAACATAAATTCTAGTCTGCTTATAAATGTTACTTTGTAAACGTGTTAAATTGTGATTTGCGTTCGATAGCTGTTTTTTTTTAAAAAGTAAACAATATATAAAATATAGCCTTTTCTATAGACAACAAGCTGCATGTAAATGCTGGGGTAAATGTACCCATTAAGCCCACTTTCAGCTTTAAAGTCAAATAAAAAAGGGAAAAACATATTTTATGAAAATTATGATTTTAACCAATTCAGTGATTTGTTAATTCCCTGACACATTTGGCAATGTTGAGTTAGCCCCACTTGTGTAAAAAAAATCACTAAATTCACTTATTTTAAAGATAGGCTTAATTGTACACAGTGCCACAAAACGCATGCAAACAGTCAACACAAGATTCTCTTGAATGAAAAAACAAAACAAAACTAAAAAAGCATTTCTTAAAGTGGGCACAATGAAAATTACTACTTAGTAATTACTTACTAATTGTGTACTTAGTCCACAATATATTTAAGCTTCATGCATGTCTTTGTAAAGATATCTTATATTTTAAAGGAAAACATTGTCTTTTTTTCACCATTACTCACTGTGGTACCAATTAGGCCCAACGTATGTTTTTTTTTTAAATGAGAAATCCCTCTAATTACAAACTTAGATCAATTTTCGGAGTGTGCTTTTACCTTACTAACCTTTTACCTTACCTTATGTACTACTTTAATTTACAAATATATTTAGATATTTAGGCCTACAAATAACACATTGTGTAGCACCATTATATAATGTGTGTCTGCTAATATTTGATTACAAAAATGAAATAGCTAAAAAGCTTGACACAGGATTTTAACCTATATGTAATAGACTGCACATAGTATTATAGCAGATGCAATCACAGCGAGCTATTCAACCACACTGTTATATGTACTAGCCCCTTTTTACACTTGGGCATAAGGTAGCTTCAGTCTATGATTCTTTGAATTTGCCTGTGTTAACTTGTGACCTCTGTGTTAACTTGTGACCCTGTGTTGCCTGTGTGAACTTGTTTGCTAGCCAAAATCTAATTTTACTGTTGCAATAAATTGACGTTATTCCCAGTTAAAAAGCTGCTTACAAATATTACTTGTCACTAGAAAATCTCATTTGATTATAACAAAATCATGTCTATTTAAGTCACTTTTTAAGTATTTATACGAGAAAAATGGCAAAACCAACGTGTAAATAACGTCATTTTTTATATATTTATCAAACGAGACATAGCTAGTCTCTGAAGAAAATGTACCATGTTTTTACTATAGATAGCGTTTGTTAATTAGCCACAGTAGCCTCGAATTTACAATTGTCTGGGACTCTATGAAATGTACTTTAATATCACAAACCATAAAATGTAATATACTTTTACTATAATATTCAATTTCATAACAGTAAACACAGGTCACAAGTTAACACGGTCGGGCACATTTCTTTGATTCAGCTAGCTGCATACCACGCCGAGAGTAAAATTCTGATTTGTATGCAAAAATCAGTGACTGGATTAAAGCCGCTCGGTAGCTCAGTGTGTTCATTGCTGTCGCTTCACAGCGCGACTATTTTTAGCGCGTGTTCGAAACCCGTGCCAAACAGACTTATTGTTATTTTTTTTTTTCGTATTTCAGCCGCTACGGGCGATCATACCAATAATTTGTCATCTTTACAAGAATATCAAAAACATGTAATGAGCAAGTGTGCGTTTATTAGACAGCTTAATATCACGTCAATTTGTGCTTTCAGAATAGGAGAATCTGCAGCGTTTGGTCCATCACATCTGTCGCTGAGGACCTGAATCAGGAAGTTGGTCACCAGATAACACGGTAACCAGTTAAACCGTAACACTTGAACACTTGTAAAACAATAATATTTATTATGATATTGAAGCTAAAGTGTTATAGGCAGGGGTGTAGCAGCCAATTTAAAAGTGTGTGTGTGGGGGGGGGGGGGGGGGGGACAGTATGGTGATGTTCATACAGTATAATAAATTCTAAATAGAAGAACAATGGGCATTTTACAGCACCAAAGTGGAAATTTGAGGACACCCAAGAGATTTGCGCTGTGATTGGCTAAATGTTAGTTCACTCACATCTAAGTAACAAATCAGAGAACAATGGCGGAAATATTGGTGCTAGGTCAAAAAAAGTGCGGGGGACATGTCCCCCCCGTCCCCCCTGGTTGCTACGCCCCTGGTTATAGGCCACTTTTGTAATGATATACAATAAGCAGTTATGTTAAAAACCGTACAGTTAAATGTTAGGAAATGTAAACAAACAGGTCGTTTAATAGTAGCTACCGTTTATAAAGTTTTAAGTTTCTGCACAACAAGGCATGTTACAAAATACAGCAATATTGTGAAATATTTAAAGGAAACCCTGTTTGACATGTATGGCTTAATATAACTTAAATAATGTCTTTTACTGAAATATGTAGTAAAAAAAAACATGAAAGATTTATGCTATTTAAAAAATCCACATCGTTTTATACATATTGTGGACTGTGGGGGGTGCCATTATGACGTGAAATGGTTGCACTGCCCTGCTGAAAAAAACAGCTAAAACCAGCCTAGTCTGGTTGGCTGGTCTTAGCTGGTTTAAGCTGGAAGTAGCTGGTTTTAGCTGGTCTCCCAGCCTGGCCAGGCTGGTTTTAGCTGTTAGTTTCCAAGCCTGACCAGGCTGGAAAGTGGCCAAAACCCCTCTAAAACCAGCCTGCTGACCAGCTATGACCACCTTAAACCAGGCTGGTTGACCAGCTAAAACTAGCCAACCAGCCTAGGCTGGTTTTAGCTGTTTTTTAGACCAGGGTGGTGAGCTACTGCCGCTACATGTTGCTATTTTTTACTGTAACACAACCGGAAATACACAACTCGGAAAATAAAATACTGATACGATGACCACAGCTACTGAAACAATTTACAGGTGACGATGGATATAAGCGTACATAGGCGTAAACCAAATGTCGTGCCATCGATTTTCCCCACAAGGAGCCTAAACGCCCTGGATATCAAGTGAAATCCACGCTGAGAATCTCCTTCAGTGGCTGGGGCGTCATGACAAGCGTCGACTTTGTCGTCTAGACTTTTTTGTTATTTGCCATTTGTAAGCTCTTTCAGTAGCTGTGCTCTACTAAAAGTCTGTAGGGCTAAAGTGGAGAGAACAAAGACGCGGGTCTTTAGGAAGTTTTATTCGTTCACAGGCATCTTCCCATTCTGTCCTCCTCTTCTTATCACTAGGAAGGCAGTGAAGACTTACATCGCTTCTCTTGTTGCCCTTCAACTGAAAATTACAACCAAAAGCCACACAATATGGCGTCGTATCAGTATTTTATTTTCAAAGGTGTGTTGTGGTAAAAATAGCAACAGTTCAGTGCAGCTATTTAAGTCTTTGAAATAATGGCTTTGAAATATTTTTTTTTTTAAGGATTCTTTGATGAATATAAAGCTTTTGTAAAAATTATAGATGTGTTTACTGTTACCTTTTATCAATTTAATGCATCCTTGATGAATAATAGTATTACTTTATTAAAAAGTGCTTACTATTTTAGATAAATGCTGTCATTTTTGAAAATATATTTGAAAATAAGAAGCGGTTGCATCTTGATGTTTTGAAAGTGTAATTTGATTTGGTCTCAGGTTTTTTACTCTTACAAGCTTTGATCTCAGCTTACTGTCTGTGTTTTTTAATTTCCGATAAAGGAAAAGCAGATGATTATGAAACTGAAGGTGGGAGATTTTATTGTAGGCATGGAGCGCTAGCTCTCATTAGTGAGGATAACGCATGATTTACACACTGCCAGAAATAACAGCAATAATTAAGAGTGCCTTACACCTCACACACACGTACACGGCTCTGTGCCTGCTTGCGAGATCACTCCTGAGCTGCCTTTTACCTTGCCTCAGTTATGGTCTCTGGGCGACAGTATCGTCAGGATTGTTGACTGAAATGAGAGCGTATTGTCCAGCAGGGGGGTGATCTGATGTGAGTTGAGATGGTTGGATCTGAATAATTTAACACATATGGGAACCGTAGAATGAACAGCCACTCATATCATAGAGTAATGCTGTGCTCTCATCTGCTCTCTGTGTACGCAAACACACACAGACACACACACTCACAAACTCACCGCGTGACCCCTGCAGTTTCAATGCGGTGTGCTTTAATGGCAGAGGCTCAAGCTATTAGTCCTTCATCTGTAAGCTAGGCTTTCTGCTTGGGCTGCCTTTCGATTAAAACCGTTAATCAAATGGCATGATGTACTGATTAATTGATTAAATTATTGCGATTAATCATACTAAATAAATGCATCAACAGACAAACTCTTTGCACACATTTATTGTACACTGTTTACCTGATTAAACCTATAAAATTAGCTTCGTTGGTATATATCAATGCATTTATGTTGATTCAGTCATATTCAATAATATTTTGGGTTAAATAAAAGCTGTATATCTGCTTTGTCCCTTCAGCTTCCCTCTAGTCGTATTTTCAAGGTGAGCCTGTTAGGTGCTCCTGATTAACTTGGTTTGGGAAGGCGTCCTGGCAGGATTCCTCTTACACCTGGAGGTGAGCACATCCTGTCCCTAGGAACTTAGTCAAACTGTCAGACCATGAAGGAGAGGTGGAAACAGAAGGAGAGAGACTGAGAAAAGAGAAAAGGGAGTGATGAAAGGCACCACTTTTTTTCTCTTCTCCCTCCATATGTTCTGTCCTAAAGCTGCTCTATGCAAACCACACCATAGAATACAATAAGAACAAACAGTCTATGTTTTGAATATCATTGTGCAATTACACCATAGAATACAGTAGGTATTCGTGCTGTGCACAGTATGCAAATTTTCTTTATGCATTGAATACCTGCTGTACTGTATGCCATAATGCAGTTTGCTCAGCTTGACTTTTTATCTTCAGTATGACGAATGAAATCCAAATTTGTGTTAAATATAAAAAACTATAAAATATTTGTTTAGATATTTTTTTTATTTATTTAAATAAATATATATTTACACTACCAGTCAAAAGTTTTTGAACACTAATGTTTTTAATGTTTTTTTTTTTTTACAAATTTTGAAATATTTTTGCTAGTTAAAATAGCTGTTTTCTATTTGAATATATTTAAAAATCTAATTTATTTGTGTGATTTCAAAGCTGAATTTTTAGCATCATTACTCCAGTCACACGATCCTTCAGAAATCATTCTGATATTCTTAATTGCTGCTCAAGAACATGTATTATTGTTATTACAGTTATTATTATTATGTAGAAATCTACAGGTTTTTTTGATGAATAGAAAGTTCAGAAGAACAGAATTTATTTGAAATATAAATCTTTTGAAACATTATAAATGTCTTTATCATCACTTTTGATCAATTTAAAGCATCCTTGCTAAACAAAAGTAATAATTTGTAGATTTTCTTTATACTGACTCTTTATACTCTTTATACTACTGACTTTTAAATGGTATAGTGTATAATGTTACAAAAGCTTTTTATTTCAGATAAATGCTGATCTTTGGATTATTCTATTCATCAAAGAAACCTGAAAAAATGTTTTAAATATTAATAATAATAATAAAAAATAATATTCTGAAGGATCATGTGACATTGAAGACTGGAATAATGATGCTATATATTCATATAGAAAGCTGTTATTTTAAATAGTAAAATTATTTCACAATACTACTGCTTTTGCTGTATTTTGGATCAAATAAATCCAGGCTTGGTGAGCAGAAGAGACTTCTTTAAAAAAACATTAAGAATCTTACTGTTCAAAAATGTTTGATTGATTGGCAGTGTAAATATTTAAAAAACATATATAACAATATATACATGCTATTTGATGTTATTTAATGATCACACAATAACCTGTTAATGACACTGAGCTACGAGGTTGTTAATCGATGGTATTTTTTTAATAATCATGTTTACTAGTGAATTTCCTGTTGAAAAAAACTACAGTACCCATGATTCTACAAAGACGTCTCCACCAATCAAAATCAAGAACTTGTCAAAAGAATTCCCAATCTCTCTAAATATTTAAATATTCATATATATTATATACAGCATTCCATTTACAGAAAATGTAACGTGATGAGATTTTGCCTTGAGCGAAAACGATTTGCTCTTAAACAAATAATAGACTAAGGAGACCAAAGACTGCCTGTTAGATTTACCCAAAACAAATTATATCTCATGTTTAACCACTATGGAAATATCGGAGCCAGCAGCAAATCCAAGAAGATCTGGCCGAGGTGAGGCTGCTCTCGGCGGGTTCATGAGCGCCGAACGGCCACTGACTCCCAAGAGCTCATATCTCCGAAAACACTGAATCTAATTTTCAAATAGACGTTATCTTTATTAACAAACCACATATTTGAAGTCTAAACAAGTACATTCTTGCCTAATAAACTAAACAAAAAATACATTCTAACACAAAAACAGTATTGTTTATACAAATGGTGAAAGGGTTGGAATTCTGATATCACTAGAATATCACACTCCTCTCAGCCAATCAGATTCGAGGACCAGAAACTACTGTTTTGTGTAAAATATTGTACCTTATATATCTTGTACCTTAATGTTGGGGAAAGTTACTTTTAAAAGTAATGCATTATAATTAGTGGTGGGCCGTTATCGGCGTTAACGTGCTGCGTTAACGTGAGACTCTTATCGGGCGATAAAAAAAGTATCGCTGTTAATCTATTCTCAAAGTTGGGTTGGGAGCTGGGTCTATACTACGCAAGCTATGATGACTTTCACCTTGATATTTTAGCGCGGATGACGTATACCTAGCCGAATTGCACTGTAGGGGGCGAGAACGAGTCTTCGAACCTGTGTGTATGCCTACTGTGAAATTACCACATCAAATGAGACGTGCTAACATGGATGCAGCTATGAAGCCGCCGGGTTTGCTTCAGGGCAGGGGCGTTGCTAGACCCTTTTTATTGGGGCGTGGCCCCAGTGCCCCAGTAATTTACTTTGATAATCCTGAAATAAAGACATTAAACTATATGCAACAACTGAATTGACGCTTCTAAAAGCAACGCAGTTTAACCGAAGACTAACACGCAGATATCCATGCCCGTGCACATCTGTGTATTTAACTGCAACGCGCACGTCGCGCAGCCTTTTACGCAGAAGTACATGCAGTGTAGGAATAGTTAGTTACACAAGTTTGTACAGTTAATTGTGTTGTAAATGCAATTGTCAAGCAGTTTGTGATGCATTTTGGAAACAGTAGATGAGCCCCTGGTCTAATGCGCCACCTGGCTTGAGAAACCCGTTCTCAAAGACTTAGGCCCAATCCCAATTCTATTTTATACCCCTTCGCCTACCCCTCGCCCCTTCCCCTTGTCCCTTGAAACAAAGTGTAAAGGGGAAGGGCTAAAATATTTCCCCTAAGAAATGGGACACCACTACAACACTGTTATACGTCATCATAGGTTGTCGCTAGTTCCTAATGTTACGTCAGAGGACATGCGCAGATGTTTATCACTCATTCCAAGATGTCAAAATGTTGTCATGTTTCAAAAAGTACAAACGTACAGTGTACGCACCGTTCATTCACATGTGGCCGTAAGCAAAACAAACAACGCATTATCACATGCGCGGCAAATTGCTAATCAGTGTAGTGGTGCCTGGAGAAGTATATATGCTTCATTTGTGAATTTCGTTTTCAACTTTCTCTTTGAACGCGTCCGTTTTCGTTTTTATTATTATGTACTGATTTAGATTACTGGTGCGGTAGACGTAGCGGGCGCAGGTGCATTAGGCGCAATCATCAAATACATTTCAAAGCAAGCCGGCTCCACGGTCCTGACTGCATCATCACTGCCTTTATTGGGTGTTTTTAGCGAATATTTACATTTATTCACATGACTGGATGTGGTGGACTGCCATGATTTTGGCGAATGCAGGACACTACTGAATAATGCGCATCAGAGGGGATTTAAAAAGTGGAAGTATGTACACCGTATACCTGCGTACACCCTCCACTACACCACCGTTGTAAATTGCCGTGCCACTGGTCTTTCATGTTTCTAACATGCAGTCAAGTGTATATGACATAAAAATATATTTTGTAATATCGTGCAATCAGTGCTATCTGCTAGCAAACTTTAGCGATTTTTTTGCAAACGTTTATTTACAAAACAACACCATAAACACAAACACAAGATTGAAGGTAATATACATATAATGAAACATTGTCATCAAAATCCTTATTAAAGACAAAAATTACTTATATTTACGAGTCTGCTTGCTCGAGTGAGCAGCCATGTTGGAAATTTCTCTTAGCCCTTCGTTTGAAGTGAGGTCCTGAAAAATCTTCGTTTGGAGGGCTATCTGGCCCTTCCCCTTACCCCTACCCCTCCAACCAAAAGAGAAATGAGACACCCCTACCCCTTCACGTGAACGCGCCAAACGGAGGGGTAGGGCTAAGTGTAGGGGTAAGGGGTAGAATTGGGATTGAGCCTTACTTTTAGTCATTATTTGGGTAGCACACGTATTCTGAATGCCTTCGGCAGAATTCAAATTAGCCATTTTAATCTAGATTAATTCCAAGATTACAGTGAGATTAATCAAGATAAAAAAAAAAAAATAATCTATGCCCACCACTAGTTATAATATTGTGTTACTCCCTAAGAAAGTAACTAATTATGTTACTTTTTATGGAAAGTAATGTGTTACGTTACTTTTGTGTTACTTTTTAAATCTGGTCAGGGCTTTCTTGGTTGTTTTTAATGTAAGAAGTTCTATTTTTGGCACCTAAAGTGAAATGAATAATGTACACCTCAGGCTGAAGTAAATTCACATCCGTATAGTAGAAAGCAGGAGAAGAAAATTCAACACTCTTCAGCAATAAAAAACGAAGCACAAATGTTTATCTAAAGTAATTTTTGCTTATTACTATTCTTGTATTGGATGGTTAATAAAATGGGATTACACGCATAAAGAATATTTGTGTTATTTAACATATTTAACCTATAAAAAGTAACTCAGATATTTTCTTGTAAATTAAAAAGTAATGCGTTACATTACTAGTTACTTGAAAAAAGTAATCTGATTACGTAACTCGCGTTACTTATAATGCATTACTCCCAACGCTGCCCAGCTCAAAAATAAACCAAAAGTGCCAATAAGGAACCTTTATGCATTACAAACTAGATTGTCAACAAATCTCCAAGAATATGCTTGGATTGTCTACAACATGTCAGGAAGACCCCTCTATTTGGATGTAAATCTTTTTAAACATAAGGTACAGTTCTCATAAATCCCCACATGAACTGTTTTCAGACTCCACACTTTCTTCACTGTGTGTTAATCCATTTTTTTCTGACAAATCCCACTCTTTCTGTCTCATCATGTCATCTATGTTTAAGAGCAGGGTTGAATAATGCAGGTGAGGTCCACGGGCCACAGAAGAACGCCTATAATTGGTCTGGATGAAGATAATTGAATCCTCTCTCGGCAGGAATAGAGTAGAGTCACAAACGCTGCTTTCACCTGACCTCCCTGACACTTCAAAGTGTCATTACCCCGCTCTCCCGTAGCCCCACTCCTCTCACACTCCTCTATATTAAAAAAGACCATGTGATGAGATACTTTTAACGGGTCGCCGTGTCACCTGGTCTTTTGTATGTGAGCGCGTGTGTGTGAGTCCTTGTGGAATGTGATGTGGTGGCATTACTGCAGGGGCTGCTGGGTAATGGAGGGTAATGATTCTGAATGGTTTGGAGCATTGTTGAATGGGTGATTGAGATGAAGGGTCAAGTCACTCCTGCAGGGGCTCTCGCAGCAGAAGGATCTTTTTGAGACAATTACCTGCTGGAGGAGTCCTCTTCGTTCAAAGCCTAAGAGACTGTCTACAGTAATGCAGCACAATGTGTCCAAAACCACTTTGACAGGCATGATCAGCTAATCAGAGGATTATTTCGAACTCTACAGAGCATATGATGAAGTTTTGAGAAGTTTCACTTTTTTGTTTTGTTTTGTTGTCCTCTGTTTTTGAAGCAGTCGAGTGATTCCTGTTGTGTTGGGGAGTAGCTAATTACAAGTAACCAAACTAATTAACCACATTTTCAATAGTGTGGCAGTAAGTAGCTGTGTTTTATTTATGTTTTATTTAAAATATTTATTGCATCACTGAAAGTCATGTTACATGTTTAGCTCAGAGAATCAGATGCAGTAACTGTTCTGACAGATTCATTAAGTTAATTAAGTGAAGAATTTGTCAGGCAGAGTCAAACTAGGAACTACTGTAAGAGTCATTTGGACTGTTCCGGTGATGCTGTATGCTTCTGTTTCCTTCAAAAGAACCAAGTGTCAGTTTTATTGATAAAATTGTATAAAGTGCTGTACATTTTTTGTTCACTAAAAAAGAACCAGCTAATAAGAATCATTTGTATGTGAACAGGTCTAAAATGGTTTTGCTGTAAGATTTTGATTTACTAAAAAGAACCAACTCAAAAGAGTCAGTTGTAGGTGAACTGATCTACAGTGCATTGCAAAAGTATTCATACCCCTTCATTTTGTACGTTTTATGTTGCTGCCTTAAGTTAAACAGTTTTTTTATGACTTTTTTCACATCAGTCTACACTCCATGCTCCATAATGACAAAACAAAAACATAATTGTCACAACTTCAAATAAAAAAAAAAAACAGAAATAAGTACATTGCATAAGTATTCATACCCTTAACTCAGTACTTAGTTGAAGCACCTTTACAGCTTCAAGTCTTTTTGGGTATTATGCAACAAGATTTGCACACCAACAATTATCTGCCAATCTTTGTCTCACCTCTTCACTTTTCAATCTCTGTCAGCTTGGATAAGGTCTGGTAGACATTTTCAGGTTTCTCCAGAAATGTTTGATTGGGTTCAAGGCCAAGCTGTGGCTGGGCTGCTCAAGGACATTCACAGAGTTGTCTGTAAGCCACTCTTGCTGTGTGCTTAGGTTCATTGTCCTGTTGAACCTTCTGCCCAGTCTGAGGTTCTGAATGCTCTGGACTGGGTTTTCATTAATATTTCATATTATCTCAATATTTTGGTGCATTGAGCTTTTCTTCTATTCTGACAAGTCCCTCAGTCCCTGGCCACTAAAAACAGCCCCACAGCATGAGGCTGCTACCAGCACACTGTACTTTTGGGATGGTACTCTGCAGGTGATGAGCAGTGCCTGGTTTCCTCCAAACATGATGCTTCGAATTGAGGTTCATTAGACCAGAGAATCTTGTTTCTCAAAGTCCGAGGGTCCTTTAGGTGCTTTTTTGCAAATCTCAAGTGTGTTTTCTTGTATCTTCATTAAGGAGAGGATTGAGTCTTGCCACACCACTATAAAGCCCAGATTGGTGAAATGTTGGTGATGTTTGTCCTTCTGTAAGTTTCTCCCATCTGCATATACAGTATGATGATGGAGCTCAACTAGAGTGACCGTCAGGTTCTTGGTCGCCACTCTAACCAAGGCCCTTCTCCATCAATTGCTCAGTTTGGTCAGGAGGCCAGCTTGTTTTTTTCTGTTATAAGCATGCAGCTGTTAAAACCTTTTATCAGGACATGTGTGCCTTTCCAAATCAAACCCATTCAATTGAATTCGCCACAGGTTAACTTTACTCAAAGTGTAGTAACATCTACAAGCAATAAATGCCCCTGAGCTAAATTTCAACTGTCCCAGATAAGAGTATGAATACTTATGCAAGGGAATCATTTAAGTTTTTAATTTTTAATAAATTTGCAAAGATGTTAAAATCCAGTTTTTTGCTTTGCTGTTATAATGTATAAAGTGTAGATTGATGTGAAAAAAATAATAATTCAAAGCAGTTTAAAAGGTAGCAACATAACAAAATGTGAAAAAATGAAGCGGTATGAATACTTTTGCAAGGCACTGTAAATTGGTTTTGGTGTATGTTTTCGATTCACTAAAAAGGACCAGCTCATAGGGCTAGGGAAAAAAAAAAATTCACCTAACGATCACAATTATTTTATATATTTATGATTGTAAAATTTTATTTATTTATTTATTTATTTATTTTTTATTCCGGTATCGATTTAAATTAAATTGCTTTATTTTAGTCCTTGCTTATAGACAAGGTTAAAATAAGTTTTTTTTTCAAACAGAGGGTGAAATGTGTGGTAATCTAGAAGTGTTACGTATTGCAATATCCCTTTCAAGTGGACACGAGCAAGCAATATAAGACTACCCATTGCTTCAGAGACCGAAGCGCATCACAAAGTCAATTGCAATCAATTGTTTTTTTTAAAGACGTGTCTTTGTTGCATTGTGTAGATTACCGTTTTTCAAAATATACTTTGGAGATGCAGTATATAGTGCCTAATCCTGTTTCAAAAAGACAAAACTTCTGATTTCAAAACATTATGGTCGGCTGTTTAGCACCAATAATTTGAAGGAAAAAAAAAAAGATAGCACATATGCCAACAATAGTTTAAACAGAAGTTAGTACTCAGACATGTAACTTCAGAATTGTGTTTGCAAACACATGAAATGATAATTTAGGAGATTCAATCCCCAGGTTTTCAAGATGTTAATTTAAGGCTCAAACTTGTGCTGTGTGAACCGCAAAGCCAGCTTTGAGGGACTCAAAGTACTTTAGATCTGTGATCAGGAACTGCTTAATATAGAACTTTTTGTCAATTGTTTTTTTAGTTCAACTTTTCCCCATGGCCTAGTGTTAAAACAAGCACACAAAAATGGCAAATACATTGCAATATCAAATCGCAATTTTTAAAAATCGCAATACATGTTGTTTTGGCACCAACGTATTGTGATAGTATCAAGTTTAGGTATATCATGAGTGAGTCAAAAACATACAGAGCAACCAGTTTAGACCAGATCATGAACACAAATGACTCTTATGAGCTAATTCTTTTTTTGTTTTTTAAATCTTTCAAAAACATATGGCACTGTTTAGACCAGTTCATAAACAAAATCCACTGAACTTCACTGAATGAACTCACTGAAACTGTCAGAGACATTAATGAACCGACTCATAACAGCCTGTTGTTGAATTGTATGGTGTTGATTAAAGTACTGGCTTGTAAGAGTCAGTTGTTAGTAAATCTGACTACACAGGTTACACTGTATGCTTTTGATTCCCTAAAAAAACAGCACAGAGGAATCATTTGTTCATAGACTGGTGTAAACTGGTTGCTCTGCATAGTTCTAATTCAGTTAAAAGACACTGTTTATAAGTGTAATTTGTATGTGGATGGACTATGGTTGGTTGTACTATTGTTTTTGATTTACCAAAATGACCTGGCTTGTAGTAGTCATGTGTAAATTGGACTAAACTAGTTAGGCTGTGTGCTTTAATCAACAATAATCCCTTTTTTACATAATGTTGTTAATCACAATCTGATGCAGGCCTATGCAATTTAAGTTGAGGTCAAAAGTGTACACACACCTTGCAGAATCTGCAAAATGTTAATTATTTTACCAAAATAAACGGGATCATACAAAATGCATGTTATTTTTTATTTAGTACTGACCTGAATAAGATATTTCACTTAAAAGACATTTCCTTATAGTTGAATTTTTAAAAATGACCCTGTTCAAAAGTTTACATACGCTTGTTTCCTAATACTGTTTTGTTACCTGAATGATCCCCAGCTTTTTTTTGTTTAGTCACAAGTCCCTTGTTGGTTCTGGACAGTTAAACTGCCTGCTGTTCTTCAGAAAATTCCTTCAAGTCCCACAAATTCTTTGGCTTTTCAGCATTTTTGTTTATTTGAACCCTTTCCATCATTGATTGTATGATTTTAAGATCCATCTTATAACACTGAGGACAACTGAGGGACTCATATGCAACTATTACAGAAGGTTCAAATGCTCACGGATGCTTCGAAAGCTACAGAAGATAAAGACAAAATAAGTTAAATTTACACTGATCTTCAAATTCAAAAAGTTTTCACATCTCTTAATGCATTATGTTTCCCTCTGGAGCAACAGTCAGCATTTGAACCTTCTGCAATAGTTGCATATGAGTCCCTCAGTTGTCCTCAGTGTGAAAAGATGAATCTCAAAATCATACAGTCATTGTTGGAAAGGGTTTAAATACACAAAAATGCTGAAAAAACACTAAATTTGTGGGACCTGAAGTACAAACAAGGGACTCATAAGCAACTCACTAAAAAAAACACACAGCTGTGGATCATTCAAGTAATAACACAATATTAATAATCAAGTGTATGTAAACTTTTGAACGGGGTCATTTAAAAATAAAATCAACTATTATTTTCTCTTGTGGACTATATGTAAACATCTTTTATGTGAAATTCGTATTCAAGTCAGTACTAAACCCTGTTATTTTGGTCAAATAATTAACATTTTGCAGATTCTGCAAGGTGTATGTAAACTTTTGACCTCAACTGTACATTGTATTAATTTTAGTGTTTATTAATTTTATTGTGTTTTTTAGTGTTTTATATGAAGGTTGTTCTAATTTGATGCCGCCAATCTAAATTAAACTCTTAATTTTGTCAGGTTAACATTTGTGCTGTGTTTTTAATGTGCTAGTGTAGTTCAGTAGCAAAATAGCTGTAGAAGTATTGAACCAGTTTTTTATTCTATTTCTTGTTAATAGCTTGCGGTGTTGCTATGTATGTTATTAAAGGGCTTGACTGTAGCTCAATTATGTTAAAATATGAGTGGCATAGCAAGATACAGTTTCAAGTACT